>NW_028270188.1:14986186-15302549 GCF_037043375.1 Chiloscyllium plagiosum
ACGTCACCTCTGCATTCGCGAATTCTGTTTTCTTTAAGTTTATTACCAAGTTTGCTTCTTGTAATCGTTCAACATGCTCTGCTAACTGTAACATGTGAGCTTTCAATCACTTGCTAAAGATCACCATATCATACAGATAAACTGCACAATTTGTTCATCTGGCCGCAACTCTGTTCCTGAGTCTTAAATGTGGTGGTGCATTATTCATTCACATGACATTCTCTAACTTTTTTTGTCATATCCGGTATCTTTACCAGATAGTTGAACTGACTCATTTTTTGTTTAATTTGAAAGGGGGCACTAAACCTGGCTTTGAAGAGATTTCCTACCACTGGTGGCAATACTAAAATGTCATCCCCACGGGAAATCATCAATATTTCAGAGTTTTTATCTGCCACCTGCTTCATTCCATGCTGTGCCCTCTTCAGGTGCTGTTTAGCTAATTCACCTACTCCATCTAATTTCTCCCTCACCTCAGATACATAATCCAAGTGTGAGATCTCCGACTTCAGTCCTGTCAATTTATATTTAATTAATTTCAAAGGACCTCTCACTTCATATCCGAATATTAGCTCAAAGCAAGTAAAGTGAGTAGATTTATTTGGGGCATCTCTAATGGCAAACAATATAATGAGACACCTTTATTCCAATCATTCGGGTAATTCTGACAATACGCCTTTAATATTGTCTTCAGCATCTGATGCCAACTTTCCAAGGCTCCCTGGGATTCGGGATGGGACGCACTTGATTTAAACTGTTGTATGCAGAAGCTATCCATGACGTCCTTAAACTGCTGGTTGGTAAAATGAGACCCTTGGTCTGACTGAATCACACTGCGTAGCCCACAGCGAGTAAAGAAAGCTACCAACTCCTCTACCTCCCTTTTGGCCTTAATACCCCATAATGGAATTGCCTCTGGAAATCTGGTGGACACATCCATTATGATCAGCAGATATTAATTTCCACTTTAATTTGGAAAGGGGAGCTCCACAATTAATCATGACTCACGTGAAAAGTTCTTCGAATACACGAATTGACAACAAAGGTGCTGGTTTTAATACTGCCTGTGCCTTACCTACCATTTGGAATGTATGACATGTACAACAAAAATTAACCACGTCCTTGTTCATTCCAGCCACTAGAAATGCTTTAGCCTGAGTCTTCCGTGCATCAACACCTTTGGCGTTTTCTTCCGGTTTTCCTTCCTGCTGTAACTTCCGACAGTGGGATCTTGTTACTACACAGTCTGGAAAAATCCCTCGGTATTTTTATTGTAATTCCCGTTCCCTGGCCTTACTTTGGCTTCTCCACCACAAGGGGTGCCTTTCCCACCTTGGATCCTGCTAAATCATTCCCAAGAACAAACTGTATTACTGGAACTGACCCTCTGTCACTCATTCTCACTGTTACTTCCCCAACCTTGGTGTGGCACTCCAACCTGATGTTACACAAGGGAATGCTTAATTTCTGACCCCATTCCACAAATTATCACGCTGTTGAGTAACATGTCAGAAAAAGTGAAAATACTTCCATCTCTTACTATTGGAGGCCGAGGGAAAGTGAGGACTACACATGCTGGAGATCAGAGTTGAAAAGTGATGGACTGGAAAAGCACAGCAAGTCGGCAGCATCCGAGGGGCAGGAAAGTTGACGTTATAGACAATAGACAATAGACAATAGATGCAGGAGTAGACCATTCTGCCCTTCAAGTCTGCACCACCATTCAATATGATCATGGCTGATCATCCTTAATCAGTATCCTGTTCCTGCCTTATCTCCATAACCCTTGATTCCACTATCTTTGAGAGCTGTATCCAACACTTTCTTAAATGAATCCAGAGACTGGTCCTCCACTGCCCTCTGGGGCAGAGCATTCCACACAGCCACCACTCTCTGGGTGAAGAAGTTTCTTCTGATCTCTGTCCTAAATGGTCTACCCCGTATTTTTAAGCTATGTCCTCTGGTGCGGCACTCGCCCATCAGCAGAAACATGTTTCCTGGCTCCAGAGTGTCCAATCCTTTAATAATCTTATATGTCTCAATCAGATCCCCTCTCAGTCTTCTAAACTCAAGGGTATACAAGCCCAACTGCTCCAGTCTTTCAGCGTAAGATAGTCCCGCCATTCCAGGAATTGACCTCGAGAAATTATGCTGCACTCCCTCAATAGCAGAATGTCTTTCCTCAAATTTGCTGACCAGAACTGCACACAGTATTCCAAGTGTGGTCTCACCAGGGCCCTGTACAGCTGCAGAAAATCCTCTTTGCTTCTATACTCAGTCCCCCTTGTTATGAAGGCCAGCATGCTATTAGCCTTCTTCACTACCTGCTGTACCTGCATGCTCACCTTCATTGACTGTTGTACGAGAACTCCCAGATCTCTTTGTACTGCCCCTTTACCTAAATTGATTCATTTCGGTAGCAATCTGCCTTCCTGTTCTTGCCACCAAAGTGCATAACCATACATTTACCACATTAAACTGCATTTGCCATGCATCTGACCACTCACCTAACCTGTCCAGGTCACGCTGCAATCTCCTAACATCTTCCTCACATTTCATAGAACATAAAACATAGAACATAGACAAATACAGCGCAGTACAGGCACTGTGGCCCTCGATGTTGCGCCGATCCAAGCCCACCTAACGTACACTAGCCCTCTAACCTCAATATGCCTATCCAATGCCCGTTTAAATGCCCATAAAGAGGGAGAGTCCACCACTGCTTCTGGCAGGGCATTCCATGAACTCACGACTCGCTGAGTAAAGAATCTACCCCTAACATCTGTCCTATACCTACCACCCCTTAGTTTAAAGCTATGCACCCTCGTAATAGCTGACTCCATACGTGGAAAAAGGTTCTCATGGTCAACCCCATCTAAACCCCTATTCATCTTGTACACCTCTATCAAGTCACCCCTAAACCTTCTTTTCTCCAATGAAAACAGCCACAAGTGCCTCAGCCTTTCCTCATACGATCTTACTACCATACCATGCAACATCCTGGTAACCTCCACTGCACCAGTTCCAGTGCCTCCACATCCTTCCTATAGTATGGCGACCAAAACTGCACACAATACTCCAGATGCGGCCGCACCAGTGTCTTATACAACTGCAACATGACCTCAGGACTCAATTCCTCTACCAATAAAAGTCAGTACGTCATATGCCTTCTTCACCGCACTATTTACCTGGGTGGCAACTTTCAGATATCTGTGTTAATGGACACCAAGATCCCTTTGCTCATCCACACTATCAAGTATCCGTCCATTAGCCCAGTACCCAGTACCATCTTTTTGTTACTCTTACCAAAGTGAATCACCTCACACTTACCTACATTGAACTCCATTTGCCACCTTTCTGCCCAGCTCTGCAGCTTCTTTATATCCCGCTGTAACCTGCCACATCCTTCCTCATTGTCCTCATTATCACGCGCAAACTTGCTCACCCAACCTTCTAGCCCCTCCTCCAGGTCATTGATAAAAATGACAAACCACAATGGTCCCAAAGCAGATCCTTGCGGAACACCGCTCGTCACTGCACTCCAAGATGAACCTTTATCATCAACTACTACTCTCTGTCTTCTTCCAGCTAGCCAATTCCTAATCCAAACCTCCATCTCACCCTCAATGCCATACCTCTGTATTTTTTGCATTAGCCTACCATGGGGAACCTAATCAAACGCCTTATTAAAATCCATATACACCACATCTACCGCTTTACCCTCGTCTACCTCCTTAGTCACATTTTCAAGGAATTCAATAAGGTTTGTGAGGCACGACCTGCCCTTCACAAAACCATGCTGACTATCCTTGATCACATTATTCCTATCCAGATGTTCATAAATCCTATCCCTTACAATTCTCTCGAAGACTTTGCCCACAACAGAAGTGAGACTCACCGGCCTTTGATTACTAGGGTTATCCCTACTCCCCTTCTTGAACAAGGGAACCACATTTGCTATCCTCCAGTCTTCTGGCACTATTCCTGTAGACAACGAGGACATAAAAATCAAGGCCAATGGCTCTGCAATCTCCTCTCTTGCTTCCCAGAGATTTCATCCTGCTATCCAGCTTAGTATCATCTGCAAATTTGCTAATGTTATTACTAATACCATCTTCAATATCATTAACATATATTGTAAAAAGCTGCAGTCCCATCACTGATCCCTGCGGTACCCCACTGGTCACTGCCTGATCGAGCCGTCTATCACTACTCATTGTTTCCTATCAGCCAACAAATTTTCAATCCCAGTCAGTAGTTTGTCCCCAATACCATGCGCCCTAATTTTGCTCACTAACCTCCTATGTGGGATTTTATCAAAAGCTTTATGAAAGTCCAGGTGCACTACATCTACTGGATCTCCCTTGTCCATCTTCAGAGTTACATCTTCAAACAATTCCAGAAGATTTGTCAAGCATGATTTCCCCTTGATAAATCCATGCTGACTCTGACCTATCCTGTTACTACTATCCAGATGTGTCGTAATTTCATCGTTTATAATAGACTCCAGCATCTTTCCCACCACTGAGGTCAGACGAACTTGCTTATAATTTCCTGTTTTCTCTCTCCCACCTTTCTTAAAAAGTGGTACAATATTAGCCACACTCCAATCCGCAGGAACTGATCCCGAGTCTATCGAACTCTGGTAAATAATCACCAGCACATTCACGATTTCTCGAGCCACCTCCTTCAGTACCCTGGGATGTAGACTATCAGGCCCCGGGGACTTATCGAACTTCAGACATAACAGTCTCTCCAACACCAATTTCTGGCAAATATAAATTCGCGTAAGTTCATGTCCTTCAGCCGCTGTTACCTCAGGGAGATTGCTTGTGTCTTCTCCAATGAACACAGATCTGAAGTACCAATTCAATTCTTCTGCCCTTTCTTTGTTCCCTGTAATATAGCCCCCTGGTTCTCTCTTCAAGGGCCCAATTTTAGTCTGAACAATTTTCTTCCCTTTCACATACCTGAAAAAGCTTTTGCTAACCTCCTTTATATTTTTGGCCAGTTTCCCTTCGACCTCATTTTTTCTCTGCATATTTCCTTCTTAGTAATCCTCTGTTGTTCTTTAAAAGCTTCCCAGTCCTCCGTTTTCCCACTGATCTTTGCTATGTTATACTTTTTCTCTTTTAACTTTATATGTTTCTTCAGCCCCGGCCACCAATGCTTCCTCCTAGGATCTTTCTTCCTTTTTGGAATGAACTGATCCTGCATCTTCTGCATTATACACAGAAATATCCGCCATTGTTCCTCCACTGTCATCCCTGCTAAGGTATTAAACCATTGAACTTTGGCCAGCTCCTCCCTCATAACTCCATATTTCCCTTCATTCAATAGAAATATTGTCAATTCCGATTGTACCCTCTCCCTCTCAAATTGCAGATTGAAGCTAATTGTATTATGGTCACGACTTCCCAATGGTTCCTTCACTTCGAGGTCCCTGATCAATTCTGGTTCGTTGCACAATACCAGATCCAGAATTGCCTTCTCCCTGGTAGGCTCCAGCACCAGCTTATCTAATAATCCATCTCGGAGGCACAAAGTCTCTTTCTTGAGGTCCAATACCATCCTGATTCTCCCAGTCTACTTGCATGTTGAAATCCCCCATAACAACTGTACTAGCATCTTTGCAAGAGGCCAATTTCGGCTTCTGATTCAACTTACATCCGACATCCACACGACTCTTTGGGGGCCTATAGATAACTCCCATTAGGATCTTTTTATCCTTAGAATTTCTCAGCTCTATCCGCACTGACTCTACATCCCCTGACTCTAGATCCCCCCACGCAAGGGACTGAATATCATCCCTTACCAACATGGCCACCTGACCCCTCTGCCCGTCAGTCTGTCCTTACGATAGCACGTGTCACCTTGAATATTCATTTCCCAGGCCCTGTCCACTTGAAGCCACGTCTCAGTTATCCCACAATATCCCACAATTTCCAAAAGAGCCTCAAGCTCATCCATCTTATTTCTAATGCTTCGTGCATTCATGTATAGTACTTTTAATTTGTTACTGCCCTCACCCTTCCCATCAACTCCTATGTCACTCAACCTTCCAGCATGATCCCACTTTGAGTTTTCTGCCTCATTGATACAATTGTCTTTCTTGACTTCCCTTGTTCTAAGTTTTCCTTCAATTTCCTTCTTAAACATCCAGTTTGTCCCCTCCCCCCCCCGCTACTTAGTTTAAACATAGCTGTGTTGCAGTAGCAAACCTGCCTGCCAGAATGCTGGTACCTCACCTATTAAGGTGCAACCCGTCTCTTGTATAATTTCTGCTGACCACAAAACATACCCCAGTGATCCAAGAATTTAAATCCTTGCTTCCTGCACCAATTTCCGAGCCACACGTTCAAGTCCATTATCTCCCTGTTTCTGGCATCTCCAGCACGAGGAACTGGAAGCAAACCGGAGATAACCACCCTGGATGTCCCGTTTTTCAGCCTTCTTCCGAGTTCTCCGCAGTCCCGCTCTAGAATATTCCTCCTCTTCTTCCCGACATCATTTGTGCCGATGTGTACCACCACCTCTGGCTCTTCACCTTCGTCCTTGAGGATTTCCTGCACTCTGTCTGCTATGTATTTAACCCTGGCACCAGGAAGGCAACACGCCATCCTTAAGCCCCGTCTGCTGTCACAAAAATCTTGGTCAGTTCCTCTCACTATGGAATCCCCTCTTACCACGGCTCTGTGTGATGTCCGACTCTTCCGCTGTGCTTCCACCCCAACTTTTGATTGACAGACATGGTCGCCTCGCGGACTGGCAGTGTCATCTGACTCTACTGTTTCCAAAAGATTCAACTTCTTCCCGACAGGTTCTTCCCCCAGGGTCTCTTGCACCCCGGGGTCTCCTCTCCGCCTTCCTCATCGTCTGCTCTCTTCTGCTGTTTTCTGGTATGGTCGGTGTAATAACCTCGCTGAAGGTCTTGTCCAGAAAGATCTCGTTCTCTCGTGTCAGCCTAAGGTCCTCGAGTTCTTTCGTCAGTGCTGCAATATGCTCTGTCAGTAGCTGAACGTGAACACATTTTTCCACACTTAAACGAGCCAGACAGACCAGAGTCGTTGACCTCCCACATCAAGCACGTAGCAGACTGAACGTGGCAGTCATGTCTTCACCCTCTTCAACTGTGGCGTAATCACTTCACTCAAACTCCTTGTCAAAGACTCGTTTCAGGCATAAGTCCTTCATCAGGAAAGCGAGAGGTAAGGGAGGTGGAAGGGGCTGAGAATTAAATAGGATGGTGGAGGTGGAGGTGGGTGGATGGTAGCTTGGAAGGCGATAGATAGATGTCTGATGGTGATAGGTCAGAGGGGAGGGTGAAGTGGATAGGTGGTAGGACAGCTGAAACCGTCAAATTATACAGCATCAATGTTGACTTCACCAATTTCCAAATCGCCCCTCCCCAAACCTCATCCCAGATCCAACCATTCAAATTAGCACTGCCCTCTTGAACTGCCCTAACTGTCCATCTTCCTTCCCACCTATCCACTCCACGCTCCCCTCTGACATTTCACTTATACGCCCACCTACATCTTCCCATCGCCCTCCCAGTGACCCTCCTGCCAGCCCAGCTTCTACCCTCGTATTTATCTGTCAGCCCCCTTGTTCCCCCGCCACATTCCTGACGATGGGTTTATGCCTGATACGTCGATTGTCCTCCTCTTCGGATGCTGCCTGATCTGATGTGCCTATCCGACTCCTCACTTCTCAACTATTAGAAACTGAACAGATCCCGCATCTTGCGAAATTATAACTTCTTGTCCTCCCCCCACACCCCATTTTTTCTTAGTAAGGTTTATCTACAGAGGCGAATTCTTTATCGGGATCAGGCACCGATTCCATACACAGCCCCTGTCTAGGCTGTGCACTCTCCTGCAGCTCTTCGGCTCGACTTGGGGTCTCCTTTACCAGGTTCACTAATACCACTGGCTTAAACTCTTTTACCACATTTTTTTCCCAAAATGCCTTCCTTCAATGCCCAGCACTGTGTGTCCCAGCTTACTGCAGTGAAAACACCTTTTCCCAGTGCCCTTCTTAAACCATCAGCACTGTAATTTTATGTGTTCCGCCCCGTTATAGTGAGAACACGTGAGGCCTTTCACCACCTTTCAACCCCCTTGGGCTTCTTTTCCACATGTGCTAAACTATTGCCAGTGTGCTTTACTCTATGTTTTGTAGTGTGGGATCTCCCCTTCTCCCAATTTCTATCCCTCACAGGATGAAAATCCTCCCAGAAGCTAAATTTCATCTCATGCACCAATGCATATTTACCTGCCATTTCTGCTGCGCTTCTCACTTCTTGAACTTCCTGTTCATTCACATGAATTCTTACCATCTCTGGAAGTGAGTCTCCGGCAGAATAATGTCCCTTCGAGCCTCACAGGTCTTATCCATTTTTAAGACCTGCACCTATCTATCAAAATGACTGTGTTTAATTCTTTCAAACTCAATATAAATCTGACCTGGTTCCGTCTCTATATTTCTGAAACGCTGTCTATATTCTTCTAGTACCAATTCATAAGCACTTAACATAGCCTGTTTGACATCTCTTGCTCCCTCATGTGACAGCACTGCACATACCTCTCAAGCTGTACCCACCAGCTTAGTCTGAACTAGCATTACCCACAGGTTCACTGGACATGCCATCTGCCGAACCAATTTCGCACCGTAATATGGCAATGTATTAACACAGTTGTATAAATTCTTACATTCTCCCTTCATCTTGATCCTGCTAATTTAACTTTCTTAACTAATTCCAAACATCTGAATTTCAAATTCTCCCTCTCTTCATTTTTCCTCTCTTTCTCTTTCTCTATCTTCTCTCTCTTTCAGTCTCTCTCTTTATCTTCGAACTGCAGTTGTCATATTTGCAATTTAAGTTTTTCGAACTCGACTGCAGTTGCCTGCTTCTCAGATACATCAAAGTGCTTGACCAACTCCATTATGGTGACAGCTTTCCTTTTGTCTCTGGTGAAACCCAATTCTAATCTACATGTTAATTCTAAAAGTATGCCTTTCCTTTGTCTTTCTACACTTTCCTGGCAAATTTGGGTACCATCTTCAAACCTCAGAACCATTTTAGTAATATTAAAAGCCATTACTTTTAAATTAACCAACCACAAGGAAACAAAATTAAATGAATTTTCTCACCTGTTTTATTTGAAGATCTAGGTCACTAACTGGCAAGTGATGGAATCTGCTGGGACCTTTTGTACCCCAAATCTGTTCAAGTCTGTCTAAATCCCATACGACAAGCCCTCAAACTGTTATGATGTTGATGTTGAACCACTCTGTTAATTAAAACCACACACCCAGAAAAGCTCACCTCACCTCGTTATCTCTTAAAACATGAGTGACAAAGTAGTCGCAAATTCCACGGTTAAGAGTAAAATAACAATTTATAAGTATGTATGTTAACTCGCTAAGCTTGAAGGTTTGTTTTCAGATGTTTCGTCACCATGACTGGGTAACATCATCGGTGAGTGTCTCTGGTGACGCACTGGTGGTATGTCGTGTCTTTCTATTTCTAGGTCTTGGTTTCTTAAGTTGTGTGATGTCATTTCCAAATTTTTTGTTCAAGGGAAGGTAGATAGGATCTAAATTGATGTGTGTATTGATGTACTTCTGGCTAAAATGTCATGCTTCTAAGAACTTCCGTGCGTGGCTTTGTCCTAGGAAGTGTGTGTTGTCACAGTCAACGTGGTGTCCTTCTTTTTCTGCATATATGGAAACTAGTAAGAGTTGGTCATGTCTTTTGGTGGCCAGTTGGTGTTCATATATCCTACTAGCACGACAACAGGACAGTCTGAAATGGAGGAAAAATGATTTTTTATACATTGTTTAATCAGTGTGTGTTCAGATAAGGAAGATTGTTCATATGTGTACAACACATTCTGAATGAACAACGGAGACACAGTTAACGAAAAATGATGCACACGATGTATAAAATTTATCAAGCATTAAAACATTATTTGAATCTCATCTGAAGTTATACCTTCCCTTTCTCTCAACATTCCCCCTTTTATGGGATTCCCATCGCCAGTCTCACATTCTTATCAGGATGTGTGTTATAAATTCTTGTTTTTGGTTTCCCAACTTATTTCAGCTAATTCCCTTTCTACCAGGAATTAAATATGTTGGCCTGCTGGGTTCTTTCCAAAGCTAGTGTCTGTCATATTGTTGGAGAGAAAAGTTATGGCATCAGACCCAGCACTTGAACACATTGCTCTGTTGTACGTGGACTGTACAAAGGACCACAGCACACAGGAATTGCCAAAATATTGTGATAGTATATCTACTTCTTTCGATAATATAGTTTTCTCATTTTCCACATCTCCATATCTATATCCTCTCTCTCACTCGTTCTCCATTTGTATCTAGTTAAGAAATCCACCAGTCATTCTTCGTGGCCAATCTCTCAAAACTCCTTCTTTCAGTTTATACGCAATGCTTTCTTCACGATGTAATTCTCCTGTTCCCTGGATGCTGCCTGACCTGCTGCGCTTTTCCAGCAACACATTTTCAGCTCTGATCTCCAGCATCTGCAGACCTCACTTTCCCCTGTACAGTTACAGTAAGACACCCTTTCTCCTGGACTGGCATCCCCCTGAATTGAAGGTCAAGACATCATTTATCTTCCTCACTGCTTTCTGTTTCTGCAATATTGCTTTCAGCGACTGGTGTACAAGGAGATGCAGATTCTTTTCAGTGTTGCAGCTCCCCACTTGGTGGGTTTGTGTCCACTGGTCAGCGTGCCAATGCCATGCCCAGTATTGACTTACAGGACTCACTGCGCTGCAGGAAGCTCAGATGTTTATGCAGAAGGAAACAACAAAAAGGAGCATATGTCCCTTTGTAGATTAACATGTTCCAACCAATCCCTTTCAAATGGTAGGCTGCCAATTTATCATTTCCATCAAAGGGCACACCATCAACTCTATCCACATTGTTCTCCATCTGTCACGTATTTACCCATTCACTCCACTTGTCTTCGACTTCTCGGTGCTTTTTAACATCCTCCTCACCCACTCACAATCCCACATCCGCTAGTGCTGTCAGCAGGCTGGGATATATTGTATCTGATTCCCGCAGCCAAATGTTTAAAGGGCATTGTGAACAGCTGGGCCCCAAGCACTGATCCCTGCGACACCTCAGCAACCTTCCTCTGTTAATTTCTATTTATTTATTTCGTGAATCTGGGTATCACTGGCTGGGCCAGCATTTATTGCCTGTCCCTAGTTGCCCTTGAGAAGGTGGTAGTGAGCTGCCTTGTTGAACGCTGCAGTCCACCTGCTGCTGTTGACCTCCAATACCATTGGTAAATCAATTCATTGCAGCATGTCGATAGTAAAACACTGTTGCTGCTGCTGAGCGTTGATGGTGGAGCATTGTGGATGTAGGGACAATCAAACTGGCTGCTTTGTCCTGGATGGTATAAAGCTTCTTGAGTGTTGTTGGGGCTGCACTCATCCAGGCAAATTGGGAGTCGTCTATCACACTTCTGACTTTTGCATTGTAGATGATGGACAGACTTTTGGAAGTCAAGAAGTGAGTTACACGCCGCAGTATTCCTAGCTTCTGACCCGCTCTTGTAGTTACTGTGTTTATGTGGCGAGACCAGTGAGTTTCTGAGCAAGATTACCTACCAAGACTTGATACTGGGGGATTCAGTGATAGTAACACAATTGAATGCCAAGGAGTTGGTTAGATTGTATTTTATTGGTGATGGTCACGGTCTGGCATTTGTGTGGCCTGAATATTACTTTCCACTTGTTAGTCTGGATACTGTCCAGACCTTGTCGCATTTGAACATGGACGCTTCAGTATCTGAGGAGCCACAAATGTTGCAGAATATTGTACAATCATTGGCGATCATCCCCACTTCTGACATTAAAATGGAGGGAAGGCCATTGATGAAGCAGCCCTGAAGAAGTTTTAGGCCACTGCTCGAGGGACTCCTACAGATTTGGAGCTGAGTTGACTGAACTTTATCAACCATGACCATCTTCCTACGTGTCAGGTATGATTCTAATCAATGGGGAGTTTGCCCCTGATACCCATTGATTGCAGTTTTGCTAAGGCCCCTTAATGCCGCACTTGGTCGAAGGCAACCTCGTTTTAAAGGACTGTCACTCTCACCCCATCTCTGGAATTCAGCTCTTTTGTACATGTTTGAACCACGGTAATGAGGTCAGGAGCTGAGTGGCCCTGGTGGAACCCTAACTGGGCGTCATTGACCAGGGTATTGCTGAGTACGTGCTGCTTAAAAGCACTGAGACCTTCCACCACTTTACTGATGATCAAGAGTAGACTGACAGAGTGGGAATACCATCATCTTTCGGTTCCCCTCCAAGCCATTCACCATCCTGACTTGGAAATATATTTGCTTTTTGCAAACAAAAGATACTTAGGGTAATTTTCCACATAATCGGGGAAAAGCCATTGCTGTAACTGTATTGAAACAGTTTGGCTTGGGGAGTGGCAAGTTGTGGTGCACACGTTTTCAGTACTATTGCCAGAATGTTGTCAGAGTATGGACTCTTGGGAGTATCCAGTATCTCCAATCGTTTCTGGATATCACGTGGACTGAATCGAATTGGTTGATGACTGGTAACTGAATCGCTGAGGACCACTAGAGGAGGCCGAGATAGGTCATTCACTCAGCACTTCTGACTGAAGATTGTTGCGAATGCATCAGCCTTATCTTATACACTGATTTGATGGGCTCTTCCATCATGGAGGAAGGGGTTATTTGTGGAATCTCTTCCTCCAGTCAATTGTTTAATTATCCCCAACGTTTCTTGACTAGATGTGGAAAGACTTGTACCTTACTGAATCATACCTTACAGACAATGTCAGGCTGTTGCTTGACGAGTATGTTTATTTCTATTCACTGTTTCCTGCCAGCTCTCCCATTCTAGAAACATATCAATATATTAGCCGCAATCCACTCAGATTTTATTTTGCAAACTGGGCTTGGAGCTTTACCAAAACTTTTCTAAAAATCAAAATGTTTTACATCCATTGCTTCTCTTTCATTTGTCTCCCAGTCTGTTTCTCAAACATAATTCCCATTTCATAAATCTATTTTCGTGTTGTCTATGACCATTACTTTCAACCCCAATAATTTCTCCTGAACCATTTTCTTACTCTGTTCTATGTTCCGTGTACTGTGTCATTTTCCCACACCAGACTCGGTTTTCCTTGTATTGTTAGAAAGTTTTGTGAAGACAGAACTGAAGTAGTGGCTTCATAGTCCTGCCATTTCCCTGTTCCCCATTCTCCATTCTCTGGTTTCAAACTGTAAGGAAACTGCACTTGTTTTCTCATATTTTTCACATTGACATGATTTATCAAGTTATTACAGTTCACTCTTATAACCCTTGCGAATATACTCTTCAGAAATTCATCAATTCCTGCCTTAAACTGCTGAATAATTGACCTTCCACACCATACACTCACAGGAGCGTAGACTCTGTGCCAACAGAAGTACAGCACGATCTATATTAGTCCCACTTTCCTACAGCAGGCACATAGCCTGGAATGTTATGACAATTCAAAGTGCTCGTCCAAGTACTTTTTAATGATTGTGATGTTACCCGTGATAATCCCCCTCTCTGGAAGTAATCCCAGAACACAACACCTTCTCTCAACCTCAAACGTTTCACTTTAAAAGTGTGCTCCTTTGTTCTTTACCTTCTGACTAAAAAGAACAGAGGCTGTCTATCCGCCCTGTCCGTGTCGCTTATAATCTTGTCCGTCTGAATCATGGACCCCTCAGGTTTCTCTGCTACAAAGTAAACAACTCGGGATTATCCAGCCTCTCTCCACGGCTGATATGCTCCATCCCAGGCAACATCCTGGTGAATCTCCTCTGCAACCTCTCCAGAACAATCACATCCTTCCTGGAATGTGGCTCCCAGAACTACATACAATACTCCATTTTGGCCGAACCAAAGCCCTGTATTGCTCTTTTAATCTACACCCTGACAAGGAAACGCTACACCCAAGGTCCAATTCTTAACTTGCCCATTAACCTGTCCAGTCACATTCAGGGATGTGTGGAGAAGCACACTCTGAGGTTCCCAGTGTGCTGCCATTCATTGAGTCCTCCCCTGCCTGGTTCTATCTACCAAAGTAAATATCACCTCATATTTATCAGGGTTACATTCCATCTGCCATTGATGTGCCCATCTGACCATTCCATCTGCATCTTCCTGTAACTTAATACCTTCCTCCTCACTGCTAACCACCCAGCAAATCTTTATGTCAATCATACACTTACTTATCACACTTTCCCCACGCTCCACCTAGCCCCCTCCACATTCAGATCTATATTTTGTTATCAATAACACAAACAATGAGGGACACAACACTGATCCCTGTGGTGCACCAGGGGACACTGTCTCCAGTCACACAAACAACCTTCTCCCACCACCCTCTGCCTCCTGCTACTGAGACAATTTTCGTTATAACCTGTCAAGTTACCCTTCATATTGAGAGATTTTACTTTATTTTTCAGTTTCCCAGGGGGACGTTTGTCAAAGGCCTTCCTAAATACTAAATAATCCACCTCCTCAAACTAATTCAATCAAATCCATTGAATGTGACTTCCTTCTGATAAAGTCATGATGATTATCCCTGATCAAACCTTGCAACTCTGATTTGAGTTCAATTTTTTCCTTCCCTATTTTATCCAGTGGTTTCCTTAACAGTGATCTAATACTCGCTCGTCTATAGTTCCCTGGTCTATCTCTCCCACCCTTACTGTGAAGTGGAATCGTATTAGCAGTTCTCCAGTTCTCTGGCACCTCCCCTACGGTCAGATTCTAATTAAAATATTCAGTCAGGGTCTTTCCTCCTTTGACCCCAACAGCCGCCTGTAATACAACTCATTCAGACACGGAGGTTGGTCCAAATGTGTACAGAACAAACCTCAAATCCCTGCTCGTATTTTACATCAATCTGTTCAAGAGCTCCCCAGTCCATCTTCTTGAATTCTGTACCTGCCTCCTCCTTCTCCCAAGTAAAATAGATGTGAAGGTCTCATGTAACAATCCATCAATGTTCTCCAGCTTGACACACAGATTGTCCTTTTGGTTTCTAATGGACACTGACGGTTTGCTGATTATTCTGTTCCACTTGTCCTTGTAGAATATCGTGGGATTCTTCCAGATCTCGCCTACTTGTACTTCTTCATGTCCCTCTGTTATTCAGTCTGCTCTATGTTTCTAAGCTTCACTGCAATTACCTCTCATGTTTTGAAACTCGAGATCACAGGCTGAGTTTCCACATCAGACAATCTTGCCATTTTACGGATTAATCTGGATAATACCTTTTTCAGTTCCTCTGTAATCAATATATTCTTTCTTAGATTGGGACTCCAAACGATACAAAATACTCTAAGTGTAGTCTCATGATCACTCGATGCAACTGGTGCACGACATCCTCTATATTCCAATTACATTGACATGAACGTAAACCAAATTTTTACTTTCCCACTTGCATATATTCTTCCCAATACCTCTCGCTTTAACTTTTCTTATGAGCTTACTGTGTGAGTTCTTTGAAAAAAAAGCTCATGAATATCCAGCTATACGTTATACGTTGGTTCTTCGTTGCCTATGTTCACAAGAATCATTTTCAAACCATTGACAAAAAATGTTTGCCTCTTCTGGTTTTCCTTTCATCGGTACATTCTCACACTCCCCAGTTATGTTATTACCTTCTATATATCTAGTAGCATGTTCTTTGTAATCGAGTCCAACAGATACCTGACTGTGGATGACAAGATAACTGGTCTGTCGTTCACCACTCTCCAAATTCATCCTTTCTTAAACTGTTGGATAATATTTTATAACCTTATCCAGATTGGCTAAATGCCTTTCGGGAATGAGTCGGAAAATAAAGTGAAAATCCGCGATACAAACAACATGTCTATTGCTGCTTCCTCTGAAATTCTTGTATGAAGTACATCTAGTCTGTCAGATTTATAAATACTCAATCCAGCTTTCTTTTCAAAGATGACCCCAACATTGATAAGAATGATCTTAGACTTTACTTACACAGGTCCCATGGTCATTTGGTATTTCTGGAAGAATTTCTGGACATTCTTCCATGAAGATAGACACAAAGAAACTGTTTCTTTTCCCTGCGATTTCTCTGTTCTCTGCAATAAATTATCCTGAACGCACACCAACTGTTGCACATTTGGCCTTATTTTTATTTTTTTTCATACATTGATAGACGCTTTTTAGCAGTCTTCATGTTTTCCTTTCGTTTGCACGATTTATCTCTTTTTGATTTTCTTCTCAGTTTCTTGGCCATCCTTTGCTGGGTCCGACATTTCCCTGAATCCACTGGCTGACTGCAATACCTGGCATTTTTCTAAGCTGCCTCCTTTCATCTAATAGGTAGATGAAGGTGGAGTTGAAAGTGATATTTGGAGAGGAGGGTGGACCAGATTGATAGGAAGGAAGGTAGGCACGTAGGAACATTCAAAAGGGCGGTGCTGACTTGGAAGATTGGAGCGAGATAAGGTGGGATTAGGGGAAATGGGGAAATGGTGAAATCCGCTATGACCCCCTGTGGTTGGATGGTCCCAAGGCAGAAGAGGAGGCTTTCTTCCTCCAGGCTTCTGGTGGCTCGAGTTTGGCGATGGATCAGGCCTAGGCCCATCATGTCCTTGGCAGAGTGGGAAGGGGAGTTAAAGTGCTCAGCCACTAGCGATGGAATTGTTCAATATGGCTGTCCCAGAGATGTTCTCTGAAATGATCTACAGGTTGACCTCCTGCCTCTACAATGTAGAGAGGACCACATTGGATTTAATGGATGTAGTAGATGAGGTGTTCTCTCTCCCTTCGTCACCTATCACTTTCAACCCCACCTTCATCTACCTATCGCAAACCCTGCTAACCCCCACCCTCCCCCCCTGTCGCACCCCCTTCTCATTTATCCCTCAGCCCCCTAAGCCTATAAGCTTTGTTCCTGATGAAGGGCTTATGCCCGATACGTCAATTCTCCTGTCCTAGTATGCTGCCTGACTGTGCTTTTCCAGCACCACATTCTTCGATTCTGATCTCAAGCATCTGTAGTCCCCACTTCCTCCTTACACTTTCATGGCTTGCATGACTCAGATTGAGAACGGTTACTTCAAATAAAACAAAAAATGCCGTATACTCAAACAGCATAAAAGAAAACCAATACATTGCAGTCACTGTTCCCAAAAGGTTATTTCCAGCAAAAGTTTAAATTAGCTCTTCTGCTCACTCAACACCAATTCCTAAAAAACTTGATCTCGAGCTCAGTGTTCGACATAATGTTCATCGTAAAACATCTCACAAGTGGTCATGAAATACTTTTCCCCGCATTAGCATTCAATTGGCTTATCACAGTTTAGATATAATTTAAACATATATTATTCCTGCAGTACCCACAAATGTGTTTATCTCATTTCCTGTTTTATAACATGTCCAGCATTTGTATTGCAGCTTTCACTTTGATATATAAATCCCATCAATGTTGGCTCCTCCTTGCTGTTTTGCGCTCCACCTTACTAGATTCTGTGGAATCTGAGTGACGTGGGCTCTGGGGAGATTAATTGTAGAGATCATCTCACCACATCATTTATAATCTTCTCAAACTTCAATTTCTCCAGATCTCCCGTTATGCTGATGTAGTACAGAAGGACAATGATCTTCCAACAATGCTCTGTATTCCCCCAGAGAGCTGAGACTGCTCCAACCTGGGAGGAAATCTTACAACAGGCTGGTAAAGTGTTGCTGCACCAGTATCCAGTTAAACAGCAACAGGATCAGTCCATTCAGCCTCCTCAAGTCTGTAAAATAGGAACTGGAAGAGGTCACACAGTGACTGGAGATTGTTACACTGGGATAACAGGAGGCCATTGAGACCCACCGAACATATTGCAAGGGAATTGGATAAGGATTAAAAACTATCTGAGATTTCTTTCATGAAAAAGGAGAAGATAATTTAGACACATGTCTGTTGTATGGGATCAAGAGAAGACCAATCAATCCCTTGGTCCCATCTCCGGGATACACGAGGAGACAGTTCAGTATTTTCATCTCTTATGCAGAAGTATGAGAAGACCCACCAGCCCCTCAAAATGTTAGACAGCAACAGGAAGATTCCATAATCTCCCAATCCTCTAAAACATCGACAGGAGGAGGTCATTCTGGCCTTGGAGGTGGCAACATGGGAACACCAGAAAGAAGTCAGCCCATTGAGTTTGTACACCAGCAGGATGATGAGTCCATTCAGCCACACGTGGCTTTTACACAGCATTTGGAGCAGATCTCTGAAAAACGTTTGCCCATTAAATAGAAATTCAAATAAAACGTAAAGGCTTTCGAAAGGGAAGTACTTATAATAATGGCATACATTAGGGACTAAAGTGTAACAATAAAAAATTGTAATTTAAGGCAATTTGTTAGAGTCCATTGTTCAGGACATTTGCAAAGTTAAACCACAATTCCTCAGAGTCAACATGGTTTGACGAAGGCTAAATCGTGTTAAAATTGTTTGCTTGAGTTATATGAAGATGTCACAAACAAGGTGGACCGTGGGAATCCTGGAGATGAAACATATATGGTCTTCCTGAAGGCATCGGATATGTCGCTGCTCCAAAGAGTAAGTTGTAAGATCAGTCAACGTGGGTCTAGGAGTAATTTATTAGCTTGGACGGAGGATTGGTTATCCAACAAAATTGAGTCAGATGGAATAAATATGTCATTTTCTTGGCAAATGCAATTCGTGGGGTGCCATTGATTTCAATACTCATGCCTCAACCATTTGCGATCGATGGTGGTACTGTACTCGGTGGATGGGATAGAAAATGCGGTGCCACATTTTCAGATGACACTAACATTGTTTGGAAATTACTTCGGAATGATGATGCAAGAGATTTTAAAACTATATGGATAAGTTGGGTGAAGGGGCCAACATTTGGCAAGGAAAATAAAAGTGAATAAATATGGGTCTATTCAAGTTGGCCAGTATAATAGAAAGACAAATCTAAATGGAGAGAAAGTTCAAAGTGTTTAGGCGCAAAGGGATCTGGTGTCTGCTTGCATATCACAGAAAACCTGCCTGTGGGAACTGCAAGTAATGAGAAATACAAGCATAATTTCAGTGTTTACTTATAAAAGGATAGAGTAGAAATGGTAGGGAGTGTTGGTGAAGCTATGCAAGGCATTTGTGAGGCTGCAACTCGAGTACAGTTTAGGTCTCCTGCAGAATGAGGTATTTCCATTGGAGGCAATTCAGAAGAGCTTCTTTAAATTGATTCCATATTTTAAATGCTTGTCTTCTGGAGTGAAATTGAGCAGTTTAGTCCTATACTCTCGAGTTTATAAGAATATAAGGAGATCTCATTGAGGTGTGTAAAATGCTAAAAGTAATTGAATGTGTAGATGTGGAGTGGATTTTTTTTCATGTGGCGCAATCTACAACAAGAGACTAGAGTTTTAGGATGGAGAGATGGCAGGAAAGTGGAACAGAGGCCGCGATGACATCAGCCTCATCGAGGGGTTGGATTCCTCACAGATGCTCCTTGTTCTTATTCAAGTCTTCGACTGTGTTGCACAGGAATGGAGCAGGACAGGGTATCATACAGGAAGCACGCACTCAGGATAAATCAGTCTCAATCAGTTAGACAGAACGTAACCAGCCGGGTCACACAGTAACCAGTACTTGGTTCTCAACTATTTACAATCTATATTAATGATCGGGGGACAGAACAGATATACAGATGCTGAGTTTGGTGATGTCGCTGTGGTAAGCAACAGATTAAATTATCAAGAGAGGGTGGAGATTCTGCAAATAGATTCATAGGGGTAAAGGCAACAGATAATAGTTTGGCAGGTGGAATTTAACATGATATAACCTGCCATTTCATTTACACGAATAATGGAAGACCGTATGTTACTGAAATGGAGAGGGATTACAGGACTTAATGATACTGTGTACTGGGGAGTTCACTCAGATCCATTCAGACATGGGAGGTTTTGCTTCATCCCTGATCGTCTGCTCCCAGACACTCCAAGTGACCCCATGGCTCTCCGTACACATGGAATACTTTGATGTGGTTGATTGGTGGTGGGGGTGGTGTTTTGAAACGTGCATCAAGGGGACGGCCTTTATCCAAGATAGATTCATTTCTTTCTACGTGGAGACCCGATGACGATGGGAATGGCTGACTGCTTCTGAATGAAGCGGCCGTGACTGCTGCCAGGACAGTGGGTATTCACGAACATGATATACTGTGCATGGGCACACTGTAACATTAATAGAGAGAGAGCTCCTTCAGTTCCTCTACCTCTCCATATTGACATGGGTACTCTGCAGATACCATGTACACCATCGGGGATCCCACTATACTGGATATAACCGGCAGCTCCCCGCTGTGGGAGAAACAATGTATTTACCTCATCCACCACATATATCCTCCATCACCGAATGGTGACATTGATGTTGAGATACTGGGAAATGATGGATATGTCACCTAGTCCTGCCTGGAAAGTTCTGGATCGTAGAAGCTGAATGAAACAGTGACCCTAACAGCCACTTAGCAGCACCACCCTCCCCCTGGTGTGAAGCTGCAGGTCGTGTTGAAGGAGGTGACTCCATTCTATGATCAACTCCTCATTTAGTCAGGGCCCCTAACACTCTGCTCCTGGATCAAGTGGAGCTTGGGAAGCTGTTCCTGGAAAACACTGGATGGATACAGCAAATCCCTTTCCCCACACATACTCACTGCCTGGTTTCAGAGCTTCCCCTCTCTGCAGCCTCTGTTCCATCTGTTGTTCATGTTACAGACCCAGATGCTCTAACTACAGTCCCCATGCTCCATCCAGAGTTGGGTCACCAAATCCTCAGGTCTCCCTGAATGTCTGAGGCAACTTACAGCACAACCTCCAGTAAACCATCCCCAGCCCCTCCACTAAATTTTCAATTGCAGAAGCCACTCAGAAATCCCTCAGTACAAGTGTTGTGGGCCAGACAAGATCCCCTCAAAATATTTTAAGAAGGCCGTTTAGACCCAAACCTTTCCTTATTTTGAATATAGATGGGAAGTGTGCCTTACAGATAAGTTGTGACTGGTCAAACCACTCGACATTAAGCAAAATATAATCTATTTAAATGTTTCAGTTATAATACAAACAAAGAAAAGAACATTGTGGGATAGTGTATATGTTGGAACACATACACAAGCAATAGATACCGTGCCTTCTTGGTATAGACCGCTTGGCACAAAGATATATTCAAATACAGATCCTTACAGCAGTTTTCCAATCCAGGGGGAAACAACATGAACAGAGATCTCAGAGAGAAAAGCAGCTGGGGATCATGTATTGAAACTTCCAACCCTTCTGGGATCCCCAGCAGCTTCTGAATGCTGCAGCTAAAAACAAAACGAGGAAACCTGGTCTGGGAGAGCTGGCCACTGCCCTTCCATTGTTACCACCGTTTTAATGAAACCTAAAATGTCAATTATTTACTTATACTGTTTTCAGACAGAAGTTCTGCACCTCTGCCTTTAAAACCTCTCTTAAAAAATACATGAGAAAATAACCTTTTTACAGTGATAGTATCCTCACAACTCCATCTTTAATACAATAATCCATCAATATACAATGGTGGATTCATTTTAGACCTCCTAATCTTCCTCTATTAGCAGACTGAAATGCATTACATTAACTGTGAGCATACAAATGTCCACAATTAGTTTCGATTTCCGGCATTTTACTCCTGCCACAGAATGTCTTTCTCTTTCTTCATCCAAGTCTCCACAACGTGTCAAAACTTAAGTTTTCTCGCCCTGTCACCTGTATAATTTCAAACTTAATGGCAGCAATAATAAGCTTAATCGAAATAGACTGTTATTTTTCTCCCTAAACTTCTCCAAAAACTTGAAGAGGTCACGATCAGTGATAAATATTTGTCTCATGTATGTTATTCGCAATTTAAATGCTGAAATGGCAACACCAAGCTCAAGGCCTCCGTCCTCATTGTGGAATAAATCTGTTAATGTTTCCACTGCACACTCCAACCACACGTTACATAATGGAGCACTCCTCATCTCTCCAATACTCCCTCTGAATGATATAGTTCCTCAAATTTCAGCATAAAAGAATGACATGCTTCTGTACCTCTTAATGTTCTAACCTGTTTACCTCCTACTCCTGGCCTATGCCAGTAAACCTTATTCTCACAGGTATATGTTTTAAGAAGATCTCGCACATTCTTCTCAATCTCTCACAGAAACCAAACATTGATTTCAGAACTCAATCATCATTATCAGCCATTTCAGCTTCTAAACTTGCCATTGTAACTCTCTGCTCTTCCACACGAGTTCTCATGACTGCAGGAAGTAAATTGTTGAACTTCTCCAAAATAAGAATCTCTCGAAGAGTGCCATAGGTTTGCTCTGTTTTTAATACCCTTACCCACTTTTCAAAATTACTTTGTTTGATCCTTTCAAACTCAATGTGCGTTTAACCAGGGACCCTTTTTTAGATGCTGTCTGTCGGCTTCTGGCCCAAGCTCATACGGACTTCAGACGGCTTACTTCACCTCCCCATACTGGCCAGATACCTCCTCCAATAGCGATGCAAATACCTATCAGCTTTGTTTGGATGAAATGAGTCCACATGGTCACTGGTCACTACATTTGTTTAGTCACTTTCTCAAATGAAATTCAAAAGGCTTCCCCATCCATTTCATCAAATTTAGATGATGCCTGGATGCATTTAAACAGAACCTCATTAGGCCATTGGTTATAATAGGGTTGTTCAACCTCACTATCCTCCTCATCCCGCCGACCGTCTGCCTTCATCTCCGCCTTCTATATCAACTTTCCTCTCTAACTGTTAACTTTTTAAGTTGAAACTCTCTGCTTTTCTTCTCTCCTTTTCTCTCTTTCTTGTTCATTTCCTTTTCTTTTATTTTCACTTTTCATCATAATTCAAACTGTTTCAATTCCGACTCATATTCAAAGTGCCTCATTTGAAATTGAATTCTAGCCATTTCCAAAGAGTCTGATGGCAGATCCTCCAAATGTAATAGCCGAGCTACAGCTGTAATTATCTCTCATTTTCTCACAGACAAACGCAACCCCAACTCCAGCTTGTCTGCCAATTCCTACAGCTTTGCCTTCAATACCTTTTGTAAAACTTTACTTCTTTCACACCCAGAGAACTCTTAGTGACTGAAAGAATCTTTATACACAAAACACTGTTTAAACCAACCGAATTCAACATCCGGAACAAAAGACACTAACAGCTACCATACGCGACCTTTGAACCCAATAGTCTCCAAGTGCATATTCTCCAGTGTCTGCATGAGCTTATTCTAGATTCTCTGGTTTCCTCCCACAATCCAAAGATGTGCATGTCAGGTGAAATGGCCATGATAAATTGTTCATAGTTTTCAGGGAAGTGTGGGTTAGGAACCTTTGTCCGGGTAAATATGCAACAATAGGGGAGAGAGATGGGTCTGGGTAGGTTACTCCTCGGAGGGTCGGTGTGGACTTGTTGGGTCCAATGGCCTGTTTGCACACTGTAGGATGCAAACCAAACAAGAGTCCCCAGTTTGCTATAGACCAACTAAATGCCTCAAATTATTTTAAGAAGGTAGCTTGGATGCCAACCTTTCCTTATTTTAAAGGTAGATGTGAGTTGGGAGTTCCAGATGTGGTGCTACTGGTCAAACCACTCACCATTAAGTAAAACACAATATATTTAAACACTCTAATGAAATTCTATATAAAATGAAGAGGAATTTAGAATAGTTTAACTGTTGGAAACCTTAACCGAATAATGGATACAGTATCCTCTACAAATGAACTGTTACAATATACTAACATCATATAAACATACTCCTTGGCAAAATGGAACATTCAGACATACATTCTCGCATACAATTCTCCAATCCAGGAAGAAACAGTATCAAGTCAGGTTTCAGAGAGAGTAGCAGCTATGGATCAGTTACTAGGCCGGTGTTACTATTATTTATTAAAAACCCTAAAAGCATCGTAAGTTATTTACTTGAGCCGTTTTCAGAAGGCAGTTTGGCCTTTAAGATCTCTTATTTAAAAAAAAAAAGGAGAAATAATCTTATTTTAAAAGTGACAGCATTGTCACACCATTTAGATACCTGGTCCTTTACTGAAGGGGCTTCCTCGTGCTACGAGGAAGGTCACCTGAGAGGGACAAATACAGGTACTGTCCAAGTTACAAGGATGTGTCTCATAACTTCTGAAACACGCCTGTCCATGGACCATCACATGGGACATACCGGGAAATGAACAACAGCCTGACACACACCATTTCACTGTTTCTGAGCTTCACAATGCCAGCACTCGATGCACTTAGGAACCAAAATCCAAGGACAGGGAAAGATACAGAGGGACAGAAAGATTCATATTAAAAACTGAAACAGACAGTTGATTATCTGAAAAGATGTTGTGGAAATATGGGGAAAATGACAGGGCAGTGGGACTAACTGGAGAAGTGAGATCTTCCAGAATAAAATTACAAGAATGAGAACATTGAATAAAGACATTGTCAGATCAGATGGAATGGTTTGTTGCATCAAATTATGCATCTGCTTGACAGAACACCGCCAACACAATAAGATGAACCCCAGCACTGAGAGCTGTACAGACCATGCTAGTGTATTGCTCAGTAAACTGCACTAACTGCCAAGCATAGAGAGTATTGTTTGAGAAGGAATGCGCGTGGAGGAAACTATTTTAATTACAAACAACTGGAAGGATTTTTGTTAATTGACAGAGAGAGAATGAGAGAAGTTTCAGGGACCGATGAGATAAAGTGTTTGAGAATGTTAAAATAAAGGCATTGCCAGACACAATAGCGATCTACAACCACGTGCACTTGAATGACAAATGGATGGGAGTTTGGTGTGAGTTCGAATCAGATTTGCTTCGGCAGGTTTGAAGCCAGGAGCGTCAGCAGCAGATTATTGGCTTCATTAAGACAGCATTTCATAGCTCAAGATTCAAATAGCAGATGGAATAAGCCAGTGATATATATTCTGGAGTGGTGAGTATTTCAAGTTAGAAATGATCAAGGTATGGTGTCAGGAATCAGCTCATGGTCAAAGGAATCTCCCACAGTTGTGGCTTGTCTGTTTCAGTCGCAGATATTGGCCAGGGATGGGATGGAAGTGGAGTTGTAACCAGAACAGTAGAGAGTGACCTCCATGCTTTTAATATTTAAATAACAAAGGCCATGATACATTAAATTGTAGTTCTCCGCTGAAACTGAGTAGGTCAACATAGAGACCCATGAGTAACACTGCCAGAGCAGAGAGGGAGACAGTAATTTAACACCTGCATTGATGCAGTTATTAGTGGTCTGTCGAGTGAATATCTGGATTGAGAGTTTCAACAGGAACAATAATAGTGACAAGAAGTGTAGACTATATAAAGTAACACTAATACAGTCATAACCGGTTTGTAGAATAACAAATCTGGACAGTGACACTTACCAGGAACACCAACGATAGCCAGGAAGGGATAATAAAAATATTGAAATATGAGAAGAGCGTAATAGATCCGCAATGATAATGACCACCAATAAAATGCAAAAGATACCAAACATAATCAGATAAACTCCTGTCTATTGTTGTAACATGCCAGCCTAATGTTCTCCGATTCGGATACATTGTTGGAACACTCCAGTCTAATGTTCTCAGATGCTGATCTCTCCTCTCCTCTCTCTCGCTGATTCCTTTCAGTGCTGTGGGTGATGCTCCGCTCATCTTATGGGATAACACATTAAAGGGCGCCCATTTATCATTAAAACCCTCCACTGTGATAATTAGAATCCATGGAGATTGGCATTAATCACAGCCACAGAACAAGCACTGGGAAACCAAGGAAAGGCTATGTCAACGGATGAATGGGCAGCGCACAACAATCAACAGACAAGAGTGTTCCCTCCCAGTTGGGGGACACATCAGTGGTCTTCGACATTCAACCTCGGACCTTCGGGTGACCATCCTCCAAGGTGGACTTCAGGACACGCAGCCGTGAAAAGTGGCCGAGCAGAGGCTGATAGCTAATTTCGGTACCGATAGGGAGGGCCTCAACCGGCACCTTGGGTTCATGTCCCATTAAAGGTGACCACCATTGCACTATCTACATACATATACATACGGACACACATGTGCACAGAGACGCATACAGGCACACATGCACACATATATTTTGTGGGGTGAATTTGCACTTGCAGAGATACATTGTACTTTGCTCAAAAACTGCATGAATTCACGTAAAACTCTGAACTCAAAACTGCATGAATTCATGTAAAACTCTGTTAACTCACTTTTCAGGTTAGAATCAATCTAAACATCATGGCATAGACAGGGAAAGCAAACGGCTAACACCTTCAGCACATTGTCCAGCAAACACTCATTGTTACAGCTAACCTGAGAATGCAATTTCTTTACAAAAACGGTTTTGTGATTTACACATGAAAGAAGTGAAACTATCATGGTATTCAAACAGATGAAAGACTCAACAGACAATCAAGGTATGTTTCAAGGTATAATTTCAGTTACATCACACTGTAAATCTTTGCTATAAATTCTGTGCCTTAGAAGTGTTTCCTCCACTATCACCTGATGAAGGACCAGCGCTCCGAAAGCTCGTGTGCTTCTCATTAAACCTGTTGGACTATAAACTGGTGTGTGATTTTTTTTTTTAACTTTGTACACCCCAGTACAACACCAGCATCTCCAAGTCATGACTTAACAAATAGGCTCAGTTAACCAGTTTCACACATCACTTTTCATATCACTATAAAAGGGGACATTGACTGGGTTTGGATGGAATGGATGAGAGTTGCTGAGGGATGGACCATAAATCTTTAAATCTTTTTAATATTTTTTAACTTGTAAATGAGAGTATTAACAGAACACTGCAGGGGTCTATGTGTGTTCCACTCTGTTTATGAAAGGAGGGAGTTATAAAATAACAGATCGGCTGCATAAAAAAAATAGTTTCTAGATACCTTAACCCAAAGTATGATACTTATTGACCAATGTGAGGCTACTCTTGGTTTTAATTGCCTTGTTATCAAATCCGTTCATAATCTTGACACAGGGCATTGAGACTGCTGCACAGCAACATGCCGAAGTAATTCTGTCCCTATAGACCTCTTATAGAGGCATAAGTGACGACCATTCAGCTCATGTTAGCCTATTGCTAGTTGAAAAGTTGGAAATCTAGAATATTGGTACATTTTGCCAACAGACTAATTCAAAACAAAGAGATGTGTCGCTGCAGCTGTATGAGGTGTTCCTGAGAGGGCACCTGGAGAACATTGTGTTGTTTGTGTTTCTGTAACTGAGAAGGGATGGACCTCCATCAGAAACAGTTTAATGGCTGCTCGTAATCCACGGGTTGCTGTGTCATTTAATGTCTCGAGTCTATTACACAAGGACACGAGGAGGTCATTCAGCCTTTCCAGTCTATTACAGAGGGCCACGAGGAGCCCATTCAGCCTCTCGAGCCTGTTATGGAGGGGCAGGAAGTGTTTATTTAACTTTCAGGTCTGTTACACATAAATATTAGTTTTAAACTAGTTGTGGAATAGGAAAGACTTGATGTAAACATTAAAGTTCTAAATTTGAACAAGGCCAATTTTGAAAGTGTTAGGCGAGCCCTGTGAAAGGTTGGTTGGGATACCCTATTCACAGGTAAAGGGATGGTAGGAAAATGCAAGGCCATCAAAACTTGGTTTTAGAGTCCAGAGCCAATGTGTTCCCATTAGTGAGAGGGGCAAGGCTGGTGGGTGCAGGGAGTGCTGGATGGATAGACATATTTATGCGCTGATCAAGGTAAGGAAGGAGGCATATGTTAGGTAAACAGAGCTGAGATCAAGTGAATCCTGAGAGGAGTATAAGGGCAGTAAATGTGTAGTCAACGGGGAAATCGGGCCAGAAAAATGAGGACATGGGATGGCTTTAGAAATGGAGTTAACGAGACATTGGAGCTACTCTACACATCCTTTAATGGCAAAATATTAACTAGGGAGAGAATGGGACACGTTACAGATCAGTAAGTCTACCTATGTGTGGAACCATAGGAGATGGAAGGGATACTAAACAAATATTTCTCCTCAGTATTTAATGTAGAGGAGGTTACAAGAGCGAGAGAATGAAGAAATATATGGTGATATCTTGAAAAGTGTCTATATTATAAGGAGATGTTGGACATTTTAAAACATATAAAGGTGAACAAATCCCTGGGACCTGATCAGTTGTATCCCAGAAGTTTGTGGAAAGCTAGGAAAGAAATTGCTCAGCCTTTTGCTGACATATTTGTAAAATTGAGTTCCACAGGTGATGTGTCAAAAGACTGGAGGGCTGCTAACGTGGTGTCATTATTTTAAAAAGTAAGGAAAAACCAGGTAACTATAAACCAGTGACTAAATTGTTGGAGGGGATTTGAGGGAAAGGATGTATATGCATTTGGAAAAACAAGGACTGAAGAGGGCTTTAAACATTGGAGATCACGTCTCACTGACTCGGTGGAAGTTTTTGAGGAAGTAATGAAGATGATTGATGAAGTGAGGAGAGTGGATGTTGTCTTTATGGAATTCAGTAAGAAAACCAAAATGTTCTACATGGTAGACTGGTTAGCAAGGTCAGACTGTCTGGGATCCAGGGAGAGCTCGCCATTTAGATCCAACATTTCCATGAATATTGGAGACAGGGCGAGACAGTGGACAGCTGTTCATTGGACGTGGAGACCTGTGAACAGTGGCGTGCCGCAAAGATCAATAGTGGTCCGTTGCCTTTTGTCACTTATACAAATCATTTTCACTTGAGTATATGAAGTATGGTCAGTAAGTTTGTAGGTAATTCCAAATTTGGTGGTATATTTGACAGGGAAGAAAGATATCTCAGAATATAATGGATTTGGTGAGCCGAGGAGTGGCAGATGGAGTTTATTTTAGATAAATGTGAGGTGTTGCATTTTAGCAAGAAAAATCAGGGCAATACATATAGGTAGAGTCCTGTCGAAAGTTGCCAATCAAGGATTACTCCGTAGAAATTATAGAATCCCTACAGTGAGGACACAGGCTATTCGGCCCATCGAGGCCAAACCGACCCTCTAAACAGTATCCCACTGGACAAACCCCTACCCTATCCCTCTGAGCCTGCATTTCCCATGGCTAATCCACCTTGCCTACATATCTCAGGATATTATGCAAAATTTAGCATGGCCAAACTACCCTTATCTGTATATCTTTATACTGTTGGAGGAAAACATAGCACCCAGAGGAAACTCACACAGACACGTGGACAATGTACAAACTCCACACAGCCAGTAATTAAAGGATGGAATTCAACCCAGATCGCTGCCCTGTGAGGCACCTTGTGGTGCAGGTTCTCAATTCCTTGAAAGTGCTGTTAAGGTAGACAGCGCAGTGAAGAAGGCACTTGGTGATCTTCCCTTTATTGGTGCGTGCTTTGAGTCTATGCGTTTGCATGACATGTTGCATCTGTACAGGACATTGGTTTGGTCACTTCTGTAATATTGCCTTTAATTCTGGTCTCCCTGCTGTCGGAAAGATGTTGGCAAACTTGAAAGGGTGTAGAAGAGATTTGAAAGATTGCTGCAGGTGTTGTACGATTAGAGTTACAGAGAGAGTTTGAATAGGCTGGGACGATTGTCAAGTGTTGAGACTGAGGGGGGACCTTAAAGAGGTTTATAAAATCATGAGGGGCATAGATATGGTAAACAGTCAATGTCTTTTCCCAGGATAGGCGAGTCCAAATAGAGAATACAAAGGTTTAAGGTGAGAGGAGAAATTTAAAAAGGGGCATGAGGGACAACATTTTCACATAGAGACTGCTGTGTGTATGGATTGAACAGCCAAAAGAGGTGGTGGAAGCAGGTACAGTTACACCATTTAAAAGGTATTTGGATGGATGCATGCCTGGGAAGTGTGTAGAGGGAGATGGACCAACTGCTGGCAAGGGGGACGAGATTAATTTAGGATATTTGGTCGGTGTGGATGACCGGACCAAATGATCTTTTTCTGTGCTGTACATCTCTGAGAGTGTATTGACACTTGAGTGTTTAATATGGGAGCAGGAGGAGGCTATTCCGTTCTGAATTCTGTCAGTCAGCTTGTTTGCTCAATTACTGACAGTCAAATAAAAAAAATACATCATTCAGATTTTGATGATGTTTTACAGAAACAGGCTTTTAGTCAAGAAAAGCTGTAAAGAATGTGAAGAGGCCATTCAGTCCCTCACCTCCATTCCACAGGAGCAGCAAGTGAGCACACAGCTATTGGAGCCTGTTACTCTGGAGCAGGAGGAGGACATCTACTTTCACAAAAATTGGATTAGGAGGCAGTCGCTCAGCTGCTGAAGACTGGGACACAGGAACAGGAGGCAGTCACTCAACTGTTCGAGACTGGGACACAGGGACAGGAGGGTGTCATTCAACTGCTCGAGACTGGAACACAGGAACAGGAGGGTGTCATTCAACTGCTCGAGACTGGAACACAGGAACAGGATGCAGTCATTCAACTGCTCGAGGCTAGGTCACAGGAACAGGAGGGAGTCATTCAACTGCTCGATACTGGGACAGAGGAATTGGAGGCAGTCACTCAACTGCTCGAGACTGGGACACAGGAACAGGAGGCAGTCACTCAACTGCTCGAGACTGGGACACGGAGACAAAAGACAGTCACTCAACTGCTCGAGACTGGGACACAGGGACTGGAGGGTGTCATTCAACTGCTCGAGACTGGAACACAGGAACAGGAGGGTGTCATTCAACTGCTCGAGACTGGAACACAGGAACAGGATGCAGTCATTCAACTGCTCGAGGCTAGGTCACAGGAACAGGAGGGAGTCATTCAACTGCTCGATACTGGGACAGAGGAATTGGAGGCAGTCACTCAACTGCTCGAGACTGGGACACAGGAACAGGAGGCAGTCACTCAACTGCTCGAGACTGGGACACAGGAACAGGAGGCAGTCACTCAACTGCTCGAGACTGGGACACACGAACAGGAGGGTGTCATTCAACTGCTCGAGACTGGGACACACGAAAGGAGGGTGTCATTCAACTGCTCGAGAATGGGACATAGGAACAGAAGGGTGTCATTCAACTGCTTGAGACTTGGTCACAGGAACAGGAGGCAGACATTCAACTGCTCGAGACTAGGTCACAGGAACAGGAGGGTGTCATTCAACTGCTCGAGACTGGGACACAGGAACAGGAGGGTGTCATTCAACTGCTCGAGACTGGAACACAGGAACAGGAGGCAGACATTCAACTGCTCGAGACTAGGTCACAGGAACAGGAGGGTGTCATTCAACTGCTCGAGACTGGAACACAGGAACAGGAGGAAATCATTCAAATGCGCGAGACTGGGACACAGGAACAGGCGAAAGCCATTCAAATCCTCGAGACTGGGACACAAGAACGGGAGGCAGTCATTTAACTGTTCGAGACTGGGACACAGGAACAGGAAGATTGTCATTCAACTGCTCGAAACCGGGACACAGGGAGCTCTGGAGGCTTGTGAGTCCCGAGGATCCTGTTACGCAGGAACAGGAGGAGGTGCCTCACTCCCCAGCAGTATGGGACACTGGGAGAGAAGGGGAGTTTGCTTTGAACTAACACAAATATATGAATAAGTTGCATTAGTAGTCCATTCAATCCTGCCCCACCATTCACTGAGACCACGGCTGATTTGATTATGATTCCCTCATTCCATTTCTACGAAGTGTCCCCTTTCTGCAGCCTCTGCTCCATTTGTTGGTCATGTTGCAGACCCAGATGCTGTAACAACAGTCATCATGACGTATCCAGAAGGATGGGTCCAACCAGATGAGTCAGGGTTTGAAGTGTCAAATCACAAGAATGAAAACAAAAATAAAGGTATTGCCAGATGTTTAGTTCTATCACATTCCCAATCCAACTCACAAAACCACTGCACCCATTATATATTCAGGATAGAGCACTGTTTACATCCGGCTACCATAATGCTGAATGAAACCCAGCAATATCCAGAATGGAACTCTGTGCAGCCAACACCAATGCTTGATATATTATCATCGGCTAAATGTCCAGCGCGGGGAGCTGTGCAGTCCGCACTGGTTCATTCATATATAAACCCAGGCTGTTGCACTGTTCGGTAACACTGTGTTAGATCGCTGCCCAGTGTGGGAAAAGTTGCAGCCAATGTTAGAAGTGACAGGATATGCAGCTCCCATCTATTTACAGCTCCATAACTCCACTGTACCTTGACGAGGGGTGCCAAGGATGTGAACATCACTGTAAGGGAGAGATGTAAATGGAAACAATTTAAATACCAATAGTTCTTATTAAGGCGAGTATCACACCAGTAGTTAAAGTTGAAATAACTGAGATACTATCCAATGAGGTTTCGTGAATGTTGCGAAGTAGTTAGAGGGGGAGGTAATGTTATAGTGGTTGCACTATAAGCCTACAAATCATCAATGGGAATTAGAGGAAGAAATATGCAGGTGAACTGTGGAGACTTACCGGAACAATAGAGTTGTTATAATAGGTTATTTTAATTTTGCGAACATAGACTGGGACTTCCAAATGGTTAAGAACTTAGATGGAATGTAATTTGTTAAGTGTGTTCAGGAAAGTTTCCACAAGCAATATATAGAGTAATCTACTCGGGAAGGGACAAACTCGACCTACCTTTGGGAAATAGGGCAGGATAGGTGAAGAAGATAAAGTGGGGGAGCATCTTGGGAAAAGTGATTAGAGTTGTATTAATTTTAGAAAAGTTATGGGAGGGACGAAATTGGACCACAGATTCAAGTTCTAAGTTGGGGCAAGGCGTATGTTGTTGAAATTAGACAGGGGACTGCAGGGGATGATTTGAGTTGTTTGTTTCGAGGTAAAAGGATATCGGGCAAATGGGAGGGCTTTAAAAGTGAGATAGCTCGAGTTCAAGGTTTCCATTTTCCTGTGAGGGTGAAAGTAAAGTGAGACCGAAAGAGAGAACCCTGGTTGTCAAGAGAGATTGAGGCTCTGACCAAAAAACAAATAAGAGGCGTGGCTCAGGTACAGGTAGGTGAAATCAAGAGAATCCCTGGAGGTATACAGGGGACAGAGGAGTTTACAGAAGAAGGAAATCAGCAAGGCGAAAGGGGGGTAAGAGATAGTCTTGGCTGCGAAATTTAGATTGAATCCAAATTCTTTATAGTAAAGAAAAAGAACAACTAGAGAGAGAATAAGATGCTTTAAAATTCAAAATGGGCATGCATGTGTAAAACCTCAAGAGATGGGTGGAGTCCTCAATTTCCCCTCTGTGTTTACCATGAAGAAAGACATGAAGACCTGTGACCTTTAGGACGTTAGTTGTCATATCTTGGTACATTCCATATCACAGTAGAGTTGCTGTTGGACATATTAGAATGCACAAAGTCAGGCAAATTTATTGGTCCTGACCAGATATATCCAAGAGCACTGCAAGAGGCGAGAGAAAAAAGCTTAGGGGCCAAGATCCCGGAAGACTGGGCTGTAGCAAATGTTGTCCCCTTTTTCAAGAATGGCTGCAAAGAAAAGCCTAGGAAATATAGACCAGTAAGCTTCACATCTGTTTTCGGTAAACCACTTGAGAAGGTTCTGAGAGATAAGATGTGCGTGCATTTGGAAAGACAGAGTTTGACTTGGAGCAGTCAGCATTGCTTTGTGCCTGGCGGATCATGCCTTACAAATTTTGTTCGAGATTTTTGAGGAAGTGACCAGGAACGTTGACGAAGGCATGGTGGTAGACATATTCGATATGGATTTCAGTAAGACCTTTGATTATGTTCCACATAGTAGGCCGCTCTAGAAGATTAGATCAAATGGAATCCAAGGTGAACTGGCAAATTGTGGACACAATTGGCTTGACGTTATGAAGCAAATGGCTATGGTGGAGGTATGCTTGTCAGACTGGAGGCCTGTGACAACTGGAGTGCCTCAGGGGTCGGTGCTGGGCTCATTGCTGTTTGTTATCTATATTAATGATTTGGACCAGAGTGCACAACGCAAGGTTAGTAAGTTTGCAAATGACACTAAAATTGGAGGCATCGTTTACAGCAAGGAAAGTTACCAGAAATTGCAGCAGTACCTTGACCAGCTGGGAAAGTGGGCTGAGAATTAGCAAATGGAGTTTAATATAGATCAGTGTGACGTCTTGCATTTTGGAAAGTCAAATCCAGGTAGGAGTTTAATAATGAATGAGAGGGTCTTAAGGAGTGTAGTGGAACAAAAGGACGTTGGAGATCAGGTGCACGGTTATCTGAAATTTGAGTCTCAGATACACAGGACAGTGAAGAAGGCTGTTGGCACATTGGCCTACATCAGGGCATTGAGTATAGAGGTTGGGACGTTATGTTGCAGTTGTACAGGATGTTGGTAAGGCTGCAGTTGGAGTATTGTGTTCAGTTTTGTTCACCTTGCTCTAGAAAGGATATTATTGGCCTACAAAGAATGTAGAAGGAATTTACAAAGATGTTTCCTGGGCTAAAATCTCTAAGTTATAGGCAGAGGTTGGACAGGTTAGAACGTATTTCTTTCCAGCGTAGGAAACTGAGGGGGTTCTTATGGATATATAGATATTACCAAATCATGAGAGGCGTACATAGGGGTGAATACTTCAACATTTTTTGCAAGGTTGGGAAATCGAAGTCTGGAGGGCATCCGTTAATGTTTGGAGAGGAAAAAATAAATAAAAAAGGAACCTGGGGGTCAACTTTTTTACACACAGAGTGTGGTACGCATATGGACTGAGCTGCCAGAGGAAGTGGTTGAAATGGGTACAATAGCAACATTGAAAAGGCATTTGGACAAATACACAGATAGGAAAGGATTCGATGGATACAGAGCAGAAGCAGGGAAATGGCAGATTGACAGATAAGGGGCAATACACCATGGTTTGTTGACGGAGCACGGCAGGCGTATTGGATGGACTAATACAGAGGCTGAACGTTCTCTTCCCAGAGGGAGCCACACCACTAGACCCACCGAGCATGGTCTGAGTTCACCACCCAGCTCAGTGCAGTATCTGCGGTCTGAAGAAATGCCCGGCAATACAGGACAAGCATCAATAACCTTCCTTGCTCTGTCAGGATGAGTGTCACCATATACTATCTACTCCCACACACTCACTGTATATCTGTGATCGCACCTACCCCCGAAAAAGGCTCATGATCTCTCACTCTCACTACTGCATGCAATGCTTAATCTCTCTTTCTCTCTTTCTCTCTCTCTCCCTCTCTATCTCTCGCCTTTGCAAACCATCCCACACAGTTATAGAATATGCTGGAGAATGCCGATTATGGAATGTTCCAGATAATGTTCCAAATAATTCCCAATTTCAGGAAAATGGCAGTTTCCCAGTGTGTAACACATAAGAGGAAGGAGTAGAGAAGTAAGTTTTTCAAATTACACACAATTCAAATCATGTTGAGGCCATTCAGCCCTTCAAACGTGGTCTAGCATTTAATAAGGTCCCCGCTGAACTGATGGTCTTCTCAGCTCCATGTTACGGGAACTTTCAGTCATTCAACCCCCTGGGTTCCTGTCCATGGCCAAACAGCACTCAAGCACTTTTATCCCGGGTTTTTTCAAGCGCCTGTTTGAGGGCAGTTCCCATGGGGACGGACACTCCTAACAATATATTCCATCATCTTTATACTTTCATGCAACGGTCAGCATGCTGTACACAGACCAAACAAAAATCTACACTTATTTTATGGTTATTGATGTCCAATCACACTTAGTAATTCTGGTTATTTCACTTGACTCACCTTAATGTTATTAAACAAAAAACAGCTTCTAAACACGTCTTGTTATAAAATACAATTTCGAGCAGAGAACGTGTTTACCCTCAGCCGTTATCTTGACCGATATCTGAATTGTACCACTTTCCTTGTTATGAATGTTTCTCTTACCCTTTGTCTGTGACTGTTACTGGCTGTAACAGCTACGCAGTTCTCCCAATCAGTTGGCTGGACGGCTGGTTTGTGATGCAGAGGGAGGCCAACAGCGCAGGGTCAGTTCCTCACACTGACAGAGGTTACCATGAAGGGACACTCTCTCACCCTCACCCCATCACCCGAGGTGTGGTGACCCTCAGGATAAACCACCATGTGTGGTCTCTCTAATGAGTTTCCTTTGGGGCACTATTCTATCAATGTTAGCATTTTAAATTAAAAAAATATTTTTATTGATAAGAAATTTTTAATATTATAATAAACCAGTAACAACACAACTCAAATAACTGAAAAAAAAATCCAATTGCATGTACATACAAAACAAGTTAAAACACTACACAGACAGAAGAAAAACAAAACTAAGCAATAAATAATGAATAAATAATACAGCTCAGCATAACATAACGATAGCTCTCGTTCATCAAGAGCATTAACTGATACATACTTGTATGTTCATAGTTCTTCGTCTCTGGATATTAGATTCATTAGACAATATCATCATGGCTATATAAAAGCCCTTCTTAGAGTGGCAGGTAAGCCTGTATCACGGCAATCCAAAAAGGGCTGCCATGTCGTATATAAAGCTATGTTTTTTGGTGCACCATGCTGGTGAGAAAGTCCAAAGGGATATTTTCCATGAAGAGCTTACGACGAACCAACAAACACGGTTGGGGAGTCGGGGGGGGGAGGGGTGGATCAGACATCCAACACAACACATAGTTTTCAAGCACGGAAAGTAAGGGTATGATTTTTTTCACACGTGCATCTGTGTAAAGTACCCTGGGCAGGACCAGGAAAGGAGAAACCAGGTACATCTCCAATTCAGTCCCCAAGACCCACTCTATCACACCTGACACAATGCTCCAACATAGATGAAGGACCACAAGATAACAGGACCACAAGCAATGAGTAAGAGTGTCTGTAGTCATTCTACATTTAGGACATGATGAAGGTAAACCCACTATGCATTTTGAGAGACAATCTGGAGTCAGATAGACCCTATGAAGAATTTTCAACTGCATGGAGTGGGTCCTATTACAGATCAAAATCCAACATTTTCACAAATGTCCTCCCATGTCTCCGAAGTGTTCTGAACCCACAACTCTCTCTCACAGACATCACCAAGCTGCACAGTCAAGTCTGAGGAGACACTCTCCAACCAATGAAAAAAGGTACTGACAGAGAGTGTATTCTCAGCAACAGGCACCCTCTTCTCTCTTTAGGATCTGTAAGAGTCTGTTAAAAGTGTGTTTTTTTAAAAAAAGCAATTCTCTGATCTGGACCAAAATACAGAAGAGGACTCTACTAGGTAGTCCATACTTACGAGTTATTTGAAAAATGATATAATTTTTTCTCCCTCAAATAAATCGTGGTGACTCAATATATAGTACTGCGGCCTCACAGCACCAGGATCAAAAGATGTGCAGGTTAGATGAATTGGCTAATTATAAAGCACCCATAGTGTCCAGAGAGTGAAGGTTGGGCATTAATAAGGGTAAATATAAGATGGTAGGGGAATGGTTCTGGGTGGGCTACTCTTCAAAGGGTCGAAGAGGACTTGATGGGCCCAAGAGCTTGTCTCCAAACTGCAGGGATTCTACTAATTCTAAATCACTCAAGCAAGGCACACCCCTGGCTGCCAACAGTTTAAAATGAAATCCATTATCCCCAGTTGACAATTCGGTATACCATCATAGGGGTAAGAAACATAGTTTTAGCTGTATTGTCCTCGAACTGATGCATTGTCATTCATGCTTTAACTTTATTGATAATTATTGGGTTATGACAATACTCCATAAATGTTGTCATTTTGTCTAAGAACAACAGACTAATAAGGGTTCACTTTGTCTGAGAGGGTTCAATATCTAACCGTATTGACGCTGGGTCCTCAGTGGCCCAGACACTAACATAGGATAATAAAAAGCTTAATTTATAGCTTTTAATCTGGGACATCTACTCCCCACAATCTTTGGGGTAGTTGCAATTTGGTTAGCTTGATAAAGAGTCGCTTATGATGCCAAATGAAAGAGCTAAACCAGCCATTAAGTCTCCTAAATATGTACCTGGGAAACATCAAAGGAAGCATTCACGCGGGGAATAGCAAATAAGGGAGGACATTTATTTTAAGAACAGCTATCCGACCGAGCCAGGATGTTGGAAGTGCCTCCCATCTTTGAAGGTCTTGTATAATTTTGTCAAACGAGTGGACATAGTTCATGTTAAATAAATTTTCAAAAACGGATGTAATCAATATACCGAAATAGAGAAGCCCCCCCACTCCCGTGACCATTTAAAAGGAAACCTGGATTTGCCTTCAATATCAGGTATTTCCCTAAGACCTCCCATAGGCATGGTCACAAACTTTGTAAAATTAATCTTATAGCCCGAAAAGGCGACAAGCGAATTAATGCATTGCATCACGTGAGCTGCCGAAATTGTGGTATTTGATAAAAACATTAAACCCTCATCTGCATACAACATAATCTTATGTGACTTCTAGCCAACTTCTGGGGCAGGTATGTTGATGTAATATTCCCAATTGTAGCAGGATGCCACCGTGTCTAAGATTGTTGCAGGGATGGGGAAGAGATAAACCCTCGTGTGCCATTTCTGCGGGTTAAAGAAGAAACTAAAATTGCGACTTGTGAGGTAGATCTGCCTCCAGACATCCACCAGCTCTAGTTCTGCACACAGACCCACTAATTGCTTACATTATAACGAGGGTATTGGGGGACCTTTGGACATTCTGTCCACCGTGGGTCCATAAGACAGTTGAAGTCTCCTTCTACAATAATGTGCCACGCTGCAAGATAACTTACTTTGGAAAATGCATCTACCAGGATTTTAAGAGGGTGCACCGGGGGTTGGGACAAGAATCATTCAAAATACAGTATTATTTCCCATAGTTCATGGAAGATTCCGCCTAACTAGTATGGCTTCTCCCGTACTCCTAGTATTAAAAGACGAGAAATAAAACCGATCAAACCCGCCCTGCTGTAACGTCAAAAGTTCCTTGTCATCAAGGTGCATCTCCTGAAATAGGACAACACCTCCCCTCTCTGATTTAAGCCTAGAAAGTACATTTTTCCTCTTGAGAGGCATATCGCTCCCCTTAACGTTCCAGGTACACCAGTTAAGCACATCATTATCCATAACACACTGTAGCATCATTTCAACTCTAGAGTTTCACATCGAATTACACATCGCTGATCATTAATGAAGAAGACTCATAGAGCCTAAAAACTGTACAACCTAAAACTACTACAACTAACAAGCTCTCAAAACTTTCCAAAGCTAAACACATAAAAAACCAAAGAACAAAATAAAATCCAAAGTTCCAATTACACTCGAAAGTGGAATTTACCTCCCCCGCCAACTGGGGACGCTTACATATCTTAAAACTCTATCTTCTGCCCGCTACCAATATGGAATCCAGGGCAATTAACAACAAAAAATCTAGCTTGAAGTGCCCTTCAGTCATCACTTAGTCATCACAACTACCTTTGTAACTCCCTCCAGCTTGAGCTGCACCCCAGACACAAACAAAGAAAGAGAGAAAGCGTAGTAATACTAATGAAGAAGTTAAAATGACTATTTTACCAATTCCCTACTATAATTTAATACTGGTTAGTACCAGAAAAATCCAATAAAATTTCTTTCAGGAGAAACATGATTATCTAAATATCCAGCTTACTTTAAAATGTCCACAAAGGTTTTGCTTTCTCTGGAGAGTCAGACGAGATCGTGGATCCATTGAAAGCAATACGGAGCACTGCTGGGTACCGTAAGGAACACTGAATCCCGAGTTCCTTTACTCTTCTCTTGATATCATCAAAAGATTTTCTTTCCTGAATCACCGCCGCTGTAAAGTCCTGAAAGAACATAATCCTGGTTCCCTCGTCAATTAAACCCATCGGATCCTTCCACTGGGGTCTGGAAGCTTCAATCAGTCTTTGTTTATCCCCATAACTATGTAAGTGCGCAAGGACAGGATGAAGGCGCTGGCCTGAGTCTGACTACTGCGCCGTAACCCGATGAACTTTTTCACTCTTCACCCGTCCCTCCTCAGTTTTGAAGTGAAGGAATCACTGCAGCCAGTTCTTGAAAAAAGTCACCGGCTGACCACGTTCTGTCCGTTCCAGCAAACTGACAATGTGAATATTCTTCATCCTACCCCTGTTCTCGAAGTCGTCATCGTGTTCAGTTAAGGTGCAGACCTGTTTTTCAATGACGAGGATCCTCTCCCAAGAGGAATCGATCACGGTCTCTGTCGCTGCAGTTCGGCGCTTGGCATCGTCTGTTCTGTTTCTAAGGCTCTCAAGTTGCTGCTCATGTTTTTGGAGCACGGCTGAGAGCGGCACTCGTCACGGCTGAATTGTTCTTCAGTCATGGGTTCAATCATTTCACGTAACTTGGTGAACTCAGTGACTCAGGCCTAGTGATTAACTGGGTGCATGGAACGAGCAGAGTGGATTGCAGCTACAGCCTCAGGCAGGCTCGATGCTTCTGACGGGAGCACCACATGTTGGGACTTACTCGATCATTTCCCGTGTTTTGTCATTTCCATTTGACAAATCGGGATTAGTAAAGATTCTATCGCTCTTCTCGTGTTGAATTTTAAGTAAATGGCTGGGATGGGGTGGGTTAGAGAACCACTTTGCCCGTGCATTGATGCAAAGCCCAGAAAAGCAGACCTTCTGGATCGCCGCCATCTGGAATCCCCCTTAACATTTTATCGATATTATAATTTCATTTTGCATTTATTCCTGGAGTTTCTGAAGCCGTGTTATTTGATACCACTGTCGAAATTTCCCCCCACACTGCACATTGCTGCCCATTACTCGATAATCCTTGACTCTGTTGTTATTTATGAATCTTCCATGTGTGCCTCAAAAATATTCAGCATCTCTGCCTCCATTGCTCTGTGGTAAAGAGTGTTCCAAAGACTCACAGCACTTTGAGAAAACAATTATAAACATTATGATCTGAGTGTGAGATTGTTTTTTTTTTGTGAATCTTTATCTGAGAAAGGATATAATTACATTGGAAGCAGTTCAGAGATATTTCATTTCACGTATTCCTGGGGTGAAGGGCTTGTATTATGAATGCTTTAACAGGATACTCTTGGAATGAAAGAAAAAAACATACAAGACCTTAAGGAGAGTGGATCAGGTATATATCCACAGGGTGTTTGTATAGTCCAAATTTATTGTCATTGTCACAGAACCTCTACAGTGTGGAGGCATGACCTTCCGTTCATTAAGTCCACACTTACCCACCAAACAGCATCCCCACCTGAACGTGTCCACAATCTTATCCATGTAACCCTGCATTTCCCGTAACTAACCCATCTAACCTCCACATCCCTGGGCACTATGGGAAATCCACTTTAAACTGCACATATTTGGACTGTGGCAGGATACCCACACAGGCGTGGGGAGAATGTTCAACCTCCACATAGAGGGTCGCCTGAGGTGAGAAGTGAACCCAGCTCCTTGATGATGTGAGGCAGCAGTGCTACCCACAGATCCAACATACTCCTCCGTTTTTTTCTGTTAGTAACTTATGGCTGATGAAAGAAATGTGCCTGACTTGTTCTTATCACTGAATCTGACCCAGTCTGAGACCTTTATCATCGGCCATTTCACCAACCCGGTTACATTTAAAATTTGTTGTGAGCAGTGGAAGAGTTGGACTAGAAAAGGAAAGAGTGACACCCTCCATCCTCAGTCACAACTGGAGTGAGAAAAAAAATCACAAAGTGGGAATACATTCAAGTGGAAATTCTCTTTCCCAGAAGTTTGGGATGGCTGAATCTTTATATTATATCGAGGCTGGCTTCGTCTGATTTTCCGTAGACAGTTGAATTAGGGATAATAGTGCATCGAGAGAAAAGTGCAGCTGGAACCACAATGAGATGAGCCACGACTTTATTTACTGGTGGAGTAGTGTCAAAGGGCCGAAAGTTCTGATGTTCCATTCAGCATTTTGGACCTGATACATAGGGGCAGATCAAGGCCACTCCGATGGTTAGGTGCAGTTCTGGAAATGAAAAATCCAGGCTGGGTCAGGAAGTGACACTCACCCCCAATCCCTGTTTCCAGGCTTCCCCACTCTGCAGCGTCTGCTCCAGATGTGGGTCGCATTACAGACCCAGATTTACTGTGAATGTACCCCCATACCCCACCCAGCGTTAACTCATATCCTCTGCTCACCCGAATGTAGCATTATACAACACAACTTCCGAGATAATACCAGTTACTTTGCAAAAGCATAACATGTGAAATCAATAAATAGTAACAAGAGTAGGCTATTCGGTCCCTCAAGACTTCCCTGCTATTTCATACGAACATAGCTGTTCCACTCCAGGTCTAATTCCACTTTCTTGACGACTCCTTGTATCCCTCCACACATCTCTGGGTTAGGGAATTCCCGACATTCACTACCTTCTGAGAGAAGACATCACTTTGCATCTCAGGTAGAAATCGATGTTCCACATCTATGTCCTCGTGTTCAAGACTCTACTCAGGAATGGTAACAACTTCTCAACATCTACCTTCTCAAGTCCCTTTTGTGTCTTGTATTTTTCAGCAGTATCACTCCTCATTTATTTAAACCCCAACGAACAATCGCCTCACCATTTTAGAGATTCTCAATAACACAACCCTTTCATCCCTGGAAGCCGGCTAATGAACCAACCTAGTTACTTGCTGCATCAGCATGCTGACTTTATGTTTCATACACAGGAACACTCCAATCCCTTTGTACTGTTCTTTGTCTGGAAGTGCTGTCCATTAAATAACAGCCTGCCTTTTGATTCTCAGTGTTACCCTCAAACTCAGATGTATACTCAGCTCCCTCCTTCAGACTATCAGTATGGAGTGTAAATAACTGATGTCATCGGACTGATAGCAGTGGTCCTCCGGCAGATACACCTTTATCATGAATGTCCATTAATCCTGACTCTCCGATTTCTATATGTTAAGCAATCATCATCACACGTTAATACATTCTCCATCATCATACGAGCTTCTGTCTTGTGTAAGAACTTTTATTCTGTAATACCTTGTGTAAAAACTTTGGAAAACCTTGTGTCCACCAGATCTCCTTTATCAAGTCCACTTGTTACGTTCTCAGGCATCTCCAGAAATACTTTTCATAATTTTACAGGGAAAAGTATAATTTCCCTTTCGCAAAACCACACTGACTCTGCATGAAGCTTTTCTAAATGTCCATGCTGGCCAGGTTTTCTAAATTAAGCTCGTGCCATCTGCTTTCGTTTGACTCATAGTCCTCGAAATATTTCCCATTCATATGTTTGTCCAAATGAGTTTTACATGTTGTAGCTGTACTGGCATCTACCACTCTCCCTCTGGCAGCTCATTCCATACCCACACCACTCTATTTGTAAAAACACTGCCCCACCGACCCTTGTAAATGTTTCCTCTTTCACCTTAAACCAATGCCTACTATGGGTGAACTCCCACATCAGTGGAAAAGACCTTGGCTATTCACCCTATCAATGCCTCCCATGATTATCGAAACTTCTATAATTTCATCCCTCAACCTTCTACACTCCATCCAAGACGAACTTGAAGAACATGCATTTAAAGATAAATACTGAAAATTTGAAACTATAGTAAACATGACAGGTAAACAATACTCAGCCCAAACTTCATACTGTGATTTGTTTTTTCTCCCTATTACTATACTAAGGCAGCATGAAACGCTTACTAGTGCCAGTAAGAAGTCAAGCTCCTGATATCCTTTGTCTAAAGGAGGTGATGATCTTGACAGTGAAAACGGATTTATGGCCAAATCTTTATAATGCCACATAGTCAACATTCTCCCTCCTGGGAGAATTTCTTCAGCAATTTCTGTTTTTGGACAATTTCCAAAGAAGTATGTCAAAGATGCTCAAATATCCCGTCCAACATGATGTGCCTTAAACTGGGAACTGAACAATAACGCATGTGCGCAAGTTCCTTTACTCTGAAACTACATAAGCCTGGCATCACTGAAGCTAAAGAGCTCTTAATCGTGGTCAGGGAGAAAAAGAGAGGGGAACACATTCACTTCAAATACAGAAGTTGACATTGTGGAAGAGAAACAATTTAAATTATTACTTTAAATTGATTGAGTTAAAGTAACAATTAGAAATGTGACACCAGGGTGAGGCACTCAGCAGAATGAGAATATGAAAATGCAAGTGTTACCGCATCAGAAACCAGGTTAGGTAGAGAATACAGGGCTGATGTGTGAATGGGTCTCGGTGTGAACTGGGGGACAGTCAGTAGATTTGAATTATAGATATTGCAACTCAAACTGGGTTCTCATTTGATGCTGTAGAACACAGCAGCAGCAGAACCGGAATTGTATTCAACGACAATCTGTAGCATTTTGCCGACGACAATTCATCAGTCTACCATTAACATCAAGCCAATCCATGGTTCAGTGATGAGTGTGGGTGAACGTGCCCAGGGTCGAAATCACATGGACCTAAACCTGTTGATAACCCATTAAAGCTACCACACTTAACTGGTTAAATTCCGACCAGCAGAACTGTTGTCTGTTGAGAGAAGAAATGACCCCAAGATTAACAGATCAGATCTAAGCTCTGTCGTCCTGCCAAATCCAAACATAAATGTCGATGGACTATTAAACAATTTACTGGAGGAGAGGACTCCACAAATATCCTCATCCTAAATATCGGAACAGCTCTGTACGTCAGTGAAAAAAGTCAAAGATGTGGTGTCTGCACTATTCTCAGCCAGACGTGATGAATGGATGATCTTCCTCACACTCATCATGGTTCCCACAGAATCACAGATGCCAGTCTTCAAGCAATTCGATTTGCTGTACGGTCATGAGGAAACAGCTGAACACTATAGATACGACAAAGGTAATGGGCCCTGACACCATTCCTGCAATAGGACTGAAGACTTGTGCTGCACAACATGCCGTGTCCCTGCGGTCAGTGTGGTCTCAGATAGGTTCCCATGTGGAGATGGTGCTGTAGTAGACATATCATTGGATTATGAATCCAGGCCAGGCCAATGCTCTGGCAGCTGGTGGAAGTTAACAGTAATTAATAAAATATCGCGACCTAAAATCTGGTGTCAGTAATAGTGATCTTGTGTCCAATGTTGATTGTAAACATTGATCTCCTTCACCAATATACTTTCAGGAAGTGAATCTCCAGACATTCTTGGTCTGGTCGAAAAGTGACGCACAGGCTTGTTTTCTGAATCGGCCAAGTGAGACACTCAATTTTATCAAACTACTCTGAGGTCTTATAGTATAAAACCTGACAGAACATCCAGCATCAACCTCGTTATCAGAAAAGGGAATGGGAAACACAGTTCTGTTGACCCTGCATAGACATCCTTCATAACATCTGAGAGTTTGTGACAACATTTACAGAGCTTTCCCACAGATTGTACAGAAACATCGGGAGAGGGGGAGGTCATTCAGCACATTGAGCTTTCCCTATGCTATTTCATGGCCAAACATCTCCTCAATGCAGTTTTCCCCACACAATGTTCATATCCCAAAATATGTTTAAACATTATGAAATATAGTGCCTTCGGCCCATCAATATATAGAGAGTTCTCTGATAACGCTTGTTTATTAAATACGATTTGTCTGCAATGCAATTCGTGAACCGTTTTCTATAAAGTGAACTATCATCCCTGCGTTCAATCTATCACACCCTGTCAGAGTTTTATATATCTCATTGAGATCTCAATTCATTTGACTTAAGCCCATGGAATACAGGCCCAGTCACCCCAAACTCTTATCCCACAACTAACCTGTCATCCCAGAGATCAGTCTGGTCATCCTTCACTGCACTCCCTCAATGTCAGGTTTGCCCTTTATTAGGTAAGGATACCTAAACTGCACACAACACTGCACAATGCTCGAGATGGGGTCCCACCAAGGCCCTGTACAATTCCTACCTCCTTTCTGCTCCTGCAATATTGCTTTCAGTGACTGGTGTACAGGGAGATCTAGATTTGTTTCAACGTTAAGGCTCCCCACTTGTTGGGTCTATGTACACTGTATCCAGCATGCCAATGCCATTCCCAGTATTATCTTTCGTGTTCAGAATTCACTGCCCTACATGGACTCAGAAGGCTGCGCAGAAGTAGACAAAAATGCACTTAAGTTCATTTATAGATCAACACTTTTCAACCAATCCCTTTTCAAATGATAGGCTGCCATTCAATTGATCCCATCAAAGTACCCAACCTCTCATTCTGCCATTGCTCTCCATCTGCCAGGTATTTGCCCAGTCACTCCACTTGTCTCAATCACTTTGGAGCCTTATTTTACATCCTCCTCATCCATTCACAAGTTGACATCGTTTAGTGCTGTCAGCAGACTTGGGAATATTGCAATTAAGCCCCTCAACCAAAGATATGATGTGTATTGGGAACAGCTGGATATCAAATCTCGATTTTCGTGATATTCTCCAAGCCTTCCATTCAAAAAACATGGTTTTCTTCCTACTCACTGTTTCCTGCCAGCTCTCCCAATCTAAAACCACGACCATATATTAGCCCCAGTCCCATAGGATTCGAATTTGCACAAAATGCTTGGGGCTTTATCAAATATCTTTCTGAGATTCGAATCGTATTGCTTTGATACCTTCTCCATAAATTGCCTGAAAGCCACTGTCTCAAATATGATTTCTATTTCATAAACCTCTGTTGACTTTGTCTATGCTCATTCATTTCAGTTCAATATTTTCTCGAAAGCTTTTTAGTTGCTAATTTCATTCTATTCCTTTCTTTTTCACCAGACTAAACTTCTCTAGTACTGTGAGGAAATTGTATTTTTGTTTTTTTTTCTTCTGTGAAGGCATAACTGAAGTATTTTATCCATTGATCTGCTATTTTCCTGTCCTCGATTATCAGACTGTAAGAAAGCTGCACCTTTTTCTTTTAATTTTGCCATTGACGTATGTTCAGATGATATTACAAGTTCACTCATATACACTTTAATAAGATATTCTTCAGAAATCCATCTATTCCTAACTTAAGCTACCTTCCACAGCCATACAATCACAGAAGCACAGACTCTGTACTATCAGAAATACAGCACGGTCTGCATTAGTCCCACTTTCCAACACAAAATCCGTTGCTGTGATTCTTATGGCATTTCAAGTGCACAACCAAGTATTTTTTAATGGTTTTGAGGTTACCATGACAACTCCCCTCTCAAGAAGTGCATTCCAGACCCCAACACACTCTGGGTGAAAAGCAGTCTTCAAATTCTCACTAAACCTCAAACCCTTCACTTTATTTGCGTCCCCTTTGATTTAAAGGACCAGCTGCTGTCTATCTACCCCGCCCATGTCCCTCGTAATCTTATCCTCCTGATTCACGTCCCTCTTAGCCTTCTCCGCTCCAAACTAAAGAACCCGAGCTGATCCAGCCTGTCTCCATAGCTGATATGCTCCATCCAAGGGAACATCTGGTGAATCTCCTCTGCACCACCTCCAGTGCAGTCACATTCTTCCTATAATGTAGCTCCAAGAACAAGACACAGTATTCCATCTTGGCTAACGAAAGTTCCGCATAGCTCTTATAATCGATGCTTCGATGTATGAAGGCTGTGTTTACGCTCCCGTACGCTTTCTCAAATTGTGTGTTACCCTGTCCAGCCACATTCAGTGATGTGTGGAGAAGCACCCTCTCAGCATCCTAGTGTGCTGCCATTCATTGAGTTCTGCCCTGCCTGGTTGCTTCTTCCAAAGTGCATCACCTCATATTTATTAGGGTTACGTTCCACCTGCCATTGATGTGAACATCTGACCATTCCATCTGTATCTTCTTGTAACACAAGGCCTTCCTCCTCACTGCCAACCATCTGGCCAATCTTTGTATCAAACACAAACTTACTTATGACACCCCCCCCCCCCCGCCTCGTACATATTCACAGCTGCATCCTTTATGATAAATCAGAAGACATCAGCTTATAGTCCAACATGTTTATTTGGAGGCACGTGCTTTCGAAGCGCTGCGTCTTCATCAGGTGGTTTGCACTTTGATAAAACACTTCGAAAGCTAGTGCCACCGAATAAACCTTTTGGAGTATAACCTGGTGTTATGCAATTTTTAGCTTTGATCACCCCAGTCCAACACCAACACCTCCGAATCACAAATATTAAGAGACACAGCACTGATCCCCGTGGTACACCATTGGACACTAGCCTCCAATCGCACAAACAGCCTTCTACCACCATCGTCTGTCTCCTACCACTAAAGTTGATTTGGTTGCAACTTGCCAAGTCACTAATGAGTCCTACCTGTTCCCTGGTTATTCTGTTCCGCTGGACACACTTGTAGAATATCTGGACATTCTCCATCATCTTGCCTGCCAGTAGGTTTCCATGCCCCTGTGTTAGTCAATCCCCTCCAAGTGAAGAGTTTCCGCTTCATTCAGTCTTAACTGGCCTGTCCCAGATCCTGCCATTATTTGCCTTGAATGTGGAATAGACAGCGAGGGAAGCGTTCTGTTATTTGCCAACTTGTCGTATGTTTTGTGAATTTTCTAAATTTCACTGTGACCCACCTCTCATTCTTTGAAACTCTAGAGAACACAGGCCGAGTTTCGTCATCAGGCAATCTCACCATCTGAGGGATTAATCTGGAGAATGTCCATTGCACTTCCTCTGCGATCAGTATATTCTTTCTGAGATTCGGTCACCAAAACTGTACACAATACTCCAGTTACAGTCCCACCAACACGCTGTGAAACTGCTACGACATGTCTTTACATCAATGTTCTGACTCTCTTAAATGAAGTCGATACAAACTTTAAATTTCCACTTACATATATTCCTCCAAATCCCCTTCACATTCATTGCATTTACGAACTCACTGAGATCTTATAGAAACCCTTCTGAAAATCCAATATATGCCACTTCTACTGTTTCCCCATTATCTATGCTGTAAGAAACAACTTCAAACAATTCCGAAGTTTCTCTATCAGAAATGCCTGCTGATTCTCTCCATTGTTGCTGTTAATTTCTAAATAGCAAAAATGTCATCCAGTGTAGTAGATTCCAACAGTTTCCTGACAAATATCAAGCTAATTGGTCTGCAGTTCTCCACACTATGTCTTTTTCCCTTTGTAGCTGTTTGGATCCCTTCCATTCATCGATAGTGCTTGGCTCACGTTTATCCACAATAGTTTCAGGTCCCTGCAGAATGTCCAGGAAAATAAAACACAGTCATCGACAGTGCAATTAATACTACTATTGGTGATTTATTTCCGACATTTTGATAGGAAGTGCATCTGCTTCGTCAGACTCAGAAATGCTCAATCCAGCTCCATGTTCAAGCACTACCTTGTTACTGATATGAATTGACTTTATGTCTTTAGCTACAGGAGTCCGCTATGATCACTTTGTATTACTGGTGGATTTTCATGATCTTCCTCCATGAAGACAGATGCAAAGTAACTGGTTGTTTTCTTGGCCATTTCCCTGTTCTCCACAATGACCTCTCCTCTCCCGATTACATATTTCCACATTTGATCTTGCTTTTATTTTGTTTCCTTTGAAATATAGATCACAGATTGATGCAGTCTTTGTGTTCCTGTTTGTTAGCATGTATGTTCTCTTTTTGATTTCCTTTTCGGTTTCATGGCCTTCATTTTTTGGATCGTTAATTTCTGAGAATTCTCAGGTTTCTCTGGAATTTCTCTGAAGTCACTTCCTATGATTAACATATTTTCTAATTTGTTATGTTAACCATCATTGAGTCACTTGCTCACTCTTTGGTGTTTGTAACTGAAATAATTAGACATATGTTTCAGACTTTGCAGTATTTCTAAAAACTCCTGATCCTGACCAGTTATATTCAGGAACACCGCAGGAGGATAGGAGGGGAGAGAGAAGAAATTGCGGGAGCACTGATTAGCTCTTTTCTATCATCGCTGGCCAACGAGTGAGGTGCTGGACGACTGGAGCGTAGAGAATGCTGAGCCCGTATTCAAGAAATGCTACAAAGATAAATCTGGAAACGAAAGACCTAAAATCTAGTGGGTCGGTTACTTTAGAAGATTCGGGGAGATAGGATCTCCATGCATTTGGAAAGACAGGGTGTGGTTCGGAGTAAGATTAGAATGGTGATCCAAAAACAGAGCAGGTCAGGCAGCATCCGAGGAGCAGGAAAATCGATGTTTCGGGCAAAAGCCCTTCATCAAATTCAGCACGGGAGTTTGTGCAAGGGAGATCATGACTCACAATTTTGTTGGAGTTCTTTGATAAAGTGACCAGCAAGGTTGAGGAGGTCCGAGTGGTATACGTAGTCTAGATGGATTCCAGTAAGTCCTTCAATAAGGTTCCACATGGTATGGAAGGTTAGATCGCATGGAATTGAGGGGGAGTTGGCAAATTAGGTCCAACATTGCCTTGATGGTAGGAAGCAGAGATTAGTACTGGAAACATGCTGTTCAGACTGGAGGCCTGTGACTAGTGGAATGCCTCAGGGGTTGATGCTGGGACCACTGCATATTACATATATCTATGATTTACATGAGAATGTACAGGCATGATTTGTAAGTTTGAAGACGGCACTAAAACAGGCGGCATCATGGAGAATGAGGAAGGTTATCAGAAATTTCAGAAATTATAGCAGTACTTTTATCAGCTGGGGAAGTGGGCTGAGAAATGGCAAATGGATTTTAATATAGCTCAGTGTAAGTTCTTGCATTTTAGAAAGTCAAATCAATGTTGGAGTTTCATGGTGAATGGTTGGGTCCTAAGGAGTGTAGTGGAACAGAGGGACCTTGGGATTCAGGTGCATGGTTCTCTGGAAATTGATTCAGAGGTAGACAGTGAAGAACGCTTTTGGCACACTGGCCTTAATAGGTTTATGTCACGAAGTATCGAAATTAGGGAGTTATGTTGCAGTTATCCAGGATGCTGGTGAGGACATATTGGTAGCGTTATGTTCAGTTTTGTTCACTTTGCTATAGGAAGGATGTTATTATACTAGAAAGAGTGTGGAAAGAAATTACAAGGATGTTGCCAAAGTCTCAATGGTCTGAGTTATAGAAAGAGGTTGGACAAGCTAGGACGTTTTACTTTTGTGTGTATGAGACTGAGGGAGGATCATGTTAAGTTTATAATATCATGTCAGGCATGGATAGAGTGAATGCAACCAGTCTTTTTTCCCAGGGTTGGGCAATCACATACCAGAGGGCATCAGTTTAAGGTCAGAGGGGGCAGAATAAAAGGGAAGCTGAGGAACAACTTTTTAACTCAGGAGCTGTTACACATATGGAATGAGAAGTGGTTTAGTTGGATACATTAACAACATTTAAAAGGCATTTGAACAAATACATGGATGGTAAAGAATTAGAAAGATACGGGGCAATTGCAGGGAAATGGGTTTAGCGTGGATGGGCAGTTTGGTCGGAATGGACCAGTTTGGGCCGAAGAGCCTGTCTCCGTGCTGTCGGACTCTATGACTCTAACTTACTTGCCTCCCACTGAATGTTATATTGCACTTTCCAAATTCACTGAAAATATCTTGATACTTTAGCCTCCAGTCTTCCATAATGTTTGACTAGAATATTCAAGCATTCTATATTGTATGCAGATACCTTGTAAAATGCACCTTATAAATGCCATTATTCCTTAAAAGCTGCTTCAGACCAAGGTTAATAATTCGTCCGTCTGACCACACAAAATCAAATCCGAAATAACCTGCTCTCTCGTTTGCTTCACAACATACTCTTCAACTCACCTCACATGCACTTACGGAACTTATTTTTCACAGCTTCCACAGTCACTTAGTTAAACCAGTTTCGATACAACTTGGGACCATTCAATAAGACTACGGTATCCACAATACTTGCCTATCTAATTTCCATAGCATATGATGCTCAAATTTTGGTTTCGATATATAACACACCAATATTTGCTTCTCTTTACTATCTGTAAACTCTAGCTAAACTAATTCTGTGGAACCTGAGGGACAGGTCTGTGTTGTTATTAGTGACAGACTTGGATAAGACATTCAGGGAGGCTCACCTCGATGCTAAGATGATCTGAAGAACTGTCCCACAATACTGGACAAGCAACAATATCCTCCTCGCTCTGTTAGGATAAGAGTTACCATATACTCTCTGCTCCCTCACACTCACTGTATATTTGTTATAGCACCTAACCCCGAACAAGGTTCACGCTCTGTCTCCAAATAAGGCTCAGGCATTACCACTATTGAATTCAGCAACTAATCATACTATATGGATTCAAAACTGTCGACTGACTCATTCCAGACACCTCACAACTCCCTCCACCTACACCAGCACAAACAGCAGGGTCACCCATTCCCATTCTCCCTCCATCCCTTTCGCCCATTGCAAGAGAAACAGCCTGGAATAGGATAGAAAGGGTCAAGCCGGGTGGTGGAGTTCCCGATTTCCGTTCCCTCACTCCCCCCACTCCATGTAGGGAGGACTCTTAAAGAGCTGGAGAGGACCAGGACGCCTCGTGTGGAGAATCTGAAACATCCACGTCCTACTGACCAGTTACGGAGCAATATTCAGTGAAAGACAATTCTCACTTTAAACCCATTGGCAGTTCCAACAAGTCCTTTCACTTCCAAAAAACCCCACAGATACCTCACTGCACAGAGACCCAGACACAGAAATACACAGACGAACACACACAATACTTACAAGGAGATAGGTACACATACACATATAAACACACAAATACATATGCAGTCACATACAAATCGACATAAATACAGAAAGAAACACAGGCTGAAACACAGACAGGCACACATAGCCTCGCAAACACACAGATAACAAGCACACGGACACACACGCACACACACAGGCACACACACACATGCAGACACACACAAACAGAGGCACAGACACAGACACACGCAAAACATTTACTCACATATAGATACACAGAGGCACAGACACTCGTGTCATTAATGCACAGATCGGTATGTATTTGATTTGCAAGGGGATCCAGGATTCTCGGGAGAAGGCAGAAGAATGAGGTCGAGGTACATATAAGTAATTATTGAACAGAAGTTCCGACTCAATAGATGAAAGGCCTCAATCTGCTCATTTCCTTAATGTTCCTGCGGTATTATACTATCAGGCAATCTCTTCCTGTAACAGCAGCAGGAGCTGGGTGCAATACATACTTGATTGGAAAGGGTCAGTGGGAATGTGGGATAGGTTTGGAGTCCGGAATGGATTATGTTCCTAATTATTCCTAATTATTCTGTCCTTATGTCTGAAAAGAGGTGGTGATTTGATGTTCAGTAAACAGTTTTAAAATAAGTCCCACAATGAAATAAGGACGTCCTTTCACATTAGTTTTGTGCTACTTGTGGTGTCCTCATCTTGAGGGATCAGTGAAGACTCGGTTATTGAAGATATTCAAGGCTGAGCTCGACTGATCTTTACTGAACTGAAGGGTCAGTGTTTATTGGGAACAGACAGGAAATGGATGGTCAGACACACTCGGATCAGCCATGAACATTCTGAATGGTGCAGCCGAATGGGCAACTTCTGCCCCTACCCCATGTGTTGTTCCCGCAATCCACCCTCGAGGCTGTAACAGAGATATACCGCTGTCCCTACCCAATGTGTTGTTCCCTCGATCCACCCCTCGATGCTGTTACAGGGTTGGGGACCACTGCAATCTGTCAGACAGGATCGTTACAATGACACAGGAAGAGACCATTTCGCCCCTCTAATGAATTACACAGGAATATAGAATGAAGTAATTCAGCTGGTTCAGTACACTACACAGTCCAGGAGGAGGCGATTCAAGCCACCTGAGTTGCTACACAGGAACAGGGAAGCTGTCGCTTACAGGAAATAGAGAGTAGAGATAAATGTTTATTTTCAGGCTGCAGAGCTGTAACTGATGGAGTGCCTCAGAGATCACTGTGGGGTCATCAATTATCAACAATCTGTATCAAAGATCTGGAGGATGAGGAGGGAATGGCACGGAGCTCAATTAGCTCATACACCAAGATGGTCATTCAATGTATCGTCAAATGGAGGTCGCGAGTCTGCAATGTGATATAGACAGGGAAGGTTAGTGAGCAAACCTTCAGTAGAAATAACATAACGTAAGTTGTATATTTTGGAATGAAAGATGAAACAATGGTAAACAATTTAAATGGAGAGAGATTGCCGAACTCTGTGATACAGGAGGTTTCCATGTTCTTGCGACATGAATCATATGAAGTCATATACAGTAAGTGATTTGGAAGGTAAGTGGAATGATCCTGTTTTTGGAAAAAGGTATTAGGTGAATTGCAGGAATATTTTACTGCATCTGTACAGGGCATTGCTGAGACCACACCTGATGTACTGTGTGCAGGATTGATACCCTAAACTAAAATAAAAAGATATAATTATTTTCTAAGATTTTCAAAGAGGTTTCCCTTTACTCATTCCTGGAATGCCGGCCTTTTGTTATGGGGATTATCAGTTTTGATCTTAGCTGAGAAATATTATTGAACCATCCATGACTTTCTGAGAAGTATATCAGCTAGATGCATATTATCTCCTGTCAGGGAGAATAAAGCTATAGAATACACTTTAAGAAAAAGATGCATTGATATTAACACACATACTCTGAAGACACCTACCAATATTTACAAATTACACAGTCACATGTAAGCATGTCTTCAAATTATAAAGTGGGGACTTTTTTGCGATTTGAAAGAATTATGTACAACAAGAGCAATGACGCATCTGCATATATTCCATAATCAGGTTTTCCAGAGAATGTTCCAGGAGATCTCACATGGTCCACTTTGGTGTTCAGTTGACATTATTATATGTTCCAAAACAGAGAGGGAGAAAAATGTTCCCTGAATGAGAAGGAGTAGCCGATTGATCCGTCTCTCTTACTTTGTTCCACCAGATAGCAAAGTGTGAGTACATAAAATCCTTGCGTCATCTTTACCACTTGCGAAAGAGTCCTGGTGAGGATTCATTGGAATCTCACCACTGCCTGAAATGAACGGAATTCAGCCAAATTCCACTATTCCAGAAATAAATCCCACTACCAGTAGCTTGTGTAAGCAGAATAACTTCAAAGGAGAATAACATTTGGTGCACTCTATCATTTCAACATTTGTTACGAGTTCAAATTTCTGTGTCTTACATTTTTCTAGAAAATGGCCTGGTCTGAGACCTCAATCATTGGCCACCTCACTAAACTGGCTGCATTTAATATGGGTGTAACCAGTGGAGGAGTGGGACTGGAAAAGGACATAGTGACGGTCCAACATTTGATGGAAGGCAAATGAGGAATTCTCAAGGGCTGTTCAAGTGGAAATTTCTTTCCCAAGAGGATTGTGGTGCCTGGATGTCTGCATTTATTTAAAGTTGTTTTTGACATGCAATAAAATGGTATACAGACAGAAACGTGCTGCTGTGACCAAAAGCACATGGAGTGGTGACAAAGTATCTAATGGTCCACTCCTGCTGCTCAGTCCTGAAAATATTATTTGGTTCGAAAGACGCCTCTGGTCTCTTTACAGAGTGTTTCCTCTCTGCAACTTGTGGTTAATTTGTTGGTGATATTATAGACCCAGATTCACCGTGAATACAGTCCCCATACCTCAACCGGAGATGACTCACAAAATACTTTACTCTCTCTGGTTGCAACGTTTAATAAAAGAAAATTCAGGAAAAGTACAGCCATTAACTATGCAATTACTGATGATGAGGACAAAAGGAACAGGATCAGTTAATTCGGATGATCAAGCCATTACATAACATATTGGCTAATCTACTGTTGACAGTAACTCCTCTTTAATGTCCAATTCTTCAATCCTTAGCTCTTTGACAGGTCAAAAATCCATCTACCTCCTCGTCAAATGCTTTCAGTGATATAGCTCCCCTAGCTCTCTAGCTCAGGTAATTCCTGACAGTGATTACCTTCTGTGAGAGGAAAGCACTCCCTACACATACACTGTCAACCATTTACATGAGAAAGAGGCGAACACAGGGGCTCAGGAAAGAGCGAATGGCTTTGATACCAAGGCAGTATTTAACTGAAGATGGCATCGGTAGCACCTATTTATTTGAGCTGAATATAGATCAGGTGTAACCTTTCACTGGACGGGGTCTTTCAGAACATAAATAAAGAGGTTTCGGGTCAATCGCCAACAATCCTCTCAGTCCCAGGGCATCTCTGCCGGAGATCCTCAGGTTAGCCTCCTCAGCACAAACATCTTCAGCTGCTCCATCAATGTATTTGCCCATCATAAGATCTGAAGACAGCATGATGACTGAAGATCACAGAATGTTCAGAACAATGTGTCCCCCATCAGCTCCTGAAACATTCTGTGTCCATGTGCAGCAAGACCCGGACAGAATTCCGGTTTGTGCTGTTAAAGTGCCGGTAACATTTATGTAACAGCACGGCTAGACACTGCACATTTTCACAGTTAAAAGAGGAGCACATTCAGCATCTCAAGCTGGTTTCACACGGGTATGAGCTCGCCTTAGGAACAGTAAGAGTGACAGCACATTCAATACTACTGGCAGTTACACGGAAGAAGATTGGTCTGTTCAGTGCATCGAGCTGTTAAACAAGAGCAGGCAGAGACCAATCAGACCCTTAAACGAGTTCCATGCGACCGGGAGGAGGATATTCCTCCCCACGAGACAGTTATACAGGAACAAGAGGGGTTCATTGATATTCCAACATGACACACCAATGAAATCGAGAATACACTGATAGAGGACTCCATGATGTTAATAATGTTTCCGTGTTTGTTGGCAATGGAACATAGTTTGATGGCAATGAGGAGGGAAGCCAAATGATTTGTGCCAAGTCTCAAGGAGGCATTTTCCACTCCGAGAAGACACACCCATGTTCTCCATAGAGGTCAGAATCTGGTGGGAATAGTTAACTGTTTTAGCATGAAGGTATTGTGGCTGCTGTAGGGATTGCGGATAACGAGACTTTCAGTACAGGACCATACACCAAATACACTGTATTAATGTGGGGAGAGTGTATTCAAAGACTGGCCCTCTGCCTCTCTCATGCGACATGGGGATTGGGTGTAGAGTGAGGGGAATATTCTCAAAGGCTCTTAAACTATCGAAAATCGTGCAACCCAAGTGAAAAAAAAGAAGCCATGGAATCATTCACCGTATCCGTGTCTATTTCGAACATCGTGTGTGACTGTCCCTCACCCTCAAATTTCAATGCAATCGCCTCTCATTCCATTGCACTCTCTCTGTGGTGATCATTCCTTATAAAGGAGAAAAAGTCTGTCCACAACATCCCAAATGATGCCTCAAAAACACTCTCAGCGATGATCACAATAACTCTTTTTCCTCTCAGACATCTCCATTTCTTTCCTATGGCGTAAAAACGACTTTCCTTTTCTCCACACTGACCCGCCGAAGCGCAACCCACCCATACCCCTACATTTACCCCTTTTAACCTAACACTACGCGCAAATTAGCATTGCCAATTCACCAAACCCGCACATCTTTTTGACTGTGGGAGGAAACCGGAGCAAACCCACGCAGACACGGGGAGAATGTGCAAACTCCACACAGTCAGTCGCCTGAGTCGGGAATTGAACCCGGGTCTCTGGCGCTGTGAGGCAGCAGTGCTAACCACCGTGCCGCCCCAAAGGTATTGTTGCTGCTGTCGGGATTATGGATAACATAACATTCCATGCAGGATGACGCCCAATTGAACTGTGTTGATGTTGGGACAGTATATTCAAAAGCCTGAACCTCTCTCCCTCTTTCTCTCTCTCTCTCTCTCTCTCTCTCTCTCTCTCTCTCTCTCTCTCTCTCTCTCTCTCTCTCTCTCTCTCTCTCTCTCTCTCTCTCTCTCTCTCTCTCTCTCTCTCTCTCTCTCTCTCTCCCTCCCCCCTTTCTCTCTCTGTCTCAGTTCTCAGAGGCTCTTAAACTATCGAGAATCATATAACCTAAGTGAAAAAGAAGCAATGGAACGTATAACCGTATCAATGTCTGTTTAGAACATCATGAGTGATTGTCCATTCCCTTAAGGTTCAATGCAATCACCTCTTATTCTCGCACTGAGCTTCACTCACTGTTCATGGTGCCATCATCCCAGGGATGAGTCGGGTGAATCTTGAGAAAAGTCTGTCCACAGTACCCCAAATAGTGCCTCAACAACACTCTCCGGCATTGTCAAAAAAAAACACCTTATCTCTCACTTAGACATCGTCATTTCTTTCCTGTGCCACAAAAAGCCATTCCTTCTCTATGCACTACAGCCGACATGGAATTTATAAGTCCCTGACATCTGTACGTCAGCATCAATAAAGTCAGCACCAGAGATACTTATGGAGATGTGCATCACTCTCGGGGAGAATTTCAATGAAATTGAATACACGTAAAATAGGGAATGATCACGTACCTGAATGGAAATGAGATGTAGCAATGCAGAAAACAGGCAGAGAAAGGGAGCTATCTTTACCTGTGTTCTTTTCTCACAGGATGTATGAATCCCTGGTCAGCATGTTATACAGATCTTGAACTGAGTGGCTGGTTCAGCTGTTCCACAGTACCATAAAGAGTAAAACACATAGCTATGGGTTTTGCAGTGTTACAACACAGGATAAATCTTCCTGCTTAATTAAAACCAGCAACACACAAAAGATTTATCCCATGCAGTAATCTGTGTTAATTCTACAGTCCAAATCTATTTAAAGTAAAAATTAACAACTTTATTTCTTAAAGTATAACAGAGAAGAATAAACGAACGACTATTTATAACTTCTTCCTCTAACCTGTCTTTTACCTTCCCCCTCCACAATCCTAGTCCAGTAAGACTCCTAATTAAGATTTACGAAACAAAGCTTCTTATCTCAAAACCAGGAAGCTTTCAGTTATTCTCCATATTCCTGTCTTCTTTCTTATTGGGGACTCTACTTCACCAGTTACTAATCAATAAAGGTATTCATAGGAGAGCTATTTTTCAGGCAATCTTTACATGCTGGTAGCTTGGCAGTTCTTCTCTTAACTGTTCAACTTTCCATGCTCTTGTACCACCAAACTATTGGATTGTATCATTGGTTGTTAAGATTGTCAATATGATAAATGTAAATTTGGTTGGAGGTGGGTACTTTGGGGTATAATTTAAAACGTTTTGCTGAATTTGTTTCAAGTCGATGAGCTAATCGGGAGTTCGATGAAATGTTACATTATATCTCATTCAGAACTCTTGGTACTGTCAGGTAGTTATTGTTGGTTTTTAATTCTCTCAAACAGACAGTACACCCACGTGTTCATCACAGAAGTCACACGGAAACCTGACGAGGGAAGCATGACATATTGACTTCCCTGAATGACTTGAGGCAAGCAGATTGATTTTTATAACAAATAAGAATGGATGCTTTTAATTTCCTTCATGAGATAGCAACAGACCATTATTCTGTGGCTCTAGATTATGAGTCAGTGGCTTGACCACCATAAACTGTCTTCCCTTATGTGCAGAGAACAAGTAAAAAATTCTCAACTGCAATTATTTAGTGACGGACATGTGATTATAAGGAACGTGAAACTGTTGCATCCGGATTGAACAAAGACACAAATGGTTTATTCAGATATTGCACTGAGACTGAGGACGAGACTGGGATATCGTGGTGGTGGTATTGGACAGGATTAGTGAGTGGGGAGGATATGGAGATGGAAATCTGTGAAGGACAAAATGGATTATGGAGTTTGAGAAGATTCTGGTTCCTTCTCGCATATCAGCGAGTAACTTATTTATCGTAGTTTGATAGATTTAATATATAAGGAAATGAATTTTTGTTTGGAACTGAAGATATTGACTGGCACGTTCCAAAATGTACATATCATAAGCAGAAATTCAGTTCTACCCAGTTTTGTAGACCAATATAATGACTTACCAGGAACACCAACTATCGCAAGGATGGGATAGTAACCACCTTGAATAATCCAAAGGATATCCTGGATCCGATATGCTGATGATATCCAAGGCTGAGAAAGCCAGTTAAGACCCAAGGATAAACTCCTGTCCATTGTTGGAACATTCCAATCCATGGTCCTCAGATTATGAACAATTTTTGTAACGTTCCTGTCTAATGTTCTCAGATTCGGATCTCTCCTCCCCCTCTCTCTCGAGCTGCTGATCCCTGTTTGTGCTGTCATTGATGTTCCTACTCAAACTATGGGATAACACACTGAATAGAGTCCATTTATCTTTCAACGATGGAAATTCTCGACTGTGATAATTAGGATCCACGGAGATGGACATTAATCACAGTCACTGAACAAATTGCTCCATTTAAGCCCTTTGAGTTCAATATTGATTTCATTAAAATCCAAACGAACGTTTAAAAATTGCTCATTTAGCTTTGGACATGTGGGAGTGGCTGAGGAAATAAATATTGGAGATGGTATATTAATTGCATGTAATCATTCAATCTGCCTTGGATATGGGAATAATGTCAAAGGATTGTTAGAACATAAACAAGTTTCTAAATGGAAACATAAAGTCTGTAACTACTGATCAGTGATAATAATGTCAGTAAAATATGGAGAGAACTTTTCTAGTCCATAATCTGACAGGAAAATGTGCCTACGACAGCATGAGTTATAACAGACAAATGGCATGGATATGTTAACAAATAATATGAATTCAGATGGTTAGTCGAGGATCAGAGAGGGCAGGTGAGGGTCATGCAATTAATGTTGTCGATGTCAATCAACTGCGATTAAGTACCATGCACTGGATTTCAATTGCAGTGTGATTATGATATTGAGGACATGGTTGCAGAGACTCCAGGGAGGGAACATGATATTTTCCAGTCATCAGTATTGGGATGTTACCCTTTATAAGTTATAAGAAGATCAAATTCCAAGATACATCTCAAATGAGGAATGAGGAGAGCCAATATTAACTATACGACCAGAAGACATTGGAGCAGAAATTTGGCCTTTCAGCCCATTGAGCCTGCTCCGCCGTTCAATGATGGCTGTTAAGCTTCTCAACCACATTCTTCCGCTTTCTATCCCTAACCCTTCACCTCCTTTACAATCAAGAACCTATCCATCTTACTCTTAAATATACTCAATTACCTGGCATCGATAGCGTTCTGTAGCAGTGAATTCCCTAGATTCACCACCCTTTGGCTGAAGAGGTTCGTCTTTATCTGTGTTTGAACGAGTCTTCTATTTACCCTGGGTCCTAGTCTCCCCTCCATTGAAAATATCTTCCCAAAGTCCACCCTGTCCAGGTCATTCAATATTCTGTAAGTTACAATTAGACCTCCTAACATCCTTCTGAACTCTATCAAATATAGACCCAGAGCCCGCAGATGTTCTCCATATGTTAAGCTTTTCTTTCCTGGGACCACTTTCGTGAATCTCATCAGAAAATGCTCCAGGGCCAGTACATCCTTCCTGAGATATGGAACCCAAAACTGTGCGCAATAATCCAAATGTAGCCAGACCAAAATCTTATAGAGCCCCAAAAGGACATCCCTGCATTTATATTCAAGTTCTCTTGAAATAAATGGAATCATTTTATTTGCCTTCCCAACTGCTGACAACCTGCAGGTTTACCTTTCATGATCCTTGGACTGGAACCACCATCCCTCCACAGTCTTCTGAACTTGCTCGCTATTTAGAAAATGGTCCATGTCTTTATTTTTCCTGGCAAACTGCATGACCTCACACTTGCTCAAGTTATACTCTACCTGCCACTTCTTTGCTCACTCCCCCAACCTGTGCAAATCCTTCAGCAGGAGAAAGTGAGGATCACAGATGCTGGAGATCAGATTCAAAAAGTGTGGTTATAGAAAAGCACAGCCAGTCAGGTGGACTCTGAGGAGCAGGATTTTCGACCTTTCAGTCATAAAGCCTTTATCAGGAATGAAGTGGGTGGGCGGAGAGGCCTTGAGAGTTGAATGGGAGGGACTGGGAGGAATGTGGCTTGGAAGGCAATGGCTAAATGAAGGTGAGTTGTGAGAGTTGAAGGTGGAGTGGATAGATGCGAAGGAAGATAGATACGTAGCACAGTTCAACAGGCGGTGCTCAGTTGGATGGTTAGATCTGTGATAAGGTGGAGGAGGGGAGATGAATAAACTGGTGACATTGCGGCTGGATACCATATGCTTGAAGGGTCCCAAGGTGGAAGACAATGCGCTCTTCCTCCAGACGTCTGGTGGCCAGAATGTGGCAGTGGAGGAGGCCAAGAACTTGCATGTCCTTGGAGGAGTGGTAGGGGGAGGTGAAGCATTCAGTCACAGGGAAGTGGGGTTGTTCGTTGTGTTCCCTGAACTGTTCTGCAAGTTCACGTCCTGTCTCCCAAGAGGAGACCAGGAGAAATCGACAGAGTAGATGAGGTGTTTGGATTCACAGGATCTCCACTGCCTGATTGGAAGGATCCTGTGGGGCCTTGGATGAAGGTGTGGAGGAAGTTGTTGGCACAGGTTTCATACCTCTTGCAATGGCAAGGGAAGTTGCCGGGAGTGGAAGGTGGCTTGTTGGGGTGTGGGAGGGGAAACGTGTGAACCTAACGAGGGAGTCGTGAAGGGAATGGTCTCTGCAGAATGCCGATAGGGGTGGGGAGGGAAGTGTATCTCTGGTGGTGTGGTCTGACTGTTGGTGGCAGAAATGGCGGAGGGTGATGCGCTGTATCCTGAGGGTGGTCTGGAAGGCGAGCATCAGAGGGATGCTAGAGGGTGCGACTGCACACTCCTGCAGCCGAACCACCTCTTCGATGCTACCTCTCCCTCTATTCCCTCTTTGCACTGTTTGAAAACTTAGCCAGAATGCCCTCAGTTACTTATGTAGACCATTAATGCACAAAGCTAATTTTGTGGTCCCGACACGGAATCTTGAGGAATACTACTTGTCACTGGATGCCATCTGAGAGGGACACTTTTATCCCCACTCTCTGCTTTCTGTCAGACAGCCATCCATCTATCCAAGCTAGCACCTTGCCTATAACACCAGGGGCCCTAATCTTTCTCAATAGCCTCCTGCATGGCACCTAATCAAAGGATTTTAGAGAAGCAGGTGGATAACACCTACTGGTTCTCCTTGGTCAAATCTGCTCGTTACTCCCTCAACGTATTCCAGCAGGATTGTCAGGCATGACCTCCCATTGATGAAACAATGCTGACTTTGCACTATTTTACGAAATTCTCCCAAGTATTCAGAAATCCAATCCTTCATGATAGATTCCAGTATGTTACCAACAACCAAGTTTAGGCTAATCAGTCTGTAATTTTCCATCTTCTGCCTAACTCCCTTATTATATGGAGTGTCACGTTAGGAATGTTCCAGCCTTTCCTGAGTTTAGGCATTCCTGAAAGATTACCACATTCACTTTCACTACTTCTTTAGCTATCTCCCTTACAATGCTGGTTATAGTCCATATGGTTCAGGTGATTTATCCAGATTCAAGCCATTCAGTTTTCTAGCGTGTTCTTCTTGGTGATGACCACCATACACAGCTCTGCCCTCTCACTATCTCCAATTTTTGGGGAATTACTCGTGTCTTCCATCATGAATATTGATGCATAGTTCCTCATTCATTTCTTTGTTTTCCATTCCTGTCTCTCCAGCATCGTTTTCCAGTAGTTCATATTCACTTTTGCCTCTCTTTTGCACTTTATATATCTAAAGAACCACTTAGAGTCTCCTTCTATTACTGGTTAGCTTACCTCCATTTGTAATCTTCTCTGTCTTTTATTTTGCCCGCTGTTAGTCTTTGTAAGTTTCCCAATTCTGTAGTTTCCCACTGCCCCTCACCACATTATACGCTTGCTCTTTTGCTTGTATGCAATCCCTGACTTCCCTCGTCATCCCTGGCTGTCTCATCATCCCTGGACCATGCCTCTATTCCTCTGCAAAATTCTCTGCTGTGTCTCCTGAATTAATCTTGGAATCTGCTGCCATTGCTGTTCCCCTGTCTTTCATGCTTGACCACTCTCTCAGTCAATCCTACCCAGCTTCTCCCTTATGCCTCTGTAGTTGCCTTTATTCAGCTGAAATACTGTTACCTCTGATTCCACCTTCTCTCTCTCAAATTGCTGAATAAATTCAACCATGTTCTGATCATTGCTTCCAAGGTTTACCTTCACCGCAATCTCCCTTACGAATCCTGCATCATTAAATCCAGTATCATCTGTTCCCGAGTGGGCTCCACCAGAAGCTGCTCCAAAAGGCCATCTCATAAACATTCCTAAAATTCCTTTTATTGTGAACCACTACCAATCCAATGTTCCCAGTTCCCCTGCATACTGAAATCAGCCATGATTACTGTACTTTGCCTTTTCCGACACATCTTTTCTATCTCCTGTTGTATCTTATGCCCCTGCTCCTGACTACTCTTTGGAGCCCTGTACAAGACTTCAACTGTGGTTGTTGTAACTTTTGTGGTTCCTCAATTCTACCCACGCAGATTCTACACCATCTGACCTTACTTCCTTTCTTACTAATGATTTAAACTCATTTCTTACTAATAATGCACATCCACTCCCTCTGCCCACCTGCCTATCTTTTCGATAGGATAAATATCCTTAAATATTCAGATCACCTTGCAGCCACATCTCCATGATGCCCATCGCTTCATACCGTCCTTTTGGTTTATATCCTACCGACTCGGGAATCCCAAAGATCCACATATCGGAAGTGCTGCCATCCCGACCAGCTCTTTGATCGTGTATTTAACTGTACTACCTTACGATTCCTAACCTCACTCGCACGTGACATATTCTAACGTCTCCAAAATTCAAATATTCCTTTCAGCACAACTCCAGCAAGGCCTTTTCTTTAATCTGGATAGACTAGATAATAAAAACTTAAGTGTGACGTCAGGAAAGTGAGACCACTGAATCAGTCCAATGACCACCGGATCTGGTATCTATCCCCGCCACCAAACCTGTTTGACAAGACATACATATGGGCCATCTATTTGCAGATGGACGAGGATAAACAGAAGATTAGAAAATGTCAGAGCAGATGGCTGTAATTCAGCCCGTTTACGCAGCTTTGCTATTCAATTGGATTCTAGTTTTTCTGTTCCTTTCAATGGCAGGGTCTTTACCCAGCAACCCCAGCGGGTCAGAAGGTTCCCAGTGTCGTTGTGTGCACAGTCCTGCGAAGGGGGTATCCAGTGCCAGGCAATGGGGTGTGGAGAGTCCCGGGGTGGCACAAGGAAAGGCTGCGTGTAGTGACGATGGACTGAGGGAACTGAGAGAGAAGGAATGGGCATCCAGGGACAATGCACTCAGACAAGTGGCCGGGCAAGATTCCTAAACACCCAGAGGAACCCGCGAACCACGGCTGCTTTTACGAAAACCTGTCACATTTGCTGAATTTCTCCATTGAACAAAAGCAAAAATACTATAGATGGTAGAAATCTGAATCAAACACAGAAACGTACTATGGAGAGAGAAAAGAGTTAACGCTCCCAATGCAGACACGGGAAGCATGTACAAAGTCCACACAGACAGGATCCAGAGATTAGAAATGAACCAAGTCCCTCGCACTGTGAGGCAGCATTGCTGTGTCACCACGTTGCCCAAAGATGGAAAATTGGGGATAGTATAGTTAAAAGCATAGATACTGTTCTCCGAGATCGGGATTAAGTGTCCTGAAGGTTGTGTTGCCTACATGGTGCTCGGGTTTGGGATATATCATCTGGTTTGCAGAACTTGGAGCGGGAGGGAAATGACCCAGTGGTCAGGGTCTGTGTAGGTACCAATGGCTGGACAAACAAATGACAATGAGAAGAGCGACGGGTAATACAGGACTGAACTATTATATCGGAATGCATGCAGTATAAGAAATAAGGTAAATGAGCTTGTGACTCATCCATAAATTGGCAGGTTCGACAGAGTGGGCATGACAGTGACATCGCTGCAAGAGGATCAGGATTGGGAGCTGAATATTCAAGGATATTCATCCTGTAGAAAAGATAGGCAGATAGGCAGAGAGATAGAGTTTTCTCAGTATTAAGAATGGAACTGAATCAATAATCAATATTAAGAAATGAAATAAGGTCAGATGGTGTAGAATCTGTGTCGGTAGAATTGAAGAATCAAAAAAAGTGGAAAAATGCAGTTGGATTTATATATAGGGAGCTGTGGTGTAAGATAAACCGGGAACTAGAAAGATCTGCAGGATAGGCAAAGTTACAGTGATCATATGGGATTTTATTATACAGATGGACTGGGAATTAAGATTCATAGTGGTTGGCAGGAAAAGGAATTTGTTGAATGTCTATGACATGGCTTTTTGGAGCAGCTTGTTCAGACAGACTAGATGAGGGGAGCTTAAGATGACAGTGATCATAATATGATTGAATTTAATCTGCAATTTCAGGTGGAGAAGTTAGAATCAGAAGTATCAGTATTACAGCTGAATAAAGGCCAGGAGTGAGGATCTGGGTAGAATTGACTGGGAGACGGGCCCAGCAGGAAAGACAGTATAACAGCAATGGCAAGAGATTTTTGGAGTAATTCAGGATGCAGCAGAGATTTATCCTAAGGAAAAAAGAGGTTTGTATCGAGAGGATGGGACAACCACAGCTGACTAGGGAAGTCGGATATAGCATAAAAACAAATGAAAAATGTTATAATGTGGCAAAGTGCAGTGGGAAACCTGAGGATTGGAAAGCTTACAAAGACAAAACAGAGGGCAAACAAAATCAAATAAGGAGGGAGATTATTAAATAAGGGGGTAAGCTAGCCAATAATATAAAGGAAGACTGTAACAGTTTCTTTCGATATATAGAGTACAAAAGAGCAGTAAGAGTGAACATTGGACTGCTGGAAAATGGTACTGGAGAGATAGCAGTGGGGAACGAGAAAATGGCCAAGGAACTGAATAATTACTTTGCATCAGCTTTCATGGTGGAAGGCACAAGTAATACCTTAAACATTCAAGAGATTGAGGGGCCAGAGCTGAGTATGATGGCCCCCACCATGGAGAACATGCTAGAAAAAAAATGTAATGGCCCGAGGGTGGTTAAATAATCTTGATCAGATAGACTACATCCCAGTATTATAAGGGAGATAGCTGAAGAGGGAGTGGACGCAATCGTGGTTATCTTTCAGGAATCACGAGAGAAAGGAGTACTGGAAACCCACTAACGTGACACCCCTTTTTAACAAGGGAGTAAGAAAAAAGACAAAAAAAACCCAAAAAAACACCATGAAGAGTTTATCCTCTGTCAAGGGTAAGATCCTGGAATCAATTGTGAAGGATGACATTTCTGAATACTTGAAAGTGTTTGGAAAAATAGGCAAAGTCGGCATGATTTCATCAAGGCATGTTAATGCCTGATAAATCTATTGGAATTCTTTGAAGAGGAAATGAGCAACTCGACCAAGCACAGCCAATGGATGTTATCCACCTGGAATTCAAGAAGGTCTTTGACAAGGTGTCACACAGGAGATTACTGAGTATGATAAGGGTCCGTGGTGTTTGAGGCAAGGTAGTGGCATGGATAGAAGCCTCTCTGTCTGGCAGAAAGCAGAGAGTGGGGATAAAAGAGTACTTCTCAGGATGGCAGCCGGGGAGAAGTGGTGATCCACAATGGTTAATGTTGGAATCATAACATTTTACTTGTTACATTAACAATCTAGATGAGGGAATTGCGGGCAATCTGGTTATGTTTGCAGACGATACAAAGATAGGGAGATGGTCAGGTCATATTGAGGAAGCGGAGAGACTGAACGAGGATTAGGACAGGTAAAGGAATCGTCAGATGCATTCCAACGTTGGAAAGTGTGAGGTCATGCACATTGGCACGAAGAATAGAGGCATGGTCTATTTTCTAAATGGCGAGAAAATTCATAAATCTGAAGTGCAAAGGGACTTGGGAGTTCTAGTGCAGGGTTCTGTTCAAGGTCAGCTTGCAGGTTGAGGCAGTAGTTAGGAGGGCGATTGCAATTATGACAGAGAGCATTTACTCCGAAAAGAATTGAATATAAGAACTGAATGTATACGGCTCTGGCCAGACCACATTTGGAGTATTGTGCTCATTTTTGAGCTCCATACCTCAGGAAGGATATACTGGTCTTGGAGCGTGTTCAGAAGATTTTCACGAGAATGGTCATCGGAATAAAAAGCTTTTTGCATGAGGAATGTTTGAGTACTCTAGGTCTAGACTTGAGAAAGTTTGAAAGGATGAGAGGGAATGTAATTGAAATAGACAGGATACTGAATGACCTGGAGAGAGTGGATGCTGATATGATGTTTCCATTGGATTAGAATCCGAGGGCACAGCTTTAGATGAAAGGGAACATTTTTTAGAACAGTGATAAGGAGAAAGTTATTTAACCATAGAATGGTGAATCTTTGAAATTTATTGCCACAGAAGGCTGTGGGGTCAGGTCATTGAGTATATCTGAGACGGAGATAGAAAGTTTTTGATTATCCAGGGGATGAAGGGTTATGGGGAGAAGGTCGGAGAATGGGTTTGAGAAACCTATCAGCGATGATTGAATGACGGAGAAGACTCGATGGGCTAACTGCACTAATTTATGCTCCAACACCTTATAGTCTTCTGGCCTAAACCTTAAGGAAGTACCTTGCATCTCTGAGAATATAGATTCATGTCCTTCATGAATGTCAGTAGCTGGTGGGAATAGTTAACTGCTTTAGAATGAAGGTACTGTGGCTGCTGTCGAGGTGGTGGATAATATGATATTCAGTGCTGGATCACACACGAACTGCACTGTATTACTGTGGGGAGAGTTTATTCAAAACCTGGACCTCTCCGTCTCTCGCAACGGGGAGCAGAGATTGGGGTGGGTGCGTGTAACGTCCGCTCAGGCACTTAACCTATCCCGAATCATGCATCCTGAGTGAAATAGCAGTCATGGAATTTATCACCTTCCCATTGTCTGTTTAGAATATAAGGAGTAATTGTCCATCCCTCTCAGGGTTCAATGCAATCACCTCTTATTCTCTCACGACGCTACAGATCAACCTTCACTCACTCCTCATGGTGACATCATCCCAGGAATTATCTGGTGGAATTCCTCTTCACTCTCTCTGTGGTAAGGAGATCACTCCATACAAAGGAAAGAAAATCTGTCCACAGTACCCCAAATACTGCCTCAACAACACTCTCAGGTTTGATCACAATAATTCCTTTCCCTCACTTAGCTGGCTCAATCTCTTTCGTGTGACACAGGAAACAATTCATTTACAATGCACTGCCACTGATGTAGAATTTAAAAATATCCTTACATCTGTAGGTCAGCATCAATACATCCAGCACCAGAGGTGCCATGGAGATGGACATCACTCTTGGGAGAGCCTTTAAACACAAAGAACACATCTAAAACAGTGAATGGCTACCTACCTGAATTGAAATGAGCCGTTGGAATATGGGATGCAGGCATAGGAAGGGAGCAACCATTCCTGTTGTTCTGCCCTCAAGGGATGTGTGCAGCCATGGTCAGGCTAGCATGTTACGCCGATCTTGAACTGAGTGGCTGTTTCAGCTGTTCCACAGGACAGTAAATAGTAAAAGAAATTGCCGTGGGTTTGCAGTTAAACAGGGACTTGACCAGAGAAGGATGACCCACTGCCTTCTCTAATGGGCTTAAGGCAAGCTGATATCAACAGATTATTATTCTGTGGTTCTAGAGTACGAGCCGATGACCTGACCCACCATACACTGTCTGCCCATCTTTCAGATTTTGTGCAGAGAACAAGTTAAACATCTCAAGTGCAATTATTTTGCAATGGACACGTGGTTAGAAGGGAGTTGAAACAGATGTATCTGGAATTAACAAAGGCAAAAACGATGGTTTATTTAGGAATTGAACTGAGGCGGAGGAGGAGGCTGGGACGTCTTAATGGTGGTACTGGACAGGATTGGTATGTGGGGAGGATATGGAGATGTACAGTTTGCAGCAGAAAACGAATCAAAGAGGTTGAGAACAGTGTGTTTTACCCTCGCGTATTGGTGAGTAATTTGTAAATAATAGTTTGCTAGTTATAATTTCGAAGGAATGCAATCTTTGATTAGAGCTGAAAACGTTGGCTTGCACCTTTCCAAAATCTGCATATCATGACCATCGATTCAGTTCAGACCATTTCACTAAACAGACAGAGTGACTTATCAGGAACACCAAATATAGCAAGGATAGAATAGTAACCAGCTTGAATAACCATCAGTACACCTTCAATCCGCGATGCTAATGATATCCAAGGCTGAGAAAGCCAGGACAGACCATAGGATAAACTCCTATCCATTGTTGGAATATTCCAGTCTAATGTTCCAGATTCCCATTTTTCCTGCTCTTCTCCCTGATGCTGCAAATCCCTGTTACTGCTGTTGGCCATGCTCCCGCTGATACTATGGGACACAACACTGAAGGCATTCCCTTATTGATAGAAGAGAGGAACTCTCTAGGGATGGATACGATCCATGGAGTCTGACATCATTGAAATCGCTGAACAAATATCTCCAGTTAACCCCTTTGAATCCAATGCTACTTGATTAAAATTCAAAATAACGTTGAACATTTATGCATTCTGGGTGTGATATGCGAGTATGACTGAAGGAAGGAATGTTGAAGATGGCAGATTGATTGTGTGTAATCATTCAGTCAGCCTTGGATATGGAAGTAATGCCAGAAGTTTAACGGAACATAAACATGCTTCTCTGTTCATAAATACAGAAATAAGTCCCATAACTACTGATCAGTCATTGCAAAATCAGTAAAACATTGAGAAATCATCGATCATCCATGATCTGATAGCAAAATGTGCCAGTAAAAATGTGGGTTACAACAAACAAACGGCATGGATACGTTAACAGAGAATTGCACATGGCAAACACAGTTCAGATTGTTATTCCAAGATCAGAGAGGGCAGGTGTGGGTCATGCTGTTGATGTTATCGATTTTAAGGAACTGTCATTAAGTGTCATTGAATGGACTTCAATTACATTGTGATTATGATATCAGGGAAAAGACAGAAGACGGAGAAGACTGGGGGACATGGCTGATTCGACTGGGTGGAGGGACAGTGATGTTCCCCATTTACCAGAATTGGCATGTTACTCTTTATAACTCATAAGAAGAACAGATTCAAGAATACATCTACAATGAGGAATTAGCAGAGACAATATTAATGAAATGCGTTTATGCAATATAAAATACAGGAACAAAATGATTTTCTGCACCCACCAATATATGCAAAGTACAAAGAGATAAGGTTGTTAAAATACACTCCTGATATTGAGCTATATACATTGAAATTTGAATTACATAAATGGGTAAGTGGTGAGTGGTGTGCTAACTTTATCAATCATTATTTGACCCACAGCTAAGATCGTGATTTCACCTGTCAGTGAGTCCCCTCACTGAGATTCTCTGGCCTAGTCTCTCATACAGTATCGGTGTGGGCGGGGGGTTCAAGGAGGCGGGGTGGTGGTTATCATTTCCTGCTACTCTTGGCACAGTCTATTTAAAAACTCTGCTTTCTCCATGAAACCAATCTATTGGCCTAATGGGTTCTGTTTCGCTGTCAGTAACCCAGCTTTGTCATATTGTTGGAAGTAAATAGTCTAGGATGACAGCCAGTATCAGCACAGTGCTCACAGTGGATGGCGCCCAGACAAAGGGCTTGCCGTCCAGAGGAATTTCTAAATAAAGCTTCTAACTTCTGTCTGTCCATATTTATCTACCGTAATGCAGTTTTCTGATATATTTAACTTCACCCTCATCTAACACCTCTTCCTCTCACACTCAGTCAGTCGCTCCCCTTTCTATCCTCTCTCAGTTTATATCCCTTCACTTGCTCTCTCTCTCTGTTTATTTCTCTCTCACACAATCTCTCTTCACACACTCTCTCGATCTGCAATTGTGCAGTTGGAGAGCTTGTGACTCCACGAGGGGCTGAATGGCCTCCATCCATGCCATAATAATTGAGGTTTTCTGATCCACAATAAATACTTCCTGGGCAGACATGCTGGTCCGGTGACAGCTACAGTGCACAATCACCCATTATCATTTCTTGCTCTTCTCTGGTGTACAGCTGCCATGAAAAGTCTGTTCAAACAAAACGGACTGAATGAAATCTGAGCAGTCGAAAAGAGGTTCATGAGTGTGTATTTCAATCAGGATTTAAAGAAGAATGAGATTCCAGAATAACATAAGCAATGAATGAAAAACAGGGTAACACAAGAAATGGCAGCTGAGTACAACATGTGGTTCCAAGTAGGTCTCATGCTATTACCAATAAATTATCAATCCAGAAAAATCAGCTTCTGTTCTGTGGATCCAGATTGAATCCCGCCACTGCAGATGGTGTCAATTCAATTCAATAATGTAAAAATATCCCTGCAATTAAGAATCTACTGATGAGAATGAAATCATTGCCGATTGTCAGAAAAATCCATCTGGTTCACTAATATCCTGCAATGAAGGAATCTTCCATCCTCACCTGGTCCGGCTGACATGCAACTCCAGACCCAAAGCAATGTCATTGACTCCCAATCGCCCCCTGAAATGGTCTAACGAGTCATTCAGTTGTACTAATCGCTACAAAGTTTCAAACAAATGAAACCGGATGGATCACCTGGCATCGAAAGGGGCACCGGAAAAATCAACATTAGAAATATCACTGTATTACCTGCAAAGTCTTCCTTACGAACATTTGAGGTCTAGTGCTAACATTGGAATAACTGCCTTACAGACTAGTCAAGCAACAGCCTGACATAGCCATACTCACGGAATCATACCTTACAGAAACAACAGAAATTAAACATGGACAAAGGAGGGTCTTACTGATTACCACGTCACGTCGTTCCTCAGCTGAATCAGTCCTCCTCCATGTTAAACATTGACTGTGGCAAGGGCACAAAGTGTATTTTGGCAGGGGGATTTCAAAGTCGACTGTCAAGAGTGGTTTGGCAGCAGTACTACTGATCATGCTGGTCGGCTCCAAAGGACATAGCTACTAGATTGGGTCAGCAGAAGGTAGTGAGGGAATGAACGAGAGGGTAAAAACATACTTGACCTCATCCTTACCAATCTACCAACTGCAGATGTATCTGTCCATGACAGTATCGGTAAAAGTGACCACCAAACTATCCTTGTGGAGACAAAGTCTATTGTGTCCAAAAACTCTATAGTTTTGTGCGACACTATCACCATGCTAAATGGCATAGACTTTTAGCAGATCTAGCAACTCAAGATTGACCGTCCATAAGACACTCTGGACCATCAATAGCACCAGAACTATACTCCAGCACAATCTGTAATGTCACGGCCCAGCATGTCCCCCGCTCAATCATTATCATCAAATCAGAGGATAAACCCTGGTTCAATGGAGAATGCAGGAGGGCATGCCAGAAGCAGAACCAGGAATACATAAAGATAAAATGTTCATCTGCTGAAGCTTCCAAACAGAAATACTTGCGTACCAGATGGCATAAACAGCAAGAGCTAGTCAGAGCGGAGCGATCACAGAACAAATGCATCAGAATTAAGCTCTGCAGTCCTGCCAATCCGATCGTGAATGGTGGCAGACGATTAAACAACTCACCGGAATAGGAGTCTCCACAAATATCCCTAACCTCAAATATGGAAGATCCCAACACATCAGTGCAAAATATAAGGCTGAAGCTTTCGTTGCAATCTTCAGTCAGAAGTTTTGAGTGGATGATCCATTTCGGCCTACTCCGGTGGTCCCCATCATTACAGATAGCAGTCTTCGCAATTCAATTAACGTATTTCAAGGAACGGTGGAAGGCACTGGATACCGCAAAGGATATGGGCCCTGAAAACATGCCGGCAATAGTCCTGAAGACTTGTGGTCCAGAACATCCCGCTCCCCTAGCCAAGTTGTTCCAATATGTACAAACAGACAATGGGGAAAAACCTGCTCATGTATGTTCTGTATATAAAATGCAGGACAAATTCGACCCGTCCAAATACCGCCTTATCAGTCTACTCTCCATCATCAGTAAAATGATGGAAGGTGTCATAAACATTGCTATCAAGCAGCACCTGCTTAAAACTAACCTGCTCAGTGATGCCCAGTTTGGGTTTTGCCAGGGTCACTCAGCTCCTGAACTCGTCACTGCCTTGGTTCACACATAGAAAAAGGAACTGAATTGCAGCCCTTGATATCAAGGCTGCATTCTGCCAAATGTGACTTCAAGGACCCCAAGCAAAAACGGTATCGCGGGCCAACACTCCATTATTGGAGTCATACCTGACAGATAGGAAGATGGTCATTGTTGTTGGAGGTCAGTCATCTCAGCTCCAGAACATTTCTGCAGTAGCCCCTTCGGATAATGTCCTAGGTCCAAACACCTTCAGCTGCTTCAACAATGACCTTCCTTCCATCATAAGGTCAGAAGTGGGAATATTCGATGATGACTGGACAATGTTCATCACCATTCGCAAATGCTCAGATACGGAAGAAGTCCATGCCAAAACCAACAATATCGGTGCAATATCCAGGCTTGAGCTGGTAAATGGCAAGTAACAGTTACGCTACGTAAATTCAGACAATGAATGTCATCAATAAGAAACAATATAACCACTTTGTATTCAGCAGCATTATCATCAGTAAACTCCCCGACTATCAATATCCTGGGGGGTATCATTGACCAGAAACTCACCTGGACTCAACACTGAATAGAACAACAGATCAGAGGCTAGGAATACTGCAGGAGAAACTCACTTCCTGACTCCCCAAAGCCCTGTCCATCATCCACAAGGCAGAAGTCAGGAATGAGATGAATATCCTCACTTGCCTGAATGGGTGCAGTCCCAACAACACTAAGGAAGCTTTATGTAATCCAGGATAAAACAGCCCATTTGATTTGCACCACATCCAGAAGCATTCACTCCCTTCACCATAGTCACCAAGGAGCAGCAGTGTGCACTATCCAAGACACAATCGAGAAATTCCCCAAAGATCCTCAGACAGCTCCTTCCAATCTCACAAACACTTCCATCTGGAATGACAAGGGCAGTAGACTTTTGCGAACACCACCACTTTCAAATTCCCCTCCAAACGAGTCAACATCCTGATTTGGGAATGTATTGCCGTTCCTTCACTGTTGCTGGGTGAAAACCCTGGAATTCCCTCTTTAATCACTAGTGGGTCACCGCACAGCAGATAGATTGCAGCAGTTCGAGAAGGCAGCTCAGCACCACCTTCTCAAGGGTAACTGGGGACGGGCAAGAAATGCTGGGCAGATCCAGCGATGCCCACATACAAAAAAAACTTTTTAAAAAATAGTTCCAAGTTGAGCATCTCGATGGGACAGGTTATCTGATTTGAACACAAACAGGAAAACAGTGTTTCTAATAGTGAACATTTTAGACCTTTCTGTTATTAGAAGGATGTTCAGTATTCGATGACATATTGTTGCTGAGTGCTGTGATAAATTGCACCTGTTTTGTTAAAATCAACAATACTGGCGTAACAGGATTAATCCTTCGAAAATAACAGACAGAAAATGATATGAATCGTAGAGAGGATGTACTCCCGTCAGATGAGACTCGCTGACAGCAGCTCATATTCAAAATATTAATGGAATACTGGCTGACACTGAATCTTCCCACCGTCCATATCACAGGGGTTACCATTGACCAGAACGTGAAGTCAAACCAACATACAGATGCAAGGGTTACAAGAGCAGGTCAGAGACTTACACGTCTCTCCTGAATAATAGACCCTATGACCAAAACGGCATGAGATTTAGGCCATTCAATCCATTCCTTCACTCTGATACTGTGCCATTTTTTCATTGTCGCTATGAAAAGTGGAAATATCTTCTACATACTGACTGTATCAATCTTTGCAGTAATCCATTATTTTCAATCAGACCCGCTCCCCCGCCCCCCAGCCCCCATAATTCTTCTCAATTCCATCGAGTACACATACTGCCGCTCATAAGACAAGTCGTCATTCCCAAGATGGATCACCTCCAACACCAGCAGATCTTTCTCCAGAGATAGTGTCCAAAACAGCTCATAATTGGCCAAATGCCGCCTGCCCACATCTCATTACATTCTCAGCAGTATGTCTCACGTCTTGCGTTCTTGGTCTCTTGAAATGAATGCGAAGATTGCTTTTGCTTTCCTAACTGCCAACTGAACATGCATGTTAACCATAAGAGAGAACGAATGTTTCAAAATGCTTTTGTGCTTCAGATTTAATGGATCCTATTAGAACATTGTGTCTCCTCTATTCCGCCTACCAAATTGCATATTCTCACACGTTCCCATATTATGTTCCATCAGCCACGTGTTATCCCACAGTCCTAAACTGTTCAAGCCTTTCTGCAGCTTCCCCACTTCCTGAATATTATCTGCAAACTGAGCAAAACTGCCCTCAAGTCGTTTGTTCAGTTTGTTCATATATAATACATTTCTTGGCTCCTTAAGGACCGTCCACCATCTATAAGGCACAACACTCAAGGTGCTTGACTCCATTCAGGTTGAAGTAGTGCCTTGACTTGAATTACACCTGTAAAGTCTTCACTCCCTACACCACTGACTCTCAGTAGAAGCACACACTACCTCCTTCTGTTGTGAGTTTACTTCATTATGGCGCACAGTCCCAGTCCATTGATGTCACTCCGTCTCAACACGAACTGAGTGGTGCTCACACCAACCATGTCACAGCATATTGATGACGATAGAGGGAGGTCGGCGATGGGAATTTCTATGATGAATAACTGTGTGACTGCCAGGCTGAAACCTGCCCTGACAGCCTCGGATGTATCTGTTCCCGCTGTCACCGCTGCAGGCATGATCACTCTTCCTGCAGGTCAAATCAAGGAAAGCAACGGGCCTGGATAGTGTTCCCGGCTGAGCACTCAGATCCTGTGAGGACCAACTGGCAGAGGTATTCACATACAATTTCAGCCTTTCCCTCCCACAAGCTGAAGTCCCAACCTGCTTCAAGAAGACCAACATCAACCTTGTAAGTGAGAAAGCTCATGCTTTAATGACTTAATGATTACCGCCCAGTGGCTGTAACCTCAATAAACATCGAGTGATTTGAAAGGCTGCTTCTGGCCCACATCACCTCCAATCTCCCAGCCTGACTTGATACCCTATAATATGCCGACTGATGTAACGGGTCCACAACAGATGCCGTATCCCGAGCCCTGCACTCATCCCTAGGACATCTGGACAACAAAGACACCTACACCAGACTCCTGCTCATTATCGACAGTTCCACCTTAAACATCATTATCCCCTCCAGACTGATCTCAAAATTCCGTGAGCTTAGTCACCGCTCCATCCTCTGCAACTGGATCCCCTGGTTTCTGACCCACGGACCACAATTAGTGAAGAGAGGTATCTGCACCTCCACCACAATAACACTCAACACTGGAGCTCCTGGAGGATGTGTCCTCAGCCCCCTTCTGTACTCCCTGTACACACACGGCTGTGTTCCTCAGCCCCCTTCTGTACTCCCTGTACACACACGGCTGTGTTCCTCAGCCCCCTACTGTACTCCCTGTCCACCCACGGCAGTGTCCCTAAGCACCCTACTTTACTCCTTGTACACACATGGCTATGTCCTCAGCTTCCTACTGTACTCCCTGTACACACACGGCAGAGTCCCTCAGCACCCTACTGTACTCCCTGTACACACATGGCTGTGTCCTCAGCCCCCTACTGTACTCCCTGTACACCGACCGCTGTGCCTTCAGCTTCCTACTGTATTCCCTGTACACCCACGGCTGTGCCCTCACCCCCGACCTTGCTCCCTGTACACCAAGAGATGTGCCCTCAGCCCTCAACTGTACTCTCTGTACACACACGGCTGTGTCCTCAGCTCCCTACTGTTCACCCTGTAGACACACGGCTGTGTCCTCAACCCCCAACTGTACTCTCTGTACACACATGACTGCATCCCTCAGCCCCCTAATATACTCCTTAGTACACCCATAGCTGTGTCATCAGCCCCCTACTGTACTCCCTGTACACACAAGGCTTTGTCATCAGCCTTCTACTGTACTCTGGTACACGCGTAGCTGTGTTGCCAAATTCCAACAATGCCAACCGTAAGTTTGCTGATGACATCACCAAATCAGGAGGGATAACAAACAACGATGAGTCTGAACACAGAAAGGAGATAGTGGGTTTGGTGGCATGGTGCAATGATAATAACCTCCCTCTCAAATTCGGTAAAAGTAAAAAACTGATCATTGACTTTAGAACGAAAGGAAACGATCAAACCTCTATCTACATCAACGGTTGAGAAAGTGCAGAGCGTCAAGTCCCTCGGAGTGATGATAACTGGCAAGCTACCCTGGACTTCTCACATAGGTATAAGAGTCAAGATGTTTCAAAAACGTATCTCCTTCCTCACTTGGCTCAGGATATTTAGCATGCACTACATCTACAGATGCACTATTGTGAACGTACTGTCTGGGTGCGTAATGGCCTGGTATGGCAACACTCTGCCCAGGACCATCAGAAACTACAGAAGATTGTGTTCGCAGCCCAGACTATGACGGACTCCAATCTCCCAACCATTGACTCTATTTACACGGCTCATTACCGTAGAAAGGCTGCTAACATCTATCCAAGATTACTGAGGGAAGGGAGGGAGGAAATAGTTGGGGCCTTAACAGATATCTTTGTAACATTCTTGAATACAACTGAAGTCCCAGAGAACTGAAAAGTTTATAATCCCCTTGTTTAAGAAGGGTAGCATGAATAATCCAGTTAATTATAGACCGGTGAGCCTGACGTCTGGGGTAGGGAAGCTGCGAGAAAAGATATTGAGGAATAGGATCTATTCTCATTTTGATGAAAATGGTCTTATCAGTGTTAGGCAACATGGTTTAGTGTAGGGAACGTCATGTTTTCCCAACTTAATAGAATTATTTGAAGAAGTGACAAAGTTGATTGACAAGGGAGGGGCTGTAGATGTCATGTACATGGACTTTAGGAAGACGTTTGATCAGATTTCCCATTGTCGGGTAATGGAGAAAGTGAAGTCACATGGTGTCCAGCGTGTGCTAGATATGTGGATAAAGAACTGGCTTGGCAACAGGGGACAGAGCGTAGTACGGGCAGGGAGTTTCTCAAAATGGAGAACTGTGACCAGTGGTGCTCCATTTAAGATGTTTCCGGAAAGATACCTGAATAGACAGGAAGCATAGCGATACAGACCTTTAGAAGATAGGAGACAGGTTGAGATAGAGGATTTGGATCGGCGCAGGCTTGGACCGCCGAATGGCCTGTTCCTGGACTGGAATGTTCTTTGTTCTAACATTACCAAAGACCCATCATATGCCTGTAAGAACTCCCACAACCTCTTCCATCAGGCTAAAAGATACAGATGCTTGAACACATAGAGCTGCAAGTTCAGGAACAGCTTCTGCCTCGCTGTTTTTAGTCTGATGAATGGTCTCTCTAATCTCAGATAATGCTGATTTTGTTCATATTGATCTCCCCTAGCGCACGCCCTGTGCAGCGTAACCTATATGCCTCTCAGACATGTTTTACAGCCATCGTTCAGTACATCCATGCTTACCATGATCTTCCTGGTCATCTTGGCACAGGACAAAATAAATCCTCACCTCCCTACCCCCAGCTCCCTCCATTGCTCACGCCCAGGTCTCTGCGATCCTCACCCCCAGCTCCTCCCTTTCCCTCCAGCTCCCCTTGACCCTAATTCCAGCTCCCCGTGGCCTTTGTCTCTCACTGTGTCTCTCACACTGTCTGTTTCCCTGTGTTTTCCTTTTCCCAGTCTTCTGTTTCTTTCCCTGAATTTATTATCTTCCCTGCTCCCTGCACATGTGACTGTTTGTTTCCTTGTTTTGTTTCCTTTCCCTCTTTGACTGACTGTCCATCTGTTTCCCTCGCTGTGTTCTCTCTCTCCTTCCCTTTGTTTCTGTCTCTTTCTCCTTCGTTGTGATAGTGATGGCTTCTCTATTAGTTTGAAGCAGGTGATGGCTCATTGGTTCGATGTTGGCAATACAATACACTCAACAAGGTTTTGGTATAGAGGACATAATTTAACATTATCAGTTAAATTTCAATTGTCAAAACAGCAACAAGAACGTGGGTATCCATTTAACAGCCAATTCTTACGTCTAACTATTTTGAAACCGCCCGTCTCCCAGTGCTCTGTTTCCTGGCAACTCAAAGCATTCTATTCGGGTGCATAATGACCTCACATGGTAACTGCTCTTCCGAGGACCATAAGAAACTACGGACGGTTGTGTGCACAGTCCAGACCGTCAAGGAAGACTACCTTTCGTCCATCTGTACTTGTCATTGTCGCAGAAAGGCTGGCAACATCAAAGATCTCTCCCGAACCAGTAATGATCTCCTACAAACTCTTCCAACAGAGGGGAGACACAGAGGCTTGAAAATCTGGACCATCACGCTCAGGAACACTTCCTTCTCTACCATTATTAGACTGACAAATTGACATCTCTCACTTTTCAAATAATATTGATCTTGTTAATGTCGATCTTACGTTGCACACCTCCTGTGAAGCTCTAACCTTGTATGCCTCACTCTGTCCAAGGACCCTGTGATCTCTGTTTTCTTGTTTAGGTTCATGTGCCTGCACTACAATAAAAACAAACCTTTCCATTGTACATTTGACTAAAATAAACGAAACCAAATCAGATCAAACACGGGGACTGCAGTGGCTCAAGGTCTTCTCAAGGGCAACTGGAAAAATGAACGAATGCTGCCCCAGTCAGAGATCCCCATATCTCATTAATGGATATAAGAAGATGACTACAGTTAGGAAGGACAGACAGAGGGAATCAAATCGCTTTAAACGTGATCTTACATATATCCAGTTTTCCCTCACTATTTGTAAGTAGAGTGTTCCTACAAAACCGTTCACATGCGGATATGGTGTAAATTGCAGTAGCATTGATTTATATGGGAAAAGTTTCGGCTTTCTTCGTAAAAGTGAAAATCCTTTTCGGATTTCTTTTGATTAGTGAAACAATGTCATAATGTAAGTCAGTCGGAAAGAGAAGTGGCGAAAAGCGATCTTTTGAAAAACGGGGGATACCTGTATTTAAAGGGCATGATATTCAGGTAGATGGGAAAGGCGAAAAATAAATGAGGTGAATCTCACATTTTATTTCCAGCCCAGCTGACCATCATTCTCTTTGTTTCCTCTTTTTCTTCTATATCTCTCTTTCTGTATTGATTCCTTCTCCCCTTCAAAGCAGACTTCCCTGTCAACGGTATTAATCACACTCCTTTCCAGCTGCTTTCATTTCAGGAAAGTTTCCCAGCACTTTCTGTTCGTTCCTTTGCATTTCTTTCTATAATTTCAGATTTTCAGCTACTTCTTTTATTTGATTTCACCTCCAATTTTGTGAATTCGTGGGATGTTGGCATCTCTGCCAAGGGCAGCATTCGGTGACCATCACTAATTGCTCTGATTATGAGGCCATTCCACAAGCCAATATAAAGTTAAGCACATTGTCATGGGTCTCAAGTCACAATTAACCCAGACCGGGTAATAATATTAGATTTCTTTACCGAAGGTGATCAGTGAAAGATGAAGGTTTTCAGACAAAATGTTGCTTTTATGTTTGTTTTTCTCGAAATTCACTTTTATTCGAATTCTTATCATTTTTATTTAAGTTCTGTCATCAGCTGTGGTGGACTTGAAACAAATCACTTGAAACAATATATTTCGTTTAATAAGCTTTGTTTCTAAATTAAATTCAGTGGCATTCCTACATTCATACATTGTCCTAGTCATGAAGTAACTTCCGAGACACGAACAATTTGATGATTGAAATATATGTAATCGGAAAAGTGGTCAGAAGAGAGCTTGAAACATTAAGTCTGAATTTTACCAACGTGCAGCCAATGGTTTGTTCAGCGACAATACTGATACAGAGATGAAGATTGTGGATATGAGGAACTGGGAGTGGACAGGTTTGGTGACAGAGAGAACTCGTGACATTAATCAGTTCAGGGCAAAAACAGATCTCGAGGTTGTGCACAGTTTTGTTCTCAGATATTTGTGATGGAGTGGTCTGCAATTCATGGTTAATGAATGGAGACTGCGATTGAAACTGTAGACAATAGTTGATTTCTCTGACAAATATAGAAAACAGAATTTGCAACGAAGTTCAAACTTGTTTATGGGATTAATGAATGGGGAGAGGTAGAGAACACAAACAATAGCGATAATAGGTGAGTAGCACACCGTCCACCCCGCCCGGAATAATCATCAGCACTGCTGATATCCGATATGGTAGAACTCCCCAAGAGGGGGAAATCTTGAAAAGACTCAAGGAAAACCTCCTCTCCATTGTTGTAATGTTCCAGTCCGCTATTCTCAGATTCAGATCTCTGTCGCTGTCGATCTCTGTTACTGTTGGAGATGATGCTTCTATTACTACAGTGGGATAACGCACTGAATGAAGCCTCTTACTAATAGGAGAGTGAAACCCTCCAGTGACACAGTTGCATTGCATGGAGACTGACATCAATCACAGTCAGACCAATACAGCTTTCAATACAGCACATTCAGTTCACAATATATCTGGACTGGACTACATGTTGACATTGCTGGCTATTGGTCACATCTCCTATCACCAATCGCTCGAGTGAAGTCAGTTGTGAGGGAGAATAAGAATATTTTCCTTTCGTAGGCTCGATGATTCTGCTCTGTTGTCCGTTTACTATGCTGTAACCATCTCTCCAAAAATCCCTCCACCCCCAAAAGAATCGCAGTCAGGATGTTGTTACTGTGCTGATCTCTCCTCCACGGTAACAAACGCTAGCGAACAGATTGTCATTGGGCACAGTTGCCCTGAACATAGACAGGAAGTGTGGACTTCTCCGAATGATCCTCTCACTGCTCTAAAAAGACAACTTTGGAACTTCCAAAGGGAATATGCTTCAGTAATTTATTTATATAAATTGACAGACTTCTAAATGCAGTTTCATTTGCTGTAAACAGTATTATTTTTACACATTTTGGCCTCCGTCCAACACTAAATGTGATAATTACAATGAACTTATTCATTTAGACTTATGAATTAATGAGTCAGGTTCGAATGAACATGTTATTGGCTGGGAGGTAGGGCGGAATTGGAGCAGTGGCTGTGGAGACTGAATGGGGAGTGTAATGATATTCCCCGGTCATCATCCCTCTTTCTGACAGACAGAATTAAATCTAATGCATAACAAGGAAACAGCCAACATTTGGGAGATGCAATGCTGAATGCCAATGTGAACTAAAAGGATAATATTACAAGTGATAAAGTGAACTATATTTTATATACATACCATTTAATCATTGGGAATACAGATTGAGTAGGGTCACCGGACCTGAAACATTCACTTTGATTTCTCTTCACAGATACTGCCAGACCTGGTGAGCTTGCCTTCTAAGTTCCGTTTTTCTTTTTATTTGAGATTTATCATATTGTTCATATCTGTCAGGATACTTACAATTAAAAACAGACACTCGTAACAAAATGTGAAGGGTAATGGGGACAATACAGGAGACTGACAGTAGAGATATAGTCATTCCAAACTGGAAGAGACGGTGGGCTGAGTTTCTTCCATTTTTGTTGTAAATAATTCTATGATATGTAATCAAAGCGTTTGGAGAGGGGGTAGACAAGCTCGTTCAACGAAGGACACAGAGTGATCCACCATCAATAATCTATTGCTATAATCTCATGAAATTTCAGCTGCCTCTAAAATGTCTTTTCGAACAAAGTGGAGTTCCTAAGATTTACAGGATAATCAGAAAAATATTATTTTTTTCCTTTGAATCTTAAAGAAGAAACAGATGTCGGCCGTACCACAGGTGTCACAGGCACACCAACTATAATAGGAACAGGAAAGGACTGCATTGTCCATATATAACCAAATTCAGCATGTCGCCCTGTCAGGAAACGTGAAATATAGTGATACGGAAACATGAAATACAAACAGAAAATGATGGTAGAAGCGCAACAGATGAGAAAGTATCTGCAGAGAGAAACAGAGTTAACATAACATATGATGTGACACTGTTCTGAAAAAGTCCTATTGAAATCAAAGGTTAATTCTGTGTATCTTTGCTCAGAGGGTGCCAGACCTGCTGAGTTTCCCTCTATCGATTGCTTTTTCTTTCTGAACTGTGGCAAATTGACTGATCTGAATGATATAAGCAAAACTGCTGTCTCAGTTGAATCTCGAATATTTGGTTATGGACATTAAATGAGAAATTACAAAGTTTCTATGTTTGACAGAGCTCGAAATATCCATGACGTATTGCATTGTGATACAAAAACATTGTGAGACATTGTTGAAACAAAACCCGAGGTTGCTGCAAAAGATCTGCAGCATCTGTGCAGACAAATCAGAATTAACGTTTCTAGTTCAGTGGCCCTTCCTCAGAACGGATGGTAGCCCTGAAAATGTTGATTAATATACAGCAGAGGCTGAATAGCTGTTAATGGAGACTGTTAGTAGCTAACAATAGGGGGTGAGTAATGGAAGGCCACGTGAGAACTAGGCCTGGTGTATGGGTATGGGGCATTGAGGAGTTCAATCCCTAAAAGTATTGAACATTATTTTGAGTCTGAAGGGCTGCTGGGTCCAACCGCAGAAAATGATGTGTTGTTCTTCCAGCTTGCGTTGAAATGTCCTGGAACACTGCAACAAGCCTGCCACAGAGATATTGGCCAGGGAACAGGATGGGGTATTAAACTGGCAGGCAACTGGAAACTCAGGGTCTTTTACATTGGTACAGCTTGGATATTCTGTGAAATAGTCACCCAGTCCAACTTTAATTTCCCCAATGTCGAGCAGACCACAATGTGAGCAACGAATGTAGTAGACCGGATTGTGGGAAATGTTGTTAGGATACTGCTTCACCTGGAAGGCATGTTTGGCCTTTGGTTAGTGACGAGGGAGGAGGTAAATGGGAAAATGTAACAACTCCAGCAGGGGAAAGTGAAGTGTACCTGTGGTGGGGGCTGGGAGAGATGGTGGAGGGGGAGGTGTGGGCAGTGAATAACGAGCGTAACAGGGTGTCCTGGAGAAAATGGTCACTTCAGAAGGCGGAAAAGGGAGAGGAGGCAAATATGTGTCTGGTGGTGGCATCTCGCTGGAGGTGGGGGAATGCAGACTGATGATCTTCTGCATGTGAATGTTGGTGAGATGGTAGGTAAGGACAAGGGGAACTCTAACGCTGTTGCAGGACAGAGGAGAGAGGGTGAGGGTAGAAGTGCAGGAGGTGGGTCGGAACTGGCTGAAGGCCTTGTCAATAACAGTTCTGGGGAGTTCTCAGTTGATGAAGAAGGTGGACATTTCAGAGGCCACATTTTTGTAGTTGACATTATCAGAAGCAATGTGGCGGAGACGGAGGAAGTGGGGAAATGGAATGGAGTCTTGGCAGGAAACAGGGTGTGAGGATGTATACTCCAGGTAGCTGTGGGAGTCGGTGGGTTAATATGGATATCAGTGGCCCGTCTATACCCAGAAATAGAAGCAGAGATGTCGAGGAAAGAAAGAGAGGAGTCAGAGGGAGACCAGGTGAAAGTGAGGGAGAGGTGCAAATTGGAAACGACGAACTTTCCCAATTCTGCACGAGAGAGGAGCAGCAGCGATGGAGAAAGAGTTGTGGGTGGGGGCTGGAATAGAACTGGAACAAGGAATGGTCTACGTACCCCATGAAGGAACAGGTATAACTTGGGCCCACGTATGTATGCATGCACCTTCTCTGTATGGCTGGAGCAGGCTGAAGCAATGGGTCTGCATGGGCAGTTCTGTTTGTGGATTTTTAGGAGGAGATAAAAGCGAACTCTACTATCAGAGGACCATCAGCTTCGGGACTGTTAGGTAGGGGTGACTGGATGAGGGGGAGGTGGGCGAGTGAGTGGGAATCTCCAGATGAAATGTGATCATATTTAGTTAATAAAATAGCCTGATGTGCCATGGCAGGGTTATGGACCAGCAGGTGATATGTGAAGGTATTTGAGAGCTGGTACTCTGCCTCTGAGATGTAGAGATGAGTCCACCAGACTACAGCAGCACCATCCTTATCGGCACAGGCTGAATAACATAGTCAGTGTTGGATCAGAATATACAGCGTACAGTCTGTTCAGAGGGTGATAGGTTGGATAGGGTGAGGGGGATACAGAGAATTTAAGACAACCAAACTCCCATGGTTTGGAAATGACGGTGTTGGACTGGGTGTACAAAGTTACAAATCACACAACACCAGGTTATAGTCCAACAGGTTTAATTGAAAGCACACTAGCTTTCGGAGCGACGCTCCTTCTTCAGGTGATAGTGGAGGGCTCGATCGTAACACAGGATCATTACAAAAATTTGCAGTGTGATGTAACTGAAATTAAACATTGAAAAATTGATTCTGTTAAACCTTTCATCTGTTAGAATACAGTGATAGTTTCACTTCTTCCATGTGTAAATCGCAAAACTTTTTTTTAAGTTGCATTCGCGGGTTAGCTGTTAACAATGGTGATAGCTAGACAATATGTTGGAGGTGTTAGCCCCCTGTGATCTCTGTCAATGATCTGATGTTTAGATTGATTCTAATCTAAAAAGTGAGATAACAGAGTTTTACATAAATTCATGCAGGTTTTGAGCTCAGAATTCTACATGAATGTATGCTAACCCGATATGCTAACTTTGTAAACTCCCATGGAGCGTTCTCAATGAACAGATTGAGTTCAAGTAAATGCCAGAGGAATGTATCCAGGTGGAGGGAGTGTGTTGGAGCTGGGAGAAGGGTCTATGGGATGGAGAGTGAACTCTTGCCCAAAGAAATAGACACAGGGGAGAAGATGGTGGAAGAGGAGTTCAACATTATGTCGTTCCTGAAATACATTAAAATGGGGTGCAGAGGGATAAAGCTGAGACCTTTGCTGAGTACAGAACATTCAGTATTCGAGCGTGGAAGGTTAGGAGGGGTGGTGAATACACGACAGGCTTGGGGGAGGGGATGGACTCAGATTGCAGGGCATGGGTGGGGAGGCAGGTTCCAGAGGCTCATAGGCATCTCTAAGTTATTCCATCTTGTGGGCCTCGTATATCTGGCGAGCATGGCAAATGAGCTGGAGAATGAAGTAGAACTGGAGAATGGTGCAGCCTTGAGCCAATGTGATGTGATGCTGTTGAACAGAGAAAATGTTGATCTCAGTGGCAACAACACCGCACGACCAGTCCTCAGAAAGTAAATGATTGAAAATAATTGGACTCGTTATCTTATTGTAATGCTCTGATTTCATTGGGGTGACACTCAACCAGCAAGGTCTTACTTTTCTGAGACTTTAGACCAAACTGTGAAAACTGAATGTATCTTGATGTTATTAATAAGACAAATCCATCCATGGTTTTGGAAGGCACTAGCAATGGCAGAGGTTATTTGTCATTACCAATAGCTCTGGGGAAGGTGTCATTGTTCATTGAGGAAATTACCAGCACAGAATTTCCTCTGATTTCCATTAACCACAGTTTGCTGAGGGTGAATGATACTACATGAGTCAAATGCTACTTTAATGGCAAGGGAAGTTACTCTGATATCACCTCAACTGACATTGGAAAATCAGTTAAAATATTAAAGAGAAAAAGGTTAGAACACGGCTTATTGAACAATGTGGTCACTGTCATCGCAACGTTTAAGGACACACAGATACATGGACTTCGGATTCTGAGGAGAGGTGTTTCCTATTTGGGATGAGGCTGCTTGGTTAAGCGCTGTGACAGAGAGACAGAAAAAAACGTCCCACTCTGTATGGGGAAAAAACCCAACCTATTCACGGTGCCTTGGACAATGACAGACATACACTATTAGACATTGGGCATTGATCATCTCAATCTCATCGTTCACTGATGACCAATACCAGCACAGAAGCCAGGAGCTCCCTTCACCCCAGTTGGAAAGCAAAAGGGGGTAAGGGATGGCCAGTGGAAGTGGGAGTAACTAAGGAATTGGTGTAGCTTACAGTGGGAGTGGCAGAGGAAGGGTGTGAAGAGCTATCATCAGTGGAAGAGTATGTGGCAGCAGAAGGGGTAGTGCAAGGGAAGCAGGAGTGTAAAGAAAGAGTAGAAAGGGGAGGAAGAATGGCTAGTGAAGTTTTAGTGACTGGGTAAAGATTGTTTTTGTAAAAGTGAGGTTGGGTGAAAACCACCACTGTTCAGGAAAATTGGGAACTGATTCCATTGAAAATTAAGATTTGATGTACTTCTTTTTCTATCACTTGATTCTTTATCAGATTGTACATTTACTCTGTGGTTTTGTAACTCCATCAAATGCAGGTGACGTGTTTGTTTTTTCTCCCCTGGTGTTGTGTCTCAATATTTTGAATTTTTTAACAGTATGTATTTGCTTCCAATTCAAGGTAGACATGAGAATATGATTTGATATCCTGCAGTTTGTCCATAACATAGAATTTAATTGAATATTTATCCACATCACATTAGCTGATTCAAGCTATGAGTCTGTGCCCATCCTGCAGATGCAAAATTTCTTCATTTCTGACTATTGTTACAAAGAACAGTACCAGACAAAAGGTTAATGTTCCAGTGCAAGGTGCCAAACCGTAGTCCATCCTAAATTTGTTACAAGCTTTAAGAATAAGACATGCTGAGGAACAGAGTGTAAAAGGTGAATTTAACTTTGTGTCGAAAATGGTATTTGCAGCTCCCTCATAATAGTTGTTAACTACCTCACTCTGTAAATTTCCCAAAAGAAGAATAACAAGAGACTGGAATTCTGAATTCTTCTTCTGTGAATAAAATCTGGAGAATAGGAAGGAAATCAAGAATTGTTTGTGATATTCATAAATGATGATGGTGAGAATGTGGAAGATGGACGGCAGTGGAATGATACCTAATGTTGGGGATGACACAAAGATTGGCTGGGTGCTTCACAGTGAGGAGGAAAGGGTTAGGCTACAGGACGATATAAACAGATGGTTTCTATAACCAGATCAATTGCCAATGAAGTTTAACACTGACAAATGTGAGATGATGCACATGTGAATGAACAAGACAAGTGAGTGTTCAAACTGAGAAAAGCAAGGGCTAAATTTGCTCCTTTTTTTCTTTGCAGAAGGGAAGGTTGAGTAGGGAACCTGGTACAGGTGAACAAAAACATAAGGGGTATGGACAGGATGAACAGACAGCAACTGTTTCCCTTACTCAAAGTTTCAATAACAAAGGGACACAGACTTAAAGCGAAAGGCAGATGATTGAGAGAGGATTTGTGGAGTATGTATTGAACTGAGAGGGTGGCACAGACATAGTTTATAAAATGCCTACAGTGTGGAAATAGGCCCTTCAGCCCAAAAGATCCACACTGACCCTCCAAAGATTAACCCACTCAAACACGTTCCTCCTATTACCCCTGACTAATGCACCTAACCTACACATCCCTGAACACATTCGGCAATTTAGCATGGCCCATTCACTTAACCTGCATATCTTTGGATTGTGGGAGGAAACTGGAGTACCTAGAGGAAACCCACGCAGACACGGGGAGAATGTGCAAAATCGATTAAGGCAGTCACCCGCAGCTGGAATCAAACCTGGCTCCCCAGCGCTCAAAGGCAGGAGTGCTAACCACTGAGCCGCCATTATGCCTCTGGTGACATGTGTCTGGAATGCATTTCCTAGGCGGGTGATTGATCAGGTAATCTCACAAACTTTTAGAAAAGTCTTTGGACATGCACTTGGTGGTGCAGACTCGCGTTTTCATTCAATGATTATATGTGGTGGCAGCCACGAAAACTCAGAAATATTCTGAAGCAACAGCTAATGGCAATTCCTAGTTTGTTCCATTGACTGTACTCAGTAAGTGAGCATCCAGTGAAGTGCTGGTGTTATTTCCCACTTTCTAGTTAAGTATCTCTGTTTCCTTGAGTTGGTAATGCAATTTTCTATGTCGATAATGTCATTTCCGGCCCTTTTTCTCAAAGGATGGTAGATGCAGTCAAAATTGACGTGTTTGTTGATGGTGGTCCGGTTGGAATGGCATGTTTCTAGGAATTCTTGTGCTTGTCTCTGTTTGGCCTGTCCTAGAATGGATATGCAGACCTCGTCAAAGTGGCGTACTTCCTCATCAGTACGTAAGAAATTAGTTTTGGGATCATGTCTTTTGAGGCTCGTTGATGTTCATTTATCTTGGAGACTCGTTTTCTGCTTGTTTTCTGTGTCGTGTTTGTTACAGTTCTTGCAAGGCTTACTGTTCCTGGAGCTGAACAGACAAAGATGTGAATTTATTGCGGTGCTCAAAAGTATGAAAAAAAGTTGCAGAGCAGAAAAGGAATACTCTTATTAGTTGGCATTACCGCATCAAGGAATTCTAATTTCAAGGTTGTCAGCAAACGAGCTACAAGTGAAATCAGGAAAAACGTCTTTATTTAGGGAGTTGTTATGAATTGGAATTGAATGGCTGGGAAAGTTGTGGATGAAGATTCAAAAGAGAAGTGGATATATATTTGGAAATTATGAATTTAACGGGCAACAAAGAGAGTGCTGGCAAATGGGAGGTGCTTGGGAGACATTTTTGGAGCTGATGCATACATGGCCATTGGCCTCCTCCTGTACTTTACAGTTGTACTCAATCATGTGCCAGCTGTGAATACAAGTCAGTATGCAATTATTTCACAGTGTTAATGCTCGCAAATATCTGCTTATTTGGTACAGCATAAGCATTTAAAATGCAAGTATTGCAAGGTCAGCTGCATTATGAAGTCTAATTATTACACAGAACATGAATATTTTACATGTTGTATTCCAATTACTCAAACAAATATATCATTGCTTTGTCACAAAGTTCTTTGGAGAGCTCGGATTTTTCACTGACATGATATTATGTTCGTTGCTTTTGTTTTCACTCTCCACATTTCATATTAAACATCATTCATTCTAAAAATTGGATGTTATTGTTCACCAAACTTTGATAACACAAATAATTTATTTAGTTTAATATTCCCAATCCATTTTGAATTATTATCATTTTTAAATGCTGGCAAATAGCTGAAGACCGTACATTTCAGTGAGAAATTAAACTGATTGGGTATATATAAATGTATAAGATCGCTAATTCCATTTGTATGTTCAGTCGTTTGCTCATTCTGAACATGTAATCATTCAGAAGCCAACATTACTTTGAATCCTGACATTGAATATCTAATTCTGATCAGCACAAGAGTTATGCTGTTTCTTCGATAAAATAAAATGTTCATGCTTTATTTCTGTGTTAGAAAATCTTGACAGGAGTTTAAATTTTAGTTCCATAAATATAGAATCAACATAATTGATTTAAGCGATTATAGTTCAGTTGAATGATTATCATTCACATCTTATTTTTTGCCCAATTCATGAAATATAGCATTCATCCGATTATTGTTCGGGTCAGTAAGCTCAACACCTTGCAATGAGCTACGCTGAAAATTGCTTCCAATCGATCTGAAATCATTTACAGTGTTATTGGCCCTCACAGCTGCCTGTGATATAGACAGTCTCAGTGGTCTATTCCAAAATCTGTGCATTGAGCTTCTAACCTGGTTCAGGGCAGTCATTCAAACATTACTTCAAAACAAATAATTTGGAATCAACCTTGGGCAGGGGGAGAACGTGCCAACAGACTATCACTGTCTCAGTGTAGATACAAATGTTGCCCAGGTTAAATACTAATGGCTGACCAGCAACCAAGTTTTAAAATTCATCTTCAGTCAGAGACTGGCCCAGAGACCAGACGTGTTGACATGGAGAGCAAGAATCACACCATACAAGTTACCAATGGTGATGAAATCTGACCTGCCTCCCAGACTCCATACATCTGCACCCCGGATCAGACATGGGTGAAGACGTTATCAAGTTACAATCTATTGCAGTGCCTTGTGTTTCACAAAGAAACCTCTAAAAACATATCCAATAAATGTCACCTTCACATTCTCCAGTATCAAAATAAAATTGTACATCTCTGTGAATCGTCAAAGATTAATACATGGATCACATAGTAGAATGTATGCGAAGTAACCAGCAGCAAACGGCAAGCCAAGAATCACATTAATAACTGAACTTGGCGGATTCTGTCTAAGTAACCATACATATTATGCTGACTTTCAGCTGACTGTAACAATGTACACCATAACTGGAGGCTTTGACCTTACACCCCTCCAAAGCTTCCTGGTCTCACACACATCACTCCCTCACACATTCAACAATTGATGAGAATCCACAAGCTGGCTGAAACTGGAAACATTGAACAGTACAACACAGTGCAGGCCCTTCGACCTTTTATCCTCCTCTAAGTTCAGACTAACCTACATACCTTTCATCATACTATAATTCATGTGCCTATCCAATTAAGTATCCCTAATATAGTTGACTTTAGTACAACTGCTGGCTGTTCATTGCACACACCCACTACTCTCTGTGGAAAGAAACTAAATCTGACATCTCCCCAAACCTTTTTCCAATTACCTTAAAATCATATCCCCACGAGAGCCATTTCCTCCCTTGGAGAAAGTCTCTGGCTGTCCACTCTATCTATGCCTCTCCTCATGTTGAACACCTCTGTCAAGTCACTTACCAATGAGGAAAACACCCTAGCTCCCTCAACTTTTCTTTGTAAGACATGCCCTCCAGTCCAGGCAGCATTTTGATAAATCTCCTCAGCACCCTCACGAAAGTTTCCACATCTTTCTTATAACGAGGCAATCAGAATTGATCACAATATTCTAAGTATGGTCTCACGAGGGCTTCATGGAGTTGCAGCATAAACTCGGAGCTCTTAAACTCAATCCCTCAGCTAATGACCACATCAACGCCGTCTTAACAACCTTATAAACCAGGGTAGCAACTTTGTGGGAGCTATGCCATGGACCATATGATCACCCTGTTCCTCCACAATGTAAGAATCCTGCCTTTAACCCTGTATTCTGCATTCAAATTCGACATTCCAAAATGAATCGGATCCCACTTTTCCATATTGATCACCATCTGTCACTTCGCAGCCGAGTCCTGCATCCTGTCAATGTCCTGTTGCAAACTATAGCAGCCCTCCACAATATCCACAATTCCATAAACCGGTGTTACATCATCAAACTTATGAACTTGCCCTTCCACTTCATCATCCAAGTCATTTATCAAAATCACAAACAGCAGAGGTCCCAGAACCGATCCTTACGGACCACCACTGCTCACCTAGTTCTACACTGAATACATCCCATTTACCACCACCCCCTGTCTTCTCTGGGCGAGCCAATTCTGTATCCAGACAGATAGGTGTCCCTGAATGCCATGCCTCCTTACTTTCTGAATGAAATTACCACGGGGAAGCTTATCAAACACCTTGTTAAAATCCATGCACTCCACACTCACTGCTCTACCTTCTTCATTGTGCTTAATCCCATCCTCAAATAATCCAATAAGAGTTGTGAGGTATGACCTGCCCCTCACAAAGCCATGCTGACAATTTATAATCAAACTATGATTTTTCAGAATCCTCTCCAATATTTTGCCCAATACTGATGTTAGACTGACTGGTCTGTCATTCTCAGGACAATCCCTGTTTCCTTGCCTGAACAAGGGAGTAACATTTGCCACTCTCCAATTATCCGACGCGATTCCAATGATGAGTGAAGACGCAAAGACCATCGCCAAAGACACAGAAATCTCTTCCCTCTCTTCCTGTAGTAACCTAGGGTGCTTCCCTTCTGGCCTAGGGGCTTATCTATCCTTATGTTTGTACTTCAATCAGTCTGTATTTCACCTCAACTTGTTTACTCCCTGTCCAACCAACTGATTGACTGCTTTCCATTTCAGGGCTCTGAACAGTGCTGCCTCCCTGAGCAAGTATGTTTCCCCATATCCTGTATATTATGGAATGGAAAACATGGGAATGGCAGATGCCAAAGATTTGACTCTGCTTCTCCTCAGATGCTGCCTGACTGGCTGTACTATTCCAGCGCCACAATTTTCGACTCTGATCACCAGGATCTGCAGTCCTCACTTTCTCCATTACTGAGGGCTGTCCCCTCTCCACACTCAACAGGAAACTAATCAGCAGAAACTCGTGGTATCTGGAGCTGACTGTTCAGTTCTGGAAAGATGCATTTGATGAGCACATTTACTAAAAACGAAATTAAAATTCGACGAATATTCATTCAGTCCCAGTGTTACAGTTTTGGTACATGAATTGGACAGGTTGATAACGAACAATGAATGACTGAAGAACTCCGAGGTACAGAATATTCCAAGTTTATATTTCAAGTTGGATGTGCTTTACCTTAATACTGGCAATATTAACAAACAGACAGATATGATAAGTAAACGAGGTGACATGTGGAAGTGTGACATGTTTGCCATTTCTGAAATGTGTTTGAGGGAGGTCAGGGCTGACAACTCAATATTCTGGGGTACCAGAACTAAAGTCAGGACAGGAGAGAGGAGACGGTCTTGCCTTATTAATTATGGAGTCAGTTAATGGTGTAAGAAGGGACGATATCTTGAAAGGATCTTTTAATGACGCTTGGTGGTTAGAGCTCAGGATCAAAACCATAACAGAAACACTGCTAGGGATATATTATTGGACCCCCAGATAAAGGAAAGTACGGGAGAATGTATATAAACAAGTTATTGAGGTGTTAAAAAACAATAATAGGATCATTATATTCAGGCATGTCAATTCCAAATATTCATTAGTTCAGTGATAACTTTTTAAGAGGGGACAGGTATTTTGAAATTTATTCCAGAGAACGTCTTATACAGATACAACAATGGGCAGTGCAGTGCTGGGCCTCACTGTGGGGAACGAAGCCAGTCAGCTGTTCCAGGCAGAAGTGGGAGAGCATTACAGGACCAGTGACCGTGATATCACACATTTTGACTTTGCTAAGGAAAAGACCCAAAAATGTTAGAAAATAAAATATTTTTGCATTGGGGAGACAGATTTTATGGGTAAAAAATGACAGGAGCTGGTCAAAGTGCAGTTGCTTCTGGGTGAAACTGTAGCAGAACAAGGTGTGGTGGGGATTGGGGGAACATTTGATTAAAATGGAATTGATGACAGTGTCGGCCCAGCATGTTCCACCGAAGATAAAATTTAGGAAAACAAGCCCAGAGAACCCCAGCTGTCGACACCAATCCCGAACAGGATGAAAAAGGAAAGAGAAGTTTAAAGCAGGTACCAAGTCAGCAGGCCAATGAAGGTCCTAAAAGAATATGGAAAGTGTAGGGCTAAACTTAAAAAAGTCAGTGGAAGAGCAGAAGGAGGGGTGATAAAACATTAGCGGGTAAGATTAGCAAGAATCCAAAGTCATTTTTGTTTTGGTTTATTAAGGGGAAGAGGATAACGCGGGACAAAAAAAAAATCGGAGTATCAGGGACGAAGGGGACAGCGTGTTCACAGAGCCAGGGAATGTTAAACACATCCTATGAATCGGTCTTCAGTTTGGAGGAGCTGAGGAAGAATTGGAAGTTTATGCAAGATAGAGTGGACAAATCACTAGATTAAAGACCACCAAGTCTCACATCAGTGAGAGGGAAATAATTGTAGAAAATTCGGAGGAATGTTGAGGCTGGATCATTAAATATCTTCAAGGCTGAGACAGACAGATTTTTTTACAAGTCTTACGGGGAAATCGCACGATAGTGGAATGAGGGATTATCAAAATAAATATAAACTAATCGAAGGAAAAGCAGAGTCACTGAGCGGATCGACATATTGTTGCCCCTTTGTCTAATGGTATTCTTTTCCAATCGCCCTGTATTCACAAGAACATCAACTGTCTTGCTGTGGTGTGAAACACGGTTTGGAATGCTATCGAGGGATTCAAGGAATTAATAAACGCAATACTAATAGACAGAAAGTACCAGAGAACTGCAACGACACGGATTACCGATCGGGGGGAGGATTTGCATCGACACAGACAACACTACCAGAAGGAAGACCTCAGCAAGACACTCTACAAGGCCAAACAGTGACCTGAACTGGGCAGCAGATAGTCAGGGGCCAGTTGTCAAGGAGTGCTGAAAGCCCAACCACTACATCACTGTCGTGCCTTCTTCCTTTCCTGACCAAAACTAAATGTGGAGGGATAGAGAGACATGCCTTTGTAGCAGAGTAAGCAATAAGGCTTTGACACGAGAGGCTTCGGACAGCTGCAGCTCAGCAAAAATTACTGTAAACCCAAATACAGTCCTTTTAACTTTATTGTTACATCAGTCATTTAAGGCAGCCGTATGCTCCTCTTGTGGGATGTTGTAGCTCAGGGAGATTTCCACCGGCCCTGATGGCTATACGTGTGGGCACTGCACCCAGCTTCAGCTCCTGGGAGAACGTGATAGGGAGCTACGCTGGATGGCACGGTGGCTCAGTGGTTAGCACTGCTGCCTCAGAGGACCAGAGTTCAAATCCTGCCTTGGGCAACTGCCTGTGTGGTGTTTGCATATTCTCCCGCTGTCTGGATGGGTTTCGTCTGTGTGCTGTGGTCTTCTCCCACAGTCCAAATATGTGCATGTTAGGTGAATTGGGCATGCTGAATTGCCCGTAGTGTTGGGTGTAGGGGAGTGGGTCTGGATGGGCTGCTCTTCGGTGGGTCAGTGTGGACTTGTTGGGCCGAAGGGCCTGTTTGCACACTGTAGGTAATTTAATTTAGGATGCACTCAGTGTCATCCGAGATACTGAGAACTTCATAGATAAGTGCTTTAGTGTGGTGGCCACACCCAAGACACGCCCCTAGTTATGTTTCTTTAATGACTGTAATATTCCAGTCCAACATTCATCGCCTGAGTTCATTAGCCTTACCTGTCAGCCCTGTTGAATTTAAATAAACACGATTTAATCCAACAGGCTTACCTTGCTTCCTGTCATGTTCCAGGGGAGAGTATTTGGGCGACAACCAGGAATAGCAAAGGGAGTAGGCAGGGAGTGCAGGAATCCCCTGTGGCCATTTCTCTCGAAAACAAGTAGACCGTTTTGGATTGTTGGAGGCGATGACCGTTCAGAGGAAAGCAGCAGTAGCCAGGTTGGTGGTACTACCACTGGCTCTGGGGCACAGCGGGAAAGGGTAAACATAAACAGGACGTAAAATATAGGAGGGTCGATTGTGAGAGGGACAGATCGGATATTTTGTGGTCACAAACGGGAATCCAGGATAGTGGGGTATCTCCCAGTGCTCGGGTCCAGGATGTCTCCAAGTGGCTGCAGAACATTCTCAAGGGGGAGGGGGAGCAGCCAGAAATCATTATGCACGTTGGCACAAATGATACCCGTAGAAATAGGGACGAGGTCCTGCAGTGTGATTATAGAGAGCTAGGGGAAACATTTAACAAAAACCTTGACAGTGCAATCTCCTGGGAGGGAGATTACCGTCAGAGACATGCACTGGAGCGGACACCAACACCTTGGCGGCCAGTTTTGCTAGTGTTACAAGAGTGGGTTTAAACTAGATTGGCAGGGGATGGTGTCCTCAAGAGGAGGGAGGCAGGTGCGAGGCTTGAAGGTGATAAATAATCAGAAATAGTAAGGTTAGGCTGGCAAACGACAGAGAGAAAGTACTGCTGTTTGGATTAAATTGCATCTATTTCAATGCAAGAAGGCCTACAGGTAAGGCCGATGAACACAGGTCTTGAATAGGTAGGTGGGACTGTTTTATTATAGCCATCACACAAACATGCCGAAGTGATGGATAGGAATGACAGCTTAATGTGCCAGGGTATAGGTACTTTAGGCGAGACAGAGATGGTGGAAGGAGGGGACGGGGAGTTGCATTTATTATTAAGGGGAGAACCACAGCAGTAATCAGATATAAAATAACTGATGGATCACCCAGTGAGGCTTTGTGGGTGGAGTTAAGAAATATGAAGGGGTTGGTGAGGTGATTGGGGATGTAATATAGGCCCCCAAATTGTCAACAGGAATGAGAGTAACAAATATGCAGGTAGAGAGGGGAGACCTGCAGGAGCAATAATGTTATCATAATAGGGGATTTTCATTTTTCTAATACAGACTGGAACGACCAGAGCGTTAAGGAATTTGATGAGATAGACTCTGTCAAATGCGTCCGGAAAGTTTCCTCAAGCAGCATATAGAGTGTCCTACTCAGGAAGGAGCAAAACTCGAAATTTTCTTAGGAAATAGGGCAGAGTTAGTAATGGTGGAGCATTTTGGGACCAGTAACCATAGTTCTATTAATTTTCAAATAGTTATGGAGAGAGACGAAACTGGTCCTCAGGTTCATGTTCGAACTTGGGGCGTGGCTCAGGTACAGGCAGCTCGGATCAAGGGAATCCCTGGAGGAATATAAGAGAAACTGGAGTTTACTGAAGAAGGAAGTCAGTGGGGCGAAAAGGGGGTAACAAAGAACCTTGGCTGAGAAGATAAGGATGAAGCCAAAAACGGACCTTAAATATATTAAAAGAAAAAAGCAATAACTGGAGGGAAAATAGGACCCCTTCGAAGACCAAATCAGACAAGCATGTGTGGAACTATAAGAGATGAGTGATGTCTTCAACGAATATTTCTAGTCTATTTTACCGTGGAGAAAGACATGTTGACTTGAGAACTTGAGTGTTCGTGGTGATATCTTAGGGACGATCCATATCATAGTAGAGGAGATTTTGGACGTACTAGGAAGTGGATAAATCTCATGGTCCTTACCCAATATATCCAAGAACACCTCAAGGGGCTCCAGAAGAATTTGCGGGGACCCTGGCTTATAATGTTGATCATCATTAACCACAGGTCACGTCCCGGAAGACTGGAGGATAGCAAATGGTGTGCCCCTATTCAAGAAGAACTGAACAAAAAGATCTTTGGAACTACAGACTAGTAGGTTTCACATCCGTGGTCGGTGAGTTACTTGAGAAGGTTCTGAGGGATAAGATGTACATGTATTTAGAAAGACAGGGTTTGATTAGGAATAATAAGTGTGGCTTTGTGCGAAGTGCTTTGTGCCTGACAATTTTCTTAAAGTAATTGGATGATGTGACCAGGAAGATTGACTTGGGTGGAGCAGTAGATGTCGAAACATGTGCTGTTGGAAAAGCACAGCAGGTCAGGCAGCATTCGAGGGGCAGGAGAATCTATGTTTCGGACATAAGCCCTTCATCAGGAACGTCCAAATCATCGATTCTCCTGTTCCTCTGATGTTGCCTGACCTCCCTTTTTTTTCCAGTGCCACACTTTTCGACACTGATCTCCAGCATCTGCAGAGTTCACTTTCTTCAAGAGCAGTAGATTTAGTCAATATGGATTTCAATTACACCAGAGCAGAATGAGGCTTTTAAGCCCCTGGAGCCTGATATACAATTAAAGGAGGAGACCAATAAGCCCCTAGGACCTATAAAACTGTAACCAGATCATGCAGCACCAATATCCAGTTGCACAGCAACATGATCAGTCTATTCAGCTACTTGAAGTCAGTAACACAGGAAATGGAAGAGACCACAAAGTGACTGGACTATGGGGTATACTGGAATTAAACCAGGCTACATAGTCCCTCAGACCTGCCCTTCCATTCAGTACGTCAGAGCTGATCTGCACTCGGCTGCAATTTCTCTTTTATGCCCAATTCTTTGTAGCCCTCGACTCTCTGTCGGGTCAAAATTCACTGACATCCACTCGCATCCCCAAACATTTCAGTGATGTGGCATCCCCAAACTGTCTTCTCCAAACCGTCACTACCCCCTGAGAGAAGGAAACACTCCCCACACCTTGGCCAATTGACATGAACAAAAGATATGAACACAGCGTCAGAGTGATTGGCCCTGACATCACGGCAGTAATTGATTGAGCAAGGAGTCAAGGAGACTGAACAAAATTGAACTTGATGGGAACAAGTTGTAAACTCCCCACTGGTCGGATCATTCAGAACACAATGTGGCTGGTGGAGATCAATCTTCCCAGTCCCTGGATATCCCTGTGGGCAATCCTCAGGATAGCTTCTTCGGCAAAAAAAAAATCAACGGCTGCGTCATCAATGTCTTTCCCTCTGTCATATGATCAGGGGTTGGATGTTCTGTGAAGATTATACAATGTTCGGAACAATGAGTCACCTCCTAAGGTACTAAATTATCAAATCTGGAAAACATTTAATGTGAAGGTAACATGAATCAAAAGCACTGCTGGACACTAAACATTCCCACGGTTCAAAGAAAGAGGAATTCCTTCAGCAACTCTAGCTGGTTTCACAGTAATATAAGAAAGCCATTCTGCCCATCTGATTTGTTGGATAACAAGAGGCGCAATGCGTTCACTCACTCCTGCCTATTACACAAGAAGACAATTTAAAATAAAAGCAGGATTTGGAATCCAAAATACACACGCAGGAAGCTGGAAGAACAGAATAAGCAATGCAGCATCATGACTTTGAGAAGTGAACGCCTTGGATATAACCCTTCGTCAGGACTGTGGATGTGAGTAAGGGGGTCTATAGAAAAAGTGGTGGGTGAGGGAGGAGGATGCAGAGTGGCGAGGCGGGGATAAGTTAACACAGATAAAGAGTATCAGCGAGTTGTTGATGCGAGGGCTAAATCCCATTGGTAGCTGGACAAAAGGTTGCTCGGAGGAATGGAAGGGACGGGAGGGCAAGGGAAGGGAGTCGGGGGATTGGAAGGGCGGTTATTTGAAATTGGACAATTCAATGTTGAGTCCCCGGGGTGTCGGCTGCACAGGTAACAGATGAGATCTTGTTCATCCAAATTATGGTTTAGTTCATTGTGGCAATGGAGGAGGCCAAGGATGGCCATGCGGAAAAGGATTGGGAAAGAGAATCGAAATAGGAAGTGATGTGGGAGGTCTTCCATTCCACCTAACAACCCTACCTTTCAGCTCGCAACCGAATTCATCCCTCCCATCGCCCAACCAGGTTGCACCCACCACTTGTGTCCACATAGCCGTAACTCACCATCCGTCTGATCTCCCCACCCCAACAACTCCCTTCCTTCTTTATCTGCAGCTCCCCCTACCCCTCAACCCAGTTCTGTAGAATAGTTATATCTGAAATGTTGACTTTCCAAGCTCATGATGCTGACTAGCTTGTTGTGTTCTTCCAGCCTTCTGTTTGTCTCCTATAACTCAGGAAGATAGAGTCGAGTCCTGCTGGTAGGCAGGAAACACGGGTTGCCCACTGAAGTCCTTGAACCTCTGCCCTCTGGCCAGGAGGAAGATATTCAGTTCCTCGAGACACTGACACATGAACAGAAGAGGCCATCCAGCCCCTCAAAACTGTTACACTGAAATAGGAGGATGTCATTGTTGCTGCAACACGACAAACCAATGAGGCATAGACTGCACAGACAGACTGCTCCATGTTGTTCCTCCTGGCTCCATTGCTAATGGTACACACGTGCTATGTTAACGTCGTTTGCTGATCATGACGATGGAAAGTGATCGGTTTCTGCCAAGTCGCAAGGAGGCATCTTCTATCTCCGAGATGTTATGAACTAGGCTCGACTACTGAAAACACTTTTAAGCAGGCAGCCCAGAGCATATCTTTGCAATTTGTTTCGGTAAGTGTATAATGAAAATTAGCCGGAGTAATTTAGCTAGGTTGACTACTAGATTTTAAAACAGACAAAAACTTTATTCATAAAATTACACAATGAAACACAAAGAACAGAATAAAGAATCACGACAGACTTCAACCTATTCAGCTGGACTTAATTATGCTATTCCGAATATACACAGCTGTCCCAATAAGCAAACTCCCAATAAAAACCAGTATAAAGGGAACACAAACTTCCAGGTTGAAGTTGAAGGTCAGAAAAGAGAGAGAGTTTCCACACAGCTTCCAGTTGAACTTTTCAGTTTAAGACTCAACTGAAAACTGCTCAACTCAGCTACTTCAGCTAAAATAGCTCACCACTCTCCGTTCATTATACTGGTCACTTATAAAGCATGACCACTTTCGCCTGAAGTCTCATCTGTTTCCATATAAACAAAAGGCCTCTGAAAATCCTTTTCATCTCTGTACCAAACCACAATGATCGGAGCTTGGCCCCGTTTTATTGTACCTCTGAAACAAAGTCAAGGACAGAGCCAAGGAACAGCTTTTAGACAAAAAAGTGACTTGCTTTGTGACGGGTCTCTCTCCCCCCCACCATAAAAAAGAACCATCAATGCTAAAAGGTGGCAGCACCTTTAACCCTTCAAACTCAATTAGTAGTCTCAAAACTGACAGATACACTATATTAATTGTAAACATCCAAACATGCACAAACCATGCAAATTCAGGCCGCGGTGTAGCCACCATCGAACACCTCCGTATCTCATTCTAGTCTCAATAACTCATCAGCTTTCACGTCTTCGTGATCTGCCATCTGCACAATGGTCGGATTGAATGGCTGCAACAACAAGCTCCATCTAAATAGTCTGACAATTTTGTCTTTATTTTTTTTCCACAAATGTCAATGTGTTGTGATCAGTGTATACGATTGTCTCAGATGCATTGCTGGTAATATAAACACAGTTATGCTGTAATGCCAACACCAAGTTTAAAGTCTTTTGCTCCACGGTTGAACATTTCTGTTGATGAACGTTCGATTTCCCAGAATAATACCCGATGGGTCTTTCTATTCCCTCATCATCCCCCTGCAGGAACACCGGACCTACACCCACATCTCTGGCAACGATAGCCACCTTGAAATTCTTCGTGTAATCTAGTGTAGCTAATTCTGGGAGCAGTGGCTAACATAGTTTTTACGCTGTAAAATGCCTTTTGACAGTCCTCTGTCCACTGAGAGTTCTTGCCCTTGACAATTCGGTGAATGGAGCAGCCACACTGCTTAAAGATTGGCACAAACTTTCAATAAAGTCCAGTCAATCCCAGGAACCGTAGTATTACATATTTCTTTTTTGTCGACGGTGTGGAACATTCCCCAACTACTTTTGTTTTTGTATCTCATGGGGCCATTGGGCAATGTCCAATAGCGTGACCCAGGAACGTGAATTGGGCTTTCTCAAATTCACTTTTAGCTAGGTTTACCAACAAGCCTGCCCTCTGAAGTCAATCAAACAAGTCTGATAAATGCTGTAAATGTTCCTTTCATGAGTGACTAAAAACCACCAGTTCATCAATGTACACCACATAGTTGGGCAATCCGACAATGACCTCATTATCAGTCTCTGAAATGTGGCTGGATCGTTTTACATACCAAATGCCACAACGTTGAACTGATATAGTCCATTTAGCGTTATGAAAGCCGAAATTGCCTTTGCTCTCTCTGACAGAGGTCCTTGCCAGTAGCCTCTGAGCAAGTCCAACTTAGAAATGTAAGTAGCTTCTCCCACATTTTCGACACAGTTTTCCAAACATGGAATAGGATATGCATCAGTCTTTGGAACGAAGTTGAGTTTGTGATAGTTCTCACATGTTCACTGGGTAACATCTAGGTTTGGCGCCATGACTATCCATGAGCTCCAAGCACAGTAATTCATTTCGATTATGTCATCTTGGAGCATGTGCTCTATTTCCTTCTGAACCTGTGCCAACTTTAGAGGATAATGCCTTTTAGGATTTTATTTAATCAGAACAGCATCTCCTGTGTCTATATCATGCACAATTATGTTCGTATTTCCCAGTTTATTTCCGCATATCTCTCCAAGATATCATAATAACTCTTTCAGGTCACTATGCTTTTCTCGTGGAAGGTAACTCAATAATTTATCCCAATTTTTGACAACTTTCTCATTGTTCAATTTGATATTAGGAATGTCCAATTCAGAATCCTCTGAACGTGGGTCTTCCTTCTGTGCTTTAATCATTAACACCTTCTCCTCTTGCTTTCCTTCCCTATCAAAATACCTGTTGAGCATATTTACATGACACACTCTGTGAGATTTCTTCCTATCTGGAGTCCGTACCAAGTAGTTCACCTCATTCAATTTCTTCCTCATTCGATAAGGTACACTAAAACCTGCTTCTAAAGGCTCAACTGTTACTGGACGTAACACCAATACCTTATTCCCAATTGCAAAATTGCGAATTTGTGATTTCTGATCCACTTCCTGTTTCATTGTATGCTGCGATACTTTTAAATGCTGTCTAGCTAACTCTCCAGCTCTATTTAATCGTTCCCTAAAATTTGACACATTGTCCAAATGGGTGGTCTCTGAATTCTGCCTTATTAATTTCTCCTTAACCAATGTTAACTGTCATTTTACTTCATGCCCAAACGTTAATTCAAATAGTCTGAATTTGGTCGATTCATTCTGTGCATCTCTGATCATAAATAGTTCAACAGTAATTTCCTTATCGCAATCATCTGGATTCTCCTGACCATAAACCCTCAACATGGTTTTCACTGTTTGATGCCATCTCGCTCATGCTCACTGTGATTCCGAATACTACGTAGTAGATTTGAATTGCTTTATTCCCAAGTTATCCATCACCTGCTTGAATAGTTCGGATGTGAGGTTTGATCTGTCTGAATCTCTATCCGTAGTCCGTACCTACGTAAACAATAAGTTTTTTTTTTCTGCAACTCTTTTAGCTGTGATGCTGCATAATGGATCTGTCTCGGGAAATCTCGTCGACACATCCATTATTGTTAAGAAATACTTATTCCCACTTAGTCTTTGCGATCGGGGATCTACACAATCTATCAAGACTCTTATGAAAGGTTCCTCAAATGCTGGAATCGGTATTAAAGTTGCAGGTTTTATTACTGTGTGTGTGACATGTTTGAGACATTTGGCAATATTCACTACATCTTTGTGTAGTCCATGCCAGTGAAAATATCTTTGTATTTCAGCCTGTAATGTCCTCACCCCGAAATGATCTCCAAGTTGTAGCTCATGTGCCACTCGCAGCACCTCCTTTCTATGCCCAACAGACAAAACAATTTGATGAATTTCTGTCGACGTCTGATCTGCTTCAATGTGTGCTGATCTCCATATCCGCATTAAAACATCATTTGTTAAGTAATAACACAAAGGAATGCATTCATTCTCTTTCTTGCTAAATATCTTTTGATATAACTTCTATAACTCCACATCTTTCTGCTGTAATTCAATCAGCTTAGCAGAGCTAAAAATACGTTCATGTTTTCCTACTTGCTCCTTCTGTTTTCCACTTATCTGATCAAAAAGAAACTTACGGATAACTCTAATTCAGCTTCGTTATCTGTGCCTTTATCCTGCTTAAACCTGTGCTTCTGTTATCTTCTGGTGATGCAATCAGAGGAAATTCCTGGATAAAAATTCTCTAGGTCTTCAGTTGCCTGCATCTCCACTGGCATTTCAACTAGAGTAGGCAGCACGCCTACCTGTGAATCACCTATATCATTTGCAAGGACAAATTTTATTCCTAGAGCTGAGAGTTAGGGGTCTAGGACACCTACCGCACATGCTCCAATCTTCTCTGGACATTCTAGCCTCACTTTACATAACTAAACACTTTTTGCCTCACTATGAATTCCTGTTACCAGCATATTTTCTGGAAATAGTCTCTCAAGAGTGCATAAAGCCTCACCCCTCAGCATTACAGACTGAAAATTTCCTGTGTCAATTAATATTGAAAACATTTTTCCCATTACTCCTGGCCTATATGAATAAACTTTACCCTTTCATGTAAGTTTTGTTGGCAGATTTGGCTCGTCCACTGATCATCTTGTAAACGCTGAGGCAGTTGCCTAACTTCCCTTATGCTTTTTGTTACGAGTCTAACAAAACTTCCAGGCTTGTCTGGTTATCCTACATCTGGTTTTCTCCCAGCTCATCAACACTGTGATTTTGTGTGGCCCTCTTTTTTACAATGAAAACACGACAGGTTTTTAACTTCTTTGTCCCCCTCAAGGTTTTCTTTATTACTGTGGTAAATTATCCTTACGATCTACACTGTGATCTACCTTTTCCTTTGCACGTGAGGATATCTGTTTGCTCCAATTTCTGTCCCTCAGAGACCAGAACTGGTTCTGGTAGCCAAACCAAGTTTATGGGCCAGTTCATAATCATCAGCCATTTCAGCAGCTAACCTTGCTGCTTACACTCTCTGCTCTTCCACCTGAGTTTGCATTACTTCAGGCAGTGAGTTTTTGAATTCCTCCAAGTCCTAACCTCTCTAAGGGCATCATAGCTTTGCTTGAATTTTAAAGCTCTTATCCAACTATCGAAATTAGTCTGTTTGATTCTTACAAATTCAGTGTAGGTTTGACCAGGATCCCTCATTAAATTCCTGAAAGGTTGCCTAAGCAGATAAAATGTTTTTTTTTAACCTCCTCGTACTCCCCAGATCCATCCTCTGACAAGGATGTGAATACCTCACCAGTCCTACCTACAAGTTTCGTTTGGATCAACAAAACCCACATTGCCTCTGGCCACTGCATTTGTTTCGCCAACTTTTCAAATGAGATGAAAAGGGTCTCACATTCTTCTCATCAAATTGAGGCAATGCTTGAACATACTCAAACAAATTCTCACTCGGCTTCTGACTACTAGGGGCTTGCTCATCCTCACTCTTTTACTTACTAAGCACACCCTCAGCCGTTATCTCCGACCTTTTACGCTGACTTTTCTTTTTAATTGTCAGTTTTTGTTCTTCAAAAGCTCTCTCTTTCTCTCTCCCCTATTGCTCTCTCTTTTGCCATTCTTTCTTTTTACTCTCTGTTCTGCTGCTTTCTTTTTCCCCCTCTTCTGCATTTTATCGAATGTCAAATGTTTCATTTTGGGCATTAGTTTGATTGAGTTGAGAAAACTTAGAATGGTAATGGTTATTTCAGTCGCCAAACGTTTTCTGGATGTGCATGCAGTGGCTTTGGAAATTTTACGAAAAATGAATAAGACCAAGTTGCAAGAATTAATGGAGAAGGTGGAATTGGAACTGACTGCTTCTGTGAGGAAAGGAGAGATAATGACAGCAGTAGCTCGTCAATTAAACTTGCTGGAGAAACCAACAGAATCAGAGATGGCAAGAATTCAGTTGCAAATGAAACAACTTGAGCTAACGGCGAGAGGTAAGGAAAGGGCAGCCAAATTCCTTCACACTGTCCTCATGATACCATCACCGCAGGGATTAGTCTGGTGAAACTCCATTACACCGTCTCTCTGTAGCAAGGAGATAATTGATTATAAATGAAAGAAAATACTGTCTCAAGTACACTCCACAAATGCAGGACGGTGTCTTCATTCTTATTCTTTAATCATTTTGCATTGAACGATACTACTCAGTTATTGTGCTGATTAATTGCTGAGTCATCGAGTCATAGAGATGCACATGATGGAAACAGATACTTCGGTCTGACGCGTCCATGCCGACTAGATATCCCAACCCAATCTAGTCCCACCTGCTAGCACCCCACTGCTCCATAGGAATCCTGTTAGTGCCTCATGATCAAGGGCATCCAGCTCCTTTTCACCAAGAGAACTTCCCATAGGGGCGGCACGGTGGCACAGTGGTTAGCACTGCTGCCTCACAGCGCCGCAGACCCGGGTTCAATTCCCGACTCAGGCGACTGACTGTGTGGAGTTTGCACGTTCTCCCCGTGTCTGGTTTCCTCCCACAGTCCAAAGATGTGCAGGTCAGGTGAATTGGCCATGCTAAATTGCTAAGTGTTAGGTAAGGGGGGGTAAATGTAGGGGTATGGGTGGGTTGCGCTTCGGCGGGTCGGTGTGGACTTGTTGGGCCGAAGGGCCTGTTTCCACACTGTAATCTAATCTAATCATAATCTCATAAATACAAAATGAGAAGGATGGCATTTTTTGCCAATCATTTATTTGCCGTATGAAGCAAAGTCACACCAACCACAACATCACTGTTGGCATTGGAGTTGATTGGAGATAGTGAGGTGGCGATGATCTAGCTGTATTATCTCTGAATATGAATCCAGGGAATCAGGTAATGACCCAGACACCGGATCCGAATCCCACAACGGCAAATGTTGGAAATTAAATTCAATAAAATATCAGGAATCAAGAATCAAATGAAACAATGAAACCAATGTCGATTGTCCTACCTTGCACCCTCATGCCCTTCAGGAAAGGAAATCGACCATCTTCAGCTGGTCGGGCTTGCATGTTACTCCACAGCAATGTGGTTAACTCACAGTTGCAGTTTGAAACCGCCAAGCCAGCCACTCAGTTATATCAGTCACTTCAAAGCTTCAAAGAAAATATACCGCATGGACTTCAGCACTGACTACTTACAGCTCACGGACTGCAGTGGGTTAGGAAGGCAGCTCACCAAAACCGTCTCAAGGACAATGAGGAAAGGGAATTAAATACTGGGCCAGCATCCCATTACTGAATAAAAGACGATGATCACTCTCAGGGAAGTGAGAAAAACAGACATAAATAATTTTAAGCAGGGAATTTGACATATACCGTACATGGTCATGATTATCAATAATATGGGAACAGGAAAAACATAAGTAATGTTTGATTTCAGTTTTTATTTCCATCCCAGCTGACCATCAACAATCTCTTTGTTTGCTTCTTTCTCTCAATCTCTTCCTTTTTCCATCTATTCAACTCAGTCCTTCTCCCCTTCATAACAGATGTCGGTGTAACCAACATCAATCACGCTGTTTCCCAACTGTGTTCAGTTCTGATGTATGAATCGAATTGCCAATTCTATTTTTCTCTAGACCCGAAGGGGCTGCCGAATCTGCTCAGTTTGTCTGGAACTTTCTAGTTCTTTATTGTTTCTGATCCTTTGCATCATTCTTTGCTTTATATAACCTTTAATTTTGTTATTACTTGGAATGTCTGCATCGCTGACAGGGGCAGCATTTGTTGACCTAACCAAATGTAATTTACTGCGATGTTATTCTTTCAGGTAGTACAGAACCAAGCACCTTGCTGTGGGTCTCGCATCAATCTTAAGCCAGGCCAGATAATAATGCAATATCTATTTACCAAAGGACATCAGTGAAATAGATAAACGTATAGACAAAATGCTGGAGATGTTATGGTTGTTATTAGTAAAACTTGTTTTTTTCCCCAATTCCTGTCTTGTGTATTTACTCTCTGACATCGTCTGTGGTAGGATGTGGAACAGTGTGTTTCTGTGTAATAACCTGTGCATCAGAATTACATTTCTTCCGACATTACTGCTCTGAGAGAGTGTTCCTGTCATTAAGTTATTTTAGAGACAAGAAAAAAGTTGTGATCGAAATATTTGCAACTGAAAGAGTGCTTAGAAGAGGGTGGAACCATAACGTCTGAATGTTACCGAAGCATAGATAATGGATAATTAAGCGTCAGCATTGAAGCCAAGATGGTGACTTGGCATATAATCGAATTGGTAGTGGATAGGTTTTGTGATGGACAGAATACCGAGACATAAATGAATTCAGGGACGAAAGGTACTTCGGTATTGTGAAGTCTCGGTAGTCTCGTTCTCAGATGTTTGTGAGAGCGGGGGTGTGGGCGGTTCTGAAATTTGTGGGTAATTAATGGAATTTGCATTTGAAACTGAAGACAATAGTTTTCGTCTTTGTCAAATATAGATAACAGAAATAGCAAAGAAGTTCGCCATAGTTGAAGAGATTAATAAATGGATAGAGATGAAGAAACTTACCAGGAACGCCAACAATAGCGAGGATAGGATAGTAACCCGCCTGGATAATCATCAGTGCACCCCATATCCGAAGTGATAATGTTGACCAAGGCCAGGAATAATAGAAAAGTCCCAAGGATAAACTCCTGTCCATTGTTGCAGCATTCCAGTCTAATGTTCTCAGATTCTGATCCATTAATGGATCATTCCAGACTATTCTCAGATGTTTAAATTTCCTTTTTGTGTCTCTGAAGCTGTATCCCTTTGAGCGTTGTATTTGATGCATCTGCTGTTACAATGGCATAAACCATTGCAAGAGGCCCCTTACTAATAGGAGACGGAAAACATCCAGTGACACAACTAGGATCCATAGAGACTGGCATCAATCACAGTCACTGAACAAACAGCTCCATTTAACCCCTTTCAGTATGGTTCCTTCAGTTCACAAAAGCTACTGGACTGGATTGAATGTTGGCACCGCTGGCTATTGGTTACATCTCCCATCAGCCATTGCTCTCGTGAAGTTAGTAGTGAGGGAGAAAGATGCATGTTTTCTTATCGCAGGCTAGATGATTCTGCTGCGTTGTCCGTTTGCAATACTGTAACTGGCTGGACCTCCCACCACCACCACCCTCAAAAACCACAATCTACATGCTGTTACCGTGCAGATCTCTCCTCGACTAGAACAGGCACCAGCCAATATATTTACAGTGGATATATTTGCACTCCAGTACATAGGAAATGTGAATTTGCCAGGGCTTTCTTTTAATTGATCTAATAAGCCAATTTTGTATCTTCAACACTCAATGTGCTTAAGCATTTTTTAAAATATAAATTCACAAGCACCTTAACACACTTTATTAAGCACAAGTTTCTTCACTTTCTCCTCATGGCAACATCATGCCAGGGTTTTGTCTGGTGAAACCCCTTTGAACTGAATCGCTGACAAGATCATTATCTATAAAGCTGATTCAACCTGTACACAATACACCTAACAGTCTCTCAACAAAACTCTATCATTTGGAAAGATACATTTACTCTGGTACTTTAATCATTTGCATGAAGAGCCACATATCATTTACTTCCTGCTGCGTAAAACTTCAGATTGTCACTTATGACCAAGCACATCCAGGTCTGTTTCAACAACAGCACTTCCCAACCTCTCACTATTTAATGAACATAAATGTGAATGATGATATTTGTTGTTCATATCTGAAACATTTTATATCTTGTGAAGAGCTATTGCCCAAACACTGATCCTTCTGATACCCCAAAACCTTCACTCCAGATAATTATACCACTCTCTTCATTCTCTCGATTATCCAACTTTTAATACATTCGGTGTATTCCACCCCTACCTACCCATGGACTCTAACATTCTCTACTCACCTGTAATCAACCATGTCAAACGTCTGCTGAAAATTCAAATACTTCATTCCTACTGGTTCTCAATTGTCGATTTCACAAAGGACAACCTCCACAAACTCCAGCAGGTTTATCAAAGATCAAGATCATTTCCCCTTCCTGAATCTAGATTGACTCTACCGAATCATGTCATTATTTTCCAAGGGTCTAGTTGTCACATTCCTCATAAAAGGTTCCAATGTTTTTCTCACTGCTTACATCAAGCTAACCACTGTTTAGTTTGCTGTTTGCTCTCTCCGTCCTGTTTTAAATATTTAGGTTGACAATCGCTGCTTTCCAGTCTGGAGGATCCTTTCCAGAATCTAACTAGCTTTGAAGAATAATCAGTAATTCTTTCACTAGCTCTACTGCCACCTCTTCAACACTCTGGGATGTAGCTCATCAGATACAGCAATATACAAACCATAAATTCAATGAGATTTTGAAAGACGTACCTTTTATTAATTCTAATTTCCTGCTGTTCCCCATTTTCGCCAGTCACTCTGTTCCTTTGTATTTCTGGAAGTTACTTTCTGTAACTTCCTCAGGGAGATGGACACAATATATTGCTCTCAGTGGGCAGATGGGTTCTGTCAGCCAGTGAATATATCGGAGGACTGCACTCCGGTGATGATGGATATTTTACTCACTCCTGCCTGGAAAGTTCCAGAATTAATCCAGTTTAATTCATGGTGAGCATCAGTCCTGTCACTGGAGTGAGACAACACAGTATACTGAAGGAGGGGGAATAGCTCAGTAACAACCTCAATTTTGAAACAAACTGGTTTCATACCTGACACCTGGTCCAGCTTAGACAAATGTCCAGGGAAATCCCAGGAAAGATAATGCACTGTCCTGCACTTCCCTATTTATAGAGTTTCCCTTCTGCGGAGCCTCATCTCCATTTGTTTACCATGGACTCAGACACTCTGTAAATGCAGTGTATAGAGTGGTCCCACCAGACCCCACAGCTGACAATATAAACCCGAGATAATCATCCACAGAAACTCCACTGATTTTCCAATGACAGGAACAAGTCAATTCCCCACACGGAACGTGCACGCGCTCAGTGTTGAAAACTATTTCCACTCCTGAGTTTCTCTTCCTGGCTGAGAAAGCCGTTGCCTCTCTGCACACTCCCACAGTAACTGTTTCTCTCTCCAAAAAAGTAGTTGATAATGTAACATTATCTTTCTCTATATCTCAGCAACTATAAGGGCAGCACCAACATTGCTAATGGATTTTATCATCACGCTCACAGAAGAGAGATACAGGGAATCTATCTCACTTTAATCAGGGACAAATCTGAATGGACTCGATATTCAGGAATATGTGAAAATGGGGAAATGTGAGAATAACTTGCCATTTTGTTTTCCTTTCAGTTCATCATCAGCAAACCCTTTGCTCATTTTTCATTTCCTTTCCTCTCTTTTTCGGCCATTTCTCCATCCATTCAATTTAAATCTGGCCCCCACCTCTCCCTCCACCCCAACCATCCATGATACCAGGATAAATAATATTATTTCCCAGATTGTTTTCAGTTGTGAAGCAGGGTCATTTGACTCAAACCGTTATCTGCATTTCTCCTGACAGAGGCTGCCATACCTGCAAGATTCTCCAACACTTTCAGACGCTGGAGAATTTTATTTTTGATCTCTAGCACTCACCGTTCCTTGGTTTATTTCACCTTTAATGCTGTTGTTTCACGGGATGTCAGCATCACGAGCAAGGGCAGCATTTGTTGTCCATCACTAATTGTCCTTGACTACGCGGCCATTTGTCAAGACAAAATGGAGCCAACGATTTTGTTGTGGGCCTGAAGTCACACTGAGTTCAGACTGGGTAATAATGTTAAGTTTCTTTAGCAAAGTCTATCAGTAAAATGATAAAAATAAATCTTAACGGTTTCTGGTTACCATGAGTGAAATTAAGTTTCATTCCAATTTTTGTCATTCGAATTTAAGCCCTGTCATCGGCTGTGGTAGGATTTTAAACACTGCCTTGGAGTCACAGACCGTGCCTCTGAATTACCCGTCCAGTTACATGATCACTCTGATACAGAGCCCTTATTGCCAATCCGTATTCCCTAGTTCCTGCCAGAGAGAGATGGTGATAAATCAGTTTAACTACCAACAATAAAAAGGATTTTGGGGAAAAAAGCGAAAGGGAGATTGAGAGACAATTTCATGTAAGATCACAGGTTTCAGAATGCTGAAATGAAGGCATTTCGACAGCATCCTACAATATGAGCCAGTATTCCCAGGATGATAGGTGAAGGGGATATTGGCGTCAATAAAGATGAGGGAGAGTTTTAGATAAACGTTTGTTCTGCAACTTTGTAACTGGGTGTGTGGTCAGCAGAGTCTTCGACTCGTTGGGCTGAATCTAACAATAGTTTGTCTCAGTAACATTCTCATTGAGTGTGACAGAGGGATTGTCTGTAGGAGACTGAACTAGTTTCATGGTGCTATCTTATCGAACTCACCACATTAACTGCCCACTCAATCTCATAGTGTTCCTCGCATTCAATGCCACCCCAAATCTCCAACCCAACATGGCTGGACGGACTCACCATCGCACTCATGCCCCGGCTATTCTATGATCACTGACACTGGTGCCATCTTTCAAAGGCCAATGGGCACACTGTTGTCCTTCCTCAGTTTGAAGCCATACTGCACAGTTGACCCCGAGCATGGCAGGTAAGGGGAACTAACACCACGGTTTTTCATCAGAGGCACAGAGGTCCTAGTGGATGGGCTAGTACATGGGGGTCCATTCTCTTCCCAGAGGAGGCCTCACCACCAGCCCCACCGAGCATGTTCTGAGCTCACCACCCAGCTCAGTGCAGTATCTGCGGTCTCTCTCTCTCTTTCTCTCTCTCTCTCTCTCTCTCACACACACACACACACACACACTTTGAATATGGAAAATTCCAGATAGCGTTCCAAAGAATTCCTATTTTCTGGTACAGGAACTTTCAGTCATTCAACCCCGCGAGGTCCTGCAAAATATGCACTTATTTTATATCCAATCACAGTTAGTAATTCTGGCTATTTCACTTTGTCTCTCTTTATTGTATTCAGCCAAACGCTGCTTCTCAACACTTGTCGCGTTATGAAATACAATTTTGAGCAGCGAACATTTTATCCTCAGCTGTTATCTTGACCGTTATCTGAATTATACCATTTTCTTGTTATGAAAGTTTCTCTTGCCCTTTGCCTGTGCCTCTTTCTGTCTGTAACAGTTACACTGTCTCCCACTCAGTTGGCTGGACGGTTGGTTTGTGATGCAGAGGGAGGCCAGCAGCGCAGGTTAAGTTCCCCCACACTGACAGGGGTAACCATGAAGGGGACGCTCTCTCAACAATGGGCAATAGAGCATGGCAAATACACTCTAAGCTGCACATCTTTGTACTCTGGGAGGAAACTGGACCATTGGGAGGGAACCCACACAGATACGTGGGGAATGTTCAAACTCACCTGAGGTTAAAATTGAACCCAGCTCCTTGGTGATGTGCGGCCGCAGTGCTAACCACATTTCCATCATACTCCTCAGTTAGTTCTGTTAATTACTTGTAGCTGACTGAAGAAATCCAACTGGCTTGTTCTGATAACTGAACCTGACCCAGTATTAGACATTTATCATCGGCCATATCTCCAACTTGGTTACATTTCAAATTTTTTGTGATCAGTGGAGGAGTGGTCGAGAAATGGAAACAGTGACACCCTCCAACCTCAGTCAGAATCGGAGTGAAGAGAAATTCACAAAGTAGGAATTAATTCAAGTGGGAATTCTCTCACCCAGAAGATTGGGAGGCTGAATCTTCATATTATATCGAGGCTGACTTTGTCTGATTTTCCATAGACAGGTGAATCAGGAATCATTGTGAAATCAGAGAAAAGTGCAGCTGGGAACACAATGAGATGAGCCATGACCTTATTGACTGGTAGGATAGTGTCAAAGTTCTGAATGGCCCAGTCGTGTCCGTTCCATTCAGCCCTTCGGTCCTGCTGTGCAGGAGTAGGTTGAGGCCACTCCGATGGTTTGGTGTTGTTTGGCAAATGTATAGGAAAATCCTGGTGACCCCCCTCCCCAACCCCTCTTTTCAGGCTTCTCCTCTCTGTAAATTCTGCTCCTGATGTAGGTCATGTTACTGGCCCAGATTCGCATTGAATACAACCCCTATGCCCCACAAAAAGTCAACTCAGACAAATCCTCTGCTGCCTCTGAATGCAACATTTTACATCATGACTTCTAGGAAAAATATCAAGTATTTTCCAGAAACATAAATAAGAACGTAAGAAATAGGAACCTGCGCTGTCATTCAATAAGACCATGGCTGATCTACTCCACTGCTCAACTCCACTTTTCTGCTAACCCCTTGTATCCCTCAATTCGCTGAAATGTCACAACTTAATCCACCAGTCTGTAAATACAATCCACAACTCTCGGGGTTAGGAAATTCCAGCCATTCACTACATTCTGAAAAAAGACATTTCTTTACATCTCAGTTTGAAATCGATATCCCTTATTCTGTGTCTACATCTCTGACTTCAAGACTCTGTTCTGGTGTGGAATCACATTCTCAACACCGACCTTGGCAAGCCCCCTCTGTAACTTATCCGTTTCAGTAATGACACTCTCATTCATTTAAACCACAATGAATAATCACCTCAGCATTTTTGATGTATTCAATAATTCAATATTTTCATCCCAGGAACCAGTCTCTTGAACCAACATTTCTGCATCAACATGCTGACGTAATGTTTCATATACAGGAACAGTCCAATTCGTTGAAATGCTTCTTTTTTGGGAGTCCTCTCCATTTAATAACAGCCTGCCTTTTGGTTGTCAGTGTCATCCTCAAATTCGAATGTATATTGCACTCAGCTCCCACCGTCAGGAGCTGAGTGCAGCTCTTGTAAGCAGCTCTTGCCATCGGACTGATATTTGTGGTACTCCAGTAGGTACATTTTTTTCATAAAGATCGATGAATCATGACTCTCCGATTTGTAAGTGTTTACCAAGTGTCATCCCATGCTAATGCATTATCCGTCAGACTATGAGCTTCTGTCATGTGTAAGAACCTTTATTTTGTGATACCTTGTGGAAAATCTCTGGCAAGCCTCATGTCTACCAGTCTCCATTTATCAAAGCCACTTGTCACATTCTCATGGATTTCCAGAAAAGCTTTGCATGATTTTACAGGCAAAATGTAGTTCGCCTTTAACAAGACCATGCTGACTCTGTGTGAAGCTTTTCTAATTGCTCTGCAGTCCCGTCCTAAATAACAGACTCTCACAGATTCCCAGCAATAATGGTTAGGCTAAGTGTTTCATGCTTTCAGTCTCGTTCGTTTGTGAAAACAGGCGCCACATTGGAGGGTCTCCAGTTTCACTGGATCACTCCTTTAATCCAGAGAGCTATGGAATATTTCACACAGTGCCACCAGCCACTCTGTGACCACTTCTTTTAAAACCCGCTCTGAATTGTTGATGATCTGTTTACCCTTGGTCTAATCTGTTTGAGAATTGCCTTGTTTCTTCTGTTAGAGACAGCTCAAGATTTTCCCTGCTGTTACCATTTTGCTTATACCATTAAAATATTTACAGCACCTTTACCTGTGAGGAACGATGTAAAATGCAGGTGTAAATTATCTGTCTGTTCCCTGTATCCAGTTCCCCAGTCACACCCTCCAAATATCCTCAATATACTTTCCTGACTTCCTTTTTATCAAAGATCACACACACACCTCTTTAACTCTTCTGACAGACATGGAAAAGCTCGTGCTGCTTGGTTTTATATTTCTTGCCAATTTACTTACATCACATCTTTTCTTCCCTTTTCTTCGCTTTCGATATTCATACAGTCAAAGCGCATACAAGCACAATCTTTGGTCCAACTTGTCCATGCCGGCCAGGTTTTCCAAACTAAACTATTCCCATCTTCTTGCATTTGGCCCATATGCCTCTAAACGGCCCCCATTCAGATGTTCGTCCAAATGTCTTTTAAATGTTGGAGCTGTACTTGCATCTGCCAGTCTTCCTCTGGCAGCTCATTCCATGAACACGTCACCCTCTGTGCAAAAAACAGTTCCCTCTTCCTCCCTTTTAAATCTTCCCTCTTCCACCATAAACCAATGGCTCTCTGATTTGATTTTCCTATTCTGTGCAAAAGACCTCGGCATTTCACCCTGCCCAAACCTCCCCTGATTTTGTAAATTACGATAATGTCACCCCTCAACCTCCTCCAAACCATCTGATACTAACTTCAAGAACACGCATTTAAAGATCAGCACTGTAAATTTGAAACAATGTTAAAAGTGGCAGGGAAACAATGCTCAGCCCTAACTTTATACTGTTATTTGTTTTCTTTTTTATGTTACAATACTAAGGCAGCATGAAAATCTTACTACTGCCAATAACCTGGCAAGTACCTGATTTCCTTTGCCTGACGGCAGTGATCTCTACAGTGAAAATGTATCTCTGGCCAGATCTATATAATACCACATGTTCAACATTCTCCCTCCTGGCCTCCGAATGACCTTATGTAGTTGTGTCTTCTTTATCTTGCACTCAATAGAGGGAACCCCTTTCCCCCATTCACATCTTAATTTAAACTCATTTTATACCATCTTCTCTTTTCACCACTGCTAAAAGCCTGTTTATCTGTTGTCACACTCTCTTTTCCCTGTCATCTACCCCCCACCTCTGGCAAGGAACAAAAATGCCCAGTTTCCAATCATTTTCAGTTCTGAAGGGTCACACTGGACTTGAAACGCTAACTCTGTTTCTCCGTCTCTGCAGATGCTGCCAGACCTACTAAGTTTCTCCAGAAATGAATAGGCACAGCACAAATTTTCAATTAAACAAATAACTATGAATACTAGAAATAAAATGCTCAAATTGCTGTAGAAAATGGGAGCTTTGTCGAAGGGTCACTGGACACGAAAGATGAACTCAGCTTTCACTCCACAAGATGCAGCCAAACCTCCTTAGTTTCTTCAGCAGTTTCTGTTTTTGAACATTTTCCAAAGACATGTGTCGAGTCTGCTCAAACGCCCTGTCCAGCAGAGAGTGCTGTACATTAGGAAGTGAATAAAAACGCAAAGTGCACAAGTTCATTGGCTCTGAAACGACATAAGGCTGGCACCACTGACACGACCGAGGTCTTAATCATGGTCAGGAAGAAAAACAGAGGAAAAAACATTCACTCCAAGCATAGAAGATGTTATGATGGGAAAGAAAATGATTCAGATTATTATGTTAAAGGATCTGAGTAATGTAACAAATTGGAGGCGTGACATCAAGGAGAGACCCTCAGCAGAATGAGATTATGAAACTGGAAGTGTTCGCACATCAGAAACCAGGTTAGGTCACTGAGTACAGGGCTGATGGGTGAATGGGTCTCGGTGTGAACTGGGGGAAAGTCAGTAGAATTGATTTGCAGATATTGCAGCTCACACTGGGTTATCATGTGATGCTGTAGATCACAGCAGCAGTCGCAGCAGAATTGCATTCAAACACAATCCATAACTTTTCCCCCAGGGTAATGTATCGCTCTACCATTATCATCAAGCCGAGTGATGGTTCAGTGACGAGTTTGGGTGAACATGCCAGAGTCAGAGCCATGTGTATCTAAACCTGATGACAACCCATTAAAGCTAACGCATTTGACTGGTTACATGACAAACAGCAGAACTACCATCTGGTGGAGAGGGGGAAATGATACCAAGACAAACAGATAAAATCGAAACTCTGCAGTCAAGGCACATCCAGTCATCAATGTCGATGGACTAATAAACGACTTACAGGAGGAGAGAGCTCCATAAATATCCCCAGCCCTGTACATCAGTGTAAAAGACAAGGGTGTAGTATCTGCACCATCCTCAGCCAGAAGTATTGAGTCGATAATCCACCTTACCCTCCTCGTGATGCCCATACAATCCCAGATGCCAGTTTTCAACCAATTCGATTCGCTGCACGTGACATGAAAAACAGCTGAACACAGTAGATATGACAAAGGCAAAGGGCCCTGTCACCATTCTTGCTATAGGACTGAAGATTGTGCTGCACAACAATCTGTGACGCTGGGGAAGCTGTTTCACTCCAGCTCCAACTCTGACATCTGCCTGGCCACGTGAAAGGTTCCTCTTTTATATCCAGTCTATTAACAAGGGAATGGCTATAGTCTCGTCGGGATAGTCGCATTGGTGGGAGTTCTTTTTGACAGAGCTGACCAGCAGCAGAGGAATAACGTGCTCAGTGTGGTTTCTGATAGGTCCCCATGTGGAGATGGTGCTGTTGTGCAAATATCACTAGATTACTGATCCAGACCAGGATAATTCTCTGGCAGCTAGTGGAAGTTGAAAACAATTGACAAAATATCGAGACATAAAATCTGGTCCAGTAATATTGACCTTGAATCTAATGTCCATTGTAAACATTTTGTCCCTCTCCAATGTACTTTCAGGAAGTGAATCCCACGTGCTTCCCGGTCTGGCCTACAAGTGTCTCTAGACACACAGACATGTGCGAAACTCTAAAATGGTCTCTGAAACGGCCAAGCAAGATACTCAATTGTATCAAATTGCTCTGAGCTCTTAAAGGATAAAACCAGACAGAACACCCACAACGAGCTTTGGAAAAGGGAACAGGAAACACAGTCCTTTCAACCAGACAGATCCTGCCTTCCTAATGTTTAAGAGCTTGTGACAACAATGACAAAGCTTTCCCACAGACTGCACAGAAGCATCAGGAAAGGAGCAGGGCATTAGACACGTTTAGCTTCCCTGTTCTAGTACATGGAGACAAGTTTACTTTTATAACTCTGGTTAGTACATTCTTCAGAAACTCATCAATTCCTGTCTTATGCTGCTCAATGATTGACCGTCCGACCAATACAATCACAGAAGCACTGACTCTGTACTGTCATAAATACAGCACGATCTACATTAGTCCCACTTTCCTTTAAGAGGCCCATAGCCATGTATGTTATGGCACTTCAAGGGCACGACCATGTATTTATTAACGCTTGTGAGGTTACCTGTGCCAGCTGTCCTCTCAGGAAGTGCATTCCTGACCCCAACAGCATCTGGATGAAAACCAATCCTCAAATCCTCACTAAACATCAAACCCTTCACTTTAAAATAGTACTCCCTTCTTCTTTGCCCTTTGACTGGAAGGAAAAGCTGCTGTCTATCCATCTTGTCCATGCCCCTGGTAAGCTTATCCTACTGAAGCACGTCCCTCTCAGCCTTCCATTTGGCCTCACCAAAGTTACACATAGCTCTTATAATCTGTGCCTCCATGAATAGAGGCTATGTTTATGGTCGCTATATTTTGTCACCTTGTGCATTAACCTGTGAAATCATATTCAGAGATATTAGATTAGATTACTTACAGTGTGGAAATAGGCCCTTCGGCCCAACAAGTCCACACTGACCCGCCGAAGCGCAACCCACCCATTCCCCTACATTTCCCCCTTTACATAACACTACGGGCAATTTAGCATGGCCAATTCACCTGACCTGCACATCTTTGGATTCTGGGAGGAAACCGGAGCACCCGGAGGAAACCCACGCAGACACGGGGAGAATGTGCAAACTCCACACAGTCATTCGCCTGAGGCGGGAATTGAACCCGGGTCTCTGGCGCTGTGAGGTAGCAGTGCTAACCATTGTGCCACTGTGCCGCGCAATAGGTGGTGAAGCACCCTCTGAGCTTCCTAGTGTGCCGCTATTCATTGAGTCCTACCCTGTCTGGTTGCTTCTTCCAAAGTTCATCACCTCATATTTATCAGGGTTACATTCCATCGGCCATTGATCCACCCATTTCATCATTCCATCTGTATCTTCCAGCAATATAAGGCCTTCCTCGTCACTGCCAACCAACCAGCGAAACTTGTGTCAAACGCAAACTGATTTATCACACTTACCCCAATCCCTTCCATATTCATAGCTGCATCATTTATGAATACGACAAATAATAAGGTTAAAAATCATAAAATACCAGTTTATGATGCAACAGATTTATTCGGACGCACTAGCTTTCGCAGCGCTGCTTCTTCATCACGTGATTATGCTCTTCGAAAGATCGTGCCTCCGAACGAACTGTCGGACTATCATCTAGTGTCCGTAACTTTTTTAACTTTGCCCAAGCCAGTCCAACACTGGCATCTCCGAATCACATATAATTTGGGACACAGCATTGATCCCTGTGGTACACGATTGGATACTGGTCTCCAGTCAAACAAACAGACTTCTACCAGCAGACCTTCTGTCTCCTGCCACTAAGTTGATTTGGATGCAACTTGGCAAGTCACTAATGATTCCTACCTGTTCCCTGGTTATTCTGTTCCACTTGACGTAGCTGTAGAATATCTGAGGATTCTCCCTAATCTTGCCCTGCCAGCAGGTTTCCATGTCGCTGTATTTACCTTTACATGCCATTATTTGCCTTAAATGTAGAGTAGACAGCCAGAGAAAAATCCTGTTTATTTCCACCTTCTCATATGTTTAGTAACTTTTCTAAATTTCACTATAATCACCTCTCATTCTTTGAAACTCTAAATAACACAGGCCGAGTTTCCACATCAGGCAATCTCACCATCTGAGGGATTAGTCTGGAGACAGTCCATTGCACATTCTCCGTGGTCAGTATATTCTTTCTCAGATTGGGTCACCAACACTGGACTCAATACTCTATGTACAGTTTCATTAGCAAGCTGTAAAACTGCTTCAACATGACCTTCCGACTATGTTCTGATTCATTTAAATGAAGACAAACCTGACTTTAACTTTCAACTTCTATATATTTCTCCAATTACCATTTACATTACTTTATTTATGAATTCACTGCATGAGTTCTGATAAAAAAAAGTCTTCTGAAAATCGAAATATGCTATTTCTATGTTGCAATAAACAAGTTCAAATCGTTCTGAAGTTTGTCAAATATGAACACTGTGTCAGACTCTGCCAGTGCATACTGATTCTCTCCAATGTTGCTGTTAATTTAGAAATATCCAATATCAGACCCTATATAACAGAGTTCATCGGTTTCCCTACAGATGTCAAGTTAATTGGTCTGCAATTCTCCACACTATCTCTTCTTCCCTTTGCAGATGCTTGAATCCCTTCCATTTCTCGCCAATGCTTGGAACACATTTACTAACTTCCAGCCTCTGCAGAATGTACAGGGGAAAAAAAAAGTCATCGACAGGACAATTAATGCGTCTATTGCTGATTTATTTCTAATATTTTGATATGACGTACAATTAGCTCATCAGATTTAGCAATGCTCAATCCAGCTACAATACTACTATGCTAGCCTTCAACTACTACCTTGTTACTGATATGAATTGACTTTATGTCTTTAGTTCCACAAGTTCCATGTGATCACTTAGTATTTCTCAGCGTTTTTCCTCCGTGATGACAGATGCAAAGTAACTGGCTGCTTTCTTCGCCATTTCCCTGTTCACCACAATAATCTCTCCTCTCCCCATTACAAAATTCCACATTTGACATTGCTTTTATTTTGTTTTCTTTGCAATACAGATTGTAGATTTATGTAAACTTTGTGTTCTTCTTTCACAGAATCATTAAAAGCCCACAGCGTGGAAAAGGCCCTTGGGCCCAACAAGTCCATCCTGCCCCTCCGAAGAGTAACCACCCAGACCCATTCCCGTCCGATTCTAGTTTTGCGACTGATGCAGCTAAGCTACACATCGCTGAACACTTTGGGCAAATAAGCATGGCCAATTCACCAAACGTTTAAATCTTTGGACTGTGGGAGGAAACTGGAGCGCCCGGAGGAAACCCACACAAACATGGGAGAATATGCAAACTCCACACAAACAAATTTCTGAGAATTCTCCGGTTTCCACAATGTCTAAAATTCTTCTGAAATCACTTCCTACGATTAATAAAATCTTTAATTTATCATGTTAGTATTCATTAAGTCACTTGCCCTTTCCTTAGTGATTCTACCTTAAAGAAATAGACTTGTTTTTTCAGACATTGCAGTATTTATGTAGATCTTCTGGTCTTGACCAGGTGTATCCAAGAACAGAGCAAAAGACGAGAGAAGATATTGCAGGGGTCCTGGCTGATCTTTTTGCATCATCGCTGGCCAAGGGGGAGGTCCCAGAAGACTAGAGAGTAGAGAACGCTGTGCCCTTGTTCAAGGAGGGCTGCGAAAAAGAACCTGCGAACTGTAGACCAGTTAGCGTAACAACTGTGACATGTAAGTTCCTTGAGAAGGTTCTGAGAGATAACATATACATGCATTTGAAAAGACACGGTTTCATAAGGAGCAGTCAGCACTGCTTTGTGCATAGGATATCATGGCTCACAATTCTTTAGCGTTATTTTGAGGAAGTGAACTGGAATGTTGATGAGGTTAGGGTGGTAGACGTAGTCTATCTAGATTTAAGAAAGGCCTTTGATAAGGTTCCACACGATAGGCTGCTCTGAAAGGTTCAATAGCATGGAATCCAGGGGACTCTGGCAAATTGGATACTCAATTGGCTTGATGGTAGAAAGCAGAGGCTAATACTGGAAGGATGCTTGGTGGACTTAAGGCCTGCGACTAGTGGAGTGTCTCAGGGGTCGGTGCTGGGCCTATTACTCTTTGTTAAATATATTAATGATTTGGATGAGAATGTGTACAGCATGATTAGTAATTAGGCTGATGACAATAAAATAGGCAGGACTGCGAACAGTGAGGTTATCAGAAATTACAGCAGGACCTTTATCAGCTGGGGAAGTGGGCCGAGTAATGGCAAATGGAGATTAATATGTGCGATGTTGCTTTTTGAAAAGTCTTATCCAGGCTGGAATTTCTTGGTGAATGTTAGACCTTGAAGGATTGTAATGGGACAGAGGGACCTTGGTGCTCAGATCCGTGGATCTCTGAAAGTAGTTGCACGTAGACAGGGCAGTGAAAAAGGCTTTCGGCACACTGGCCTTCATCAGTCAGGGCATTGAGTATAGACGTTCGAGAGTTATATTGCAGTTGGACAGGACGCTGGTGAGGCATGCACTTGGGGTATTGTGTTCGGTTTTGTTCACTTGCCATAGGAAGGAAGTGATTAAATTGGAAAGAGGACAGAAAAAAATTACAAGGATGTTGCCAGTACTCAATGGTATGAGTTGTAGGGAGAGTTTGGACCGGCATTTTCCTTTTAGTGGAAGAAACTGGGGAAATCGCATAGAAATGTATAAGATCATGAGATGCGTCGATAAGCTGAATGCACGCATTCTTTTTCCCAATTTTGGGAATCAAAGACGAGATGACATCAGGTTAGAGGTGATAGAATAAAACGTATCCTGAGCGCCAACTTTTTTACGCAGAGGTTGGTGCCCATATGGAATGAGCAGACAGCGGTTTGGTTGAGGCACGTACATTAACAACATTCCAAAGGCTTTTAGACAAATACGTGGATAGGGAAGGTTTAGAAGGATAAGGGGCAAGGGCAGGGAAGTGGAATTAGCAGGATGGACATTTTGGTCGGCACGGACCACTTTGGTCCAAAGGGCCTGTAGCCAAGCTGCAGGACTCCATGATTCTAATATTCTAACAACCATTGCATGTCTACCACTTCGTGTTCAAACATTCGAGATTGTATGCAGGCGCCATGTAAAATGCAGTATATTAACGTCTCTAGTCCTCAGAGCAAAGTTATTAATGAGTCCTTCTGACCACACAACGCCAAATCCAAATTAACCTGCTCTCTTGTTTGAGTCACAACATACTCTTCAACCAACCTGTTGCACGCTTATGGAATTTATTTTTCACAACATTAGCAGTCACTTAGTTAACGCAGTTTAGATGCAATTTGAGATCATGCAATAATACTGCAGCACCCCACAATATTTGCATCTCTAATTTACAGAGCATATAATGCACAGAATTTGCCCGGGAGCAAATAATACACTAATAAACTCATGCTTGCTTCTCATTCCTATTTGTAAGATCCACCCAAACTGATTCTGTGGAATCTGAGGGATAGGGTCAGTGGCGTTATTAGTGATAGACGTGAACAAGACATTCGGGGAGGGTCACCTCGACGCTGACATGGTCTGAAGAAATGACCAGCATCACAGGACAAACATCACTATCCTCCCCACTCTGCCAGGTTAACTTTCACCGTACTAGCTCTGCGCCCTCACACTCACTACCTGTTATAGCACCTACCCCCTAACAAGGCTCATACCTTATCTCCAAATAAGGCTCAGGCACTACCACTCTCACTATTGAATCCAGTACCGACCATTCTGTCTGTTCTCACAATTTTCTCCCTCCAAAAACAGCAAATATCACAATGCAGAGCGATACAGACACAAAAATATTCAGAGACATGTGTAAATACGCTAGTATACTGTCTTTCACAGTACATACACGGAGATAGAACCGCACACAAGTAGTGGCATACGGAGACATATACAGTCACACACAAATAGACACAAGCACAAGTAAAACGCACAGGCTAATACGCAGATAAACCAATGTCAGTACATAAATGCACAAACACACAGACACATGAACAAACACACACAAGTGCACATATGGACGCACAGAGACACAGACACTAGTGCTTATAAAACAGAGATAGATAGGTTTTTGATGAATAAGCATGTCAAGAGTTACAGAGAGTAATCAGGAGAATGATGTTGAGAAATCTCTAAGTCGATGGGTGGAATGTCCTACTTCTGCGTTTTTAATGCCCGTGTGGTGTCATGCTATCAGTTATTATCTTCCTGGGACACGAGCAGAGAATGAGTTTAATACATATTTGATTGAAAAGAGTCAGTGGTCCTGTTGGACAGGTTTAGAGGGTTGATTGGTTTATGTCTCTGCCTAATTATTCTGTCCTTCTGTTTCAAAAGAGGTGGCGATTTCATGTTAGGTTAACACAGTTTAAAATAACAGGGTCCACGCTGAAATAAGGTCACCCCTTTCACTTTAGTGTTGTACTATCTGTAGGGTCTTCATCCTCAGGGAGCAGTGAAGACTCGGATTTTGAAGATATTCAAGGCTGAGCTCGAGTGATCTTTGCTGGACAGGAGAGTCAATATTTATTGGGAACAGGCAGGAGACGGATCGTCAAACGCAATCGGTTCAGTCATGAGCATTCTGGCTGGTGGCGAAGAATGGCCAACTGCTGCCCCTACCCCATGTGTTGTTCCCCCAATCCACCCTCGAGGCTGTTACAGAGACGTGCTGCTGTCCCTATGTCATGTCTTGTTCTGGTAATCTACGCTTGATGCTGTTACAGAGATATACTGCTGCCCCACCCCATATGTCGTTCCCTCAAGCCATCCTTCAATGCGGTTACAGAAATATACTGCTGGCCCTACCCAATGTGTTGTTCCCTCAATCAACCCTCGATGCTGTTACAGTGATATACTGCTGCCATTACCCCATGTATTGTGCCCTCCATCCACCCCGCGGAGCTGTAACAGAGATAGGGGGGCACCTCATTCAGCCAGTCATTATCGTTACCATGAGACTGGAGGAGACCATTCTGCCTATTTAATGAGTTTTCGAGGAAAATAGAACGCATCATTTTAGCTCATTGAGTGCATTTTACTGCACAGGACGTCATGTAAACATCTGAGCTGCTACAGGCGAAGCTGTTGCTAACAGGAAATAGAGAGTAGAGATAAATACTTATTTTCACATTACAAAGCTGTAACTGGTTGGGTGCCTCAGAGATCACGATGGGATCATCAACGATCAGTATTTGTATCAATGATCTGGAGGAAGGGACTGAATATATCAAAGACCAATTAGCTTAAACACCAAGCTGGTGATCCAGTATGTCATCAAATGGAGGTCGTATGTCATCAATGTGATATAGGCAAAGGGAGGTTAGTGAGCAAACCTTCAGAAGATATAACCTAATGTGAGTTGGATATTTTGGATGGAAGGATAAAACAATGATAAACAATTTAAGTGGAGAGAGATTGCAGAACTCTGTGATACAGACAGCATTCATGATCCTGGTACACAAATCACAAGTAGTTACTCTGCACTTGCTGTAAGTCATTTGGAAGCTAAGTGGAATGATTGTGTTTCTGGAAAAGGGTACCAGGTTTAATCAGGAATGTTTTACTGCATCTGTACCGGTAAAAGCGAGGAATGCAGATGCTGGAGATCAGAGTCGAACAGTGTGAGGCTGTAAAAGCACAGCCAATCAGGCAGCATCTGAGGAGCAGGAGAATTGGCGTCGCGGGTATAAGTCCTTCATCAGGAATGTGCCCAAAACATCGAGTTTTCTGTTCGTAGTGTGCTGCCTGACCTGTTGTCTTTTTGCAGCATCACATTTTCCGAATCTACATCTGTACAGGGCGTAGCTAAGACCAGATCTGACACATCATGTGCAGTTTTGATCCCTTAACGTTAAAAATGTTTTAGAAACTTATCAACAATGTTTTGGCTACACTTTCCTGGAATGAAGGCCTTTTGTTCTGAAACATTATCAGTTTGGACTTGGATGAGAAATCATTTTGAAGCATACACGATTTTGAGAAAAATCAGTTGGATACATATTTTCTCTTCTCAGGGAGACAAAAACTATGGAATAAATTTTAAGAATACAATGTATTGATTATAGCACAGGTATTATAAAGGCATCAAACGGTTTTTAAAAATTAGGCATATGCGTACCAACATATCATCAAATTATAAAACAGGAATTTTCTCTTTTGCTAATGAAAGGCACTGTGTACAAGAACAGCAATGATGAACTTGCATATTGTCCATTATGATCCATTTCAGAGAATGTTCACGACGAGCGCACACGGTCCAGTTTGGTGTTCAGTTGACATGATTGCTTGTTTCAACACAGAAAGGGAGAACAATGCTCCCTGCCTGAGAAGCAGCAACCGATTGATCCCTGTGTCTTCTTTTGTTCCACCTGACAACAGTAAATTTCTGACTCACCTCTACTTGATGAGTCGTGGAGAATCCCTGATGAGAGATTCATTTGAATCTCCCTAACGTCTGAAGCAAAGGGCATTCAGTTAACTCCAACTATTCTGGGAGAAATCACATCACAAGTAGCTTATCTGAGCAAAGTGGGCGGTATGGCAGCTCAGTGGTTAGCACTGCTACCTCACAACACCAGGGTCCCAGGTTTGATTCCAGCCTCGGGCGACTGTCTGTCTGGAATTTGCACATTCTCCCCGTGTCTGCGTAGGTTTCCTCTGGTTTCCTCCCACAGGTCAGAAAATGTGCAGATCAGATGAATTAGCCATGCTAAAATGCCCATAGTGTTCGGTGCATTGGCCAGAGGGAAATGGCACTTGGTGGGATAATTTTCGGGGGGTCGGTGTGGACTTGTTGGGCCGAAGGGCCTTTTTCCACACTGTAGGGAATCTAATCTAATAACTTCAGAGGATGGAATAACATTTCGGACAGTCTTTCGTCTATCCACTTGTTATGAGTTCAACTGTTATGAAACTCTGAAAAGCTTTCATGTTTCTGTTTGGTCTTAAGTTTTGTGTGTGTGTGTGTTTCACATTTTTCTAGAAGACGAGCCAGGCTGACATTTATATCATTAGCCATATCACTAAACTTTGAAATTTGTTTTAAACAGTGGAGCAGTGTGACTGCAAAAGGAAATACTGACCCTGCAACATTGATTGGAGCAAGAATGACAAATTCTAAAAGGGCTGTTCAAGTGGGAATTCTCTTCCCCAGAAGTTTGTGGTGCCTGGATGTTTACATTTATTCAAAGTTGTGCCTGTTAAATATTTGATAGACAAGTGAATGTAGGACAATAGTGCACGCACAGAAGAAGTACTGCTGTGACCACAATCAGATCAGCTACGATCTTAGTGCGTGGCAGAGCAAAGACAAAGTGCCTAATGGCCCACTCCTACTCCTCAGTCCGATGTTCCTATATTCCATTCAGCCCCTCACAGCTCCTGCACAGGATTGGATCGAGGTCACTTGCTGGAAATACCTGGTCAATAGTAATACAGGATCTCCTTCTGTCCCTTACAATTGTCACACACAGTTTGGCGTGGGTTGAAAAATGTTAATTCAAAACCCAGGCTGGGCTCAAAAGACGACACTGGTCTATTTATGGAGTGTCTCCTCTCTGCAACTTGTGCTTCATTTGTTGGTCATGGTGCAGACCAAGATTCACTGTGAATACAGTCCCCATACCTCACCCAGAGATGACTCATAAAATGCTTTGCTCTCTCTAACTGTAACGTCTACAAACGGAATGTTCGGGATAATTACAAACATTAACTTTTTAATTACAGAATATGACAACATAAGGAACAGGATCGGATGTTAATTCAGAATGTCAGGCTTGCCGTGCCATTGTATAAGATTATGGATGATCCACTGTTGTTATCAACTCTGCTTTATTTCCCAATTCTTCACATCCCTCAATTCTATGTCAGGTGAAAAACCCACCTATTTCTTCTGTAAATACTTTCAGTGATCTAGATCCCCGAACTCTCTCGACCTGATAATTCCTGACATTCACTATCCTCTGTGAGAAGGTTACACTCCCCAACCATACACTATAACCTATTTGTATGTTCTAAAGAGGTGAACACAGCAGCACATGTAAGAGTGACAGACCCTGATATCAAGGCCGGAGTTCACTCAACATGGTATAAAGAATCGTTGACTAAATTAAATTTAATAGGAATCAGCCACAATCTTTCCACTGGGGCGTTCAGAGGAAGATGCTCATGGTTGGTGGACATCAATTCTTTCAGTCCAGGGACATCCCTACAGGAGATTCTCAGGGTAGCTTCTTCGACACAATCATCCTCAGCTGCGTCATCAATGTCCTCCCCCATCATCACGTCAGAAACGGGGATGATCACTGAAGATCACATAATGTTCAGAACATCTTCACCCGTCAGCTCCTGAAGCAGTCTGTGTCCATGTGCAGCAAGACACGGACAGCATTCCAGTTTGTGCTGTTAAAGTATCAGTAACATTCACGTAACAGCACGGCCAGACACTGCACATTTCCACAATAAAAAGACGAGCATCTCAAGTGCGTTACACACGAATATGAGCTAGCATTCAGCCCATCGAAACTACTGAACGGGAAGAGTTGCAGTACATTCAATACTCAAGCCTGTTACGTAAGAAGAGGAGGGGTCTGGTCAGCACATCGAACTGTTAAAGCAGGAACAGTTGGAGCCCAAACAGTCTCTCAAAACTGTTAGACGTAACCAGGAAGCGGCCATTCAGCCTCGCAAAGGCTTATACAGGAGGATATCACTGATGCTCCAACATGGCAAATCACAGGAGCAGATCATGATGTTCATCGTGGCTCCATTGTCTGTGTAACATGTGCTACTTTAACGTGGTTTGCTGTCAGTGAGGAGGGAAGCGAGATGTTTTCTGTCAAGTCTCAAGGAGACATCTTCCATCTCCGAAAAGGCAGACCCATGTTCTCCGTGGGGATCAGAAGTTGGTGGGAATAGTTAACTGTTTTAGATTGAATGTATTGTGGCTGATGTTGGATTGTGGATAACATGACTTTCGGTGCAGGATCACACACCAAATGCACTGCATTAATATGTGGAGTTTTTATTCAAATTCTGGATTTCCTGCTCTCTCATTGATATGGAGAGTGTGGGTGGTTGGGGGGAATGTTCTCAAAGCTACTAAACGAATCTAGAATTTCATAAACTTAGTAAATAAAGAAACCGTGGGATGCATCACCGTATCAGTGTCTGTTTAGAACATCATGTGAGATTGTCCATCCCCCTGAAGGTCTAATGCAATCCCATCTTATTCTCTCACAGTGCGACAGATTAATCTTCACTCACTCCTCATGGTACCATCATCCCAGGGATTAGTTTGGTGCAACTCATTTGCACTCTCTCTGTGGTAAGGAGATCATTCCTTATAAAGGAGAGAACATCTGTGGACAATACCCCAAATACAGCCTCAACAACACTCACAGGGATGATCACATTAATTACTTTCCCTCACTTCACTGTCTCCATTTCTTTCTTATGATGTTAAAAGCATCATTCTCTATATATTGCCACTGATACAAAATTTACAACTTCCTTACATCTGTATGTCAGTGTCAATAAAATAAGCACCAGAGGTGCCTATCGAGATGGACATCACTCTCGGGGACAGACGCAATGAGATGGAATACACCTAAAATAAGGAATAGTCGCCGACCTGATGGAAATGAGCAGCAGGATTATGGGAAACAGTAAGCAGAAGGGAGTTATCTTTACTTTTGTTCTTTTTCACGAGGCATATGAAGCCCAGGTCAGACCAGTATGTTATCCCTATCTTGAAATGAGTGGCTGGTTCAGCTGTTCCAGTGGACAGTAAAGAGTAAACCACATTGCTGTGGGTTGACAGTTACACGGAGACCTGACCAAGGAAGGATAACCCATTTCCTTCTCTAAAGGACATAGTGCAAGCAGATGGTCTTCTGTTTATTACAAATAATGATGGTTTCTTGTAAAGTCCATCAATTTGCTTCATGAGACATTAACAGATTATTATTCTGTGCCTCTACATGAAGAGTCAATGACTTGAGCATCACACACTATCTTCCTGTCTGACAGATTCTGTGGAGAGAACAAGTTAAACATCTCAAGTACAATTCTTTTCACAAGGACATGTGGTTAGAAGGTACTTGAAACAGATGAATCCAGATTTCAGAGCGGCACAAATAAAAAGGTGTATTCAGAAGTTGCACTGAGGCTGACGATTAGACCGGGACATCACAATGGTGGTGCTGACAGGATAGGTGAGTGGGGAGATTATAGAAATGTAGATCTGCGCAGGGCTAGAATGATAATGGAGTTTGGGAACAACATGGTTGTTTCTCGTATATCAGTGAGCAATTTATAAATAGTAATTTGCTTGATAGAATTTATCACGAAAGGAATTTTTGATTGGAAGTGAAGACACTGATTACCCTTTTCCAAAATTTACGTAACATGAGCAGAAACGCAGTTCTGCCCGGTTTAATAGACAAAGAGAATGACTTACTAGGAACACCAACTAAAGCGAGGATGGGATAGTAACGACCTTGAGTAATCCAAAGGATATCTTCGATCCTTGTTGCTAATAATATCCAAGGCTGAGAAAGGTAGTAAAGACCCTCAGATAAACTCCTGTTCATTGTTGGAACGTTCCAGTCAAATGTTCTCAGATTCTGATCCATTGTTGGAACATTCCAGTCTATTGTTCTCAGATTCTGATCTCTCCTTCCCCACTCTCTGGTGCTGCTGATCCCGTTATTGCTGTCGGTGATATTCCTGCTTATACTATGGGATATCACATCGAACCAGTCCTTATGTGAAGAAGAGGCAAATACTCCAGTGACACACTTAGGATCCACAGCAACTGACATTAATCACAGTCGCTGAACAAATAGCTCCAGTTGACCCATTTCAATTCAATAGAGTTATTATTAAATTTCAAAATAACGTATAAAAGTTACACATTCGGAGTGGGACATGAGAGGATGACTGAGGGAAGGAATGTTTGAGATGGTAATTGATTGTGTGTTATCATTCACTCTGAACTGGGTATGGGAGTAATGACAGAGGATTGTCAGAACATAAATGCGTTTCTCTGTTTATAATTGGAAACATACAGTCAGCAACTGGTGATCAGTTATTACAATATAAATAAAACGTTAAGACAAATTTTCTAGTCGATAATCTGACTGGAAAATGTGCCTAAGACAACATGGGGTTATAATAGACAAACGGCATGGATACGTTAACAGTGAATTGTCCCTGACAAATGCAATTCAGATTGTTACTCCAAGATCAGAGAGGGCATGTAAGGGTCATGCTGTTGATTTATTAATGCCAATCAACTGTGATGAAACGTCACTTACTGGACTTCAATTACAATGTGATTGTATCATTGGGGAGGAGATAGAAAACATTCAGATTTGGGGGACATGGCAGCTGAGACGAGAGTGAGGGAACATGATGTTGCCAATTCATCTGTATTAGAATGTTTCTCTTTATAAGTCGTTTGAAGAGCAGATGCAAGTATAAGTCTGCAATGAGGACTGAGGAGAGCAATTATTACGAAAGACCATACGACGTGAAGACATAGGAGTAGAAACTTGGCCATTCAGCCCATCCAGTCTGGTCAAATATCAATCAAAACTGATAAATTTCTCAAACCCATTCTCCCCATAACTCTTGATCCTCTTTACAATCGAGAAAATATCCGACGCAGGCTTAAATATATTCAATGACCTGGCCTCCACAGCCTTCTGTGGCAGTGAATTCCATAGGCTCACAATGCTCTGGCTGAAGAAGTTACTCGTTAACTCTGTTCTAAAAGGTCTTCGCTGTGGTCTTTGCCTGTGCCTCGGATCCTAGTCTTTCCCACCAATGGACACAATTTTCAAAACTCCACTCTGTCCAGGTCATTCAGTATTCTGTACGTTTGAATTAGATTCCCCCTCATCTTTCTAAACACCATCGTGTATCGACCCAGGCCCTCAAAAGTTCTTCATATGTTAAGCTTTTCATTCCTGGAACCATTCCGGTGATCCTCCTCTGAACACGTTCCAGGACCAGTACATATCTGCTGAGACATAAAATCCAAAATTGCACACAATAATCGAAATGTGACCTGACCAGAGCTTTTTAGTGTCTTGTAAGTACATCCCCGCTTTTAACTTCAATTCCTCTCGAAATAAATCCCTTCATTGTATTTGCCTTCCTAAGTACTGACTCAGCTTGCAAGTTTACCTTGTGTGACGCATGTACTAGGATTCCCAAGTCTCTTTGCATTTCAGACTTCTGAATGTTCTCCCCATTTAGAAAATAGTCCATGCCTCTATTCTTCGTACCAAAGTGCATGACCTCAGACTAGTCCATCTCCCACTGCTTTGCCCATCTCCTCACCTGTCCAAATCCTTGTGCAGCTTCTCTGCCTCCTCAGTGCTACCTGTCCCTCAACATATCTTTGTAATATCTGCAAACTTAACCAGAATGCCCTCCGTTCCATCATCTAGATCATTAATGTACAATATAAAAGGTTGTCCCAACACTGAGTCTTGCAGAATACATTATATCACCAGCTGCCATCCTAAGATGTACCATTTTATCCCCACTACCTACTTTTTGCCACGCAACCAAACTTCTATCCATGCTAGCACTTTGCCTCTGTCACCATGGCCCCTTATCTTAATCAATAGTCTTCTGTGCGGAACTCGTCAAAAGCCTTCGTGAGGCCAGGGTAATAACATCCATTGGCGCTCCTGGGTCTAAGCTGCTCGTTACTTTCTCAAAACATTCGAGCAGATGTGTCAGGTATGACCTCCTTTTGATGATACCATGATGACTTTGCCTTATATTACTATACACCTCCAAATATTCAGAAATCTTATCCTTCCCGATCGGTTCCAGGACCTTACCCACGACTGAGGTTAGGTTTTTGGTCTGTAATTTTCAAGCTTCTGCCTTATTCCCTTTTTAAACAGAGATTTTAAATTACCGCTATTCCAGTCCTCTGGGACATTCCCTGATTCTAATGGTTCCGGAAAGATCACCACTAACTCTTCCTCTACCTCTGAGCTTTCTCCATTAGAACTCTGTGGTGTAGTCCTTCTGGTCCAGGTGATTTATCCATCATCAACCATTTAGTTTTTCGACTCTGTTTGCCTTTGCGACGGGTGACATACTGAGCTTTGCCCCTTCACATTCTTGAACTATTGGGAAATTATTCGTGTTCCCAGCCATTTCTTTGTTCCCCACTAATGTCTGCCCTGTGCTATTTTCCAGTAGTCCAATGTCTACTTTTGTCTTGCCTTTGCCCTTTTTATATCTAAAGAAAATCTTACAATTTTCCTTGATTTAACTGGCAAGCTTACCCTCATATTTAATCTCCCACTTCCATACTTATTATTTTGTTGTCCTCTGTTGGTCTTTGGGAGCTTCCAAATCGTCTGGTTTTCCTCTGTCCTTCGTCACCTTATACGCTTGCTCTTTTGCTATTATTCTGTCCCTGACTTCCTACACAAACACCTGTTGAAGGAGCCGCACTCTGAAAGCTAGTGTGCTTTCAATTAAACCTGTTGGACTATAACCTGGTGTTCTGTTTTTTAAACGAGTCAGCCATGGTTGCTTCATCCTCCCCTGTACCATCCTTCTTTTTTCGCGGGAAGAATCTCCTTGTGTCTCCTGGAATTATTCCCAGATACTCCTGCCATTCCTGTTCTACTGTTTTTCATGCTAGACCCCATCCCACTCAATTCTACCCAGCTCCTCCCTCATGCCTCTGTGGTTGACTTTATACAGCTGAAATACCATTACCTCTGATTCTATCTTCTCCATCTCAAATTGCAGAATAAATTCAATCATATTATGATTATTGCTTCCTTCGTGTTCCTTCACTTTAAGTTCTCTTAAATAATCTGCCTCATTGCAGTACACTAAACCCAGTATTGCCTCTTCCTGAGTGGGCTCCACCACAAGCTGCTCCAAAAGCCCTATCGAAGATACTCCACAAATTATTTTTCTTGTGAACTACTACCAACCTGATTTTCCCAGTCCCACCGTGTATTGAAATCTCCCATGACTACTGTACTTTGCCTTTTCTATGCATCTTTTCTATCTCCTGGTATATATTGTGCCGCAGCTCCTGACTACTTTTTGGAATACTGAACAAAACGCCATCTATGTTTCTTTAATCAACCTTTCTATTCGACCCACACTGATTTTGCGCCATCTGACCCTACTTTGTGTCATTCAGTCAGAAAGTTATACAGTCAGAGAGATGTACAGCATGGAAACAGATCCTTCTGTCCAACTCGTCCATGCCGACCAGGATACCCAAGCTAATCTAGTCCCATTTTCCAACACTTGGCCTATATCCGTCGTACCCCTCCTAGTTAGATACCCATCCAGATGCCTTTTAAATATTGGAATGGGACCAGTGTCCATCACTTCCTCCCACAGTTGTTTCCATACACACACCATCCTGTGCATGAAAAAAAACTTGCTCTTTTGGTCCCTTTAAAATCTTTCCCTTCTAACCTAGACCCATGCCGTCCAGTTCTTCCCCCCCACCAAGGAGAATACTTTGTCTATTTATTCCATGCATCCCCCTTGTGATTTTCTAACCCGCTATAAGGTCACTTCTCAGCCTCTGACGCTCCAGGGCAAACAGCCCCAGCCTACTCAACTTTCCATGTTGCTCAAATAGTCCAATCCCTGTAAATCTTTTCTGATTACTTTCAAGTTTCACAACATTCTTCCAATAGTAAGGAGACCAGGATTCTTACGATTGATTTATTTTTATTTTTTCTCCCCGCACCAACCTATCTTTTCGAAAGGATGCATATCCTTGAATATTGTCAATCCTGATCCCCTTTCAGCACGTCTCTGCCAATTTCAGTCTGCGCTACAAGCTCATTAACTTCATTACTTATACGGCGTGCTTTCAGATATAACACTCTCAATCCTGTATTAACCGTGCCTCCTCTCAATTTTATTTGTCTGTCCAGTGTGCTTGAAGTTTAATTGTTTACACTTTCAATACACTCTGTCCTATTTGTGCCTTGGCTGGAGATTTTAATAAACTCTCCTGCGTTCTGCACTCTTACTTCCTCTTTGAATTCGAGTTTTCTAATTTCCTCTATAACTGAAACCCCATCCAAACCTAAACATTTGTTGGAAGATCGGACCGCAGCCCTAGTTATGTCATTTGTTAGGACTCTGGTCCCAGAATTGTTCAGATGAAGGCCATACCATCAGAACAGGACGCTTCTTCCTCAGTAATACAATATGCTTATGCAACAGAAAATACAGGGACAAAATGACTTGTTGTACATTCCAAAATATGGAAAGTACAAACAGATAAGATTGTTAAAATACACTCATGACCTTGAGCTGTATAAATTGAAATGTGAATAACAAAACCATGGAAGTGCTGTGCAAACGTAAGCAATCATTATTTGGCCCATAGCTGAGATGTTGAATTCCCCTTTGACAGTGTTCCTCATCACTGACATTCTCTGGTCCAGTCCCACACACAGTTTTTCGGGGGATTATCAGTTCCTGCTGCTGTTCGCCCAGTCTATTGAAGTTAATCCACCTTCTCCCTGGAACCAATCAATTTGACTATTGGATTCCATTTAACTGTCAGCAACCTAACTCTGTGATGTTATTGGAGATAAATGATCTGGGATGACAGCCAATACCAGCATAGTGCTCACAGGGTATGGCACCAGATAAAGGCCTTCATTCCAGCGTAATATCGAAATAAAATTTCCAGCTTCTGTCTATTTTCCTCATGGTGCCTCCTGATCTATTCAGCTTCTCCCTCTTCTAACACCCGTTTCTCTCACTCAGTCAGTCGCTCCACTTTCTACCCACTCTGCTGATCTCCATTCACATTCCTTCTTTCTGTTTCATTCTGTTTCATTCTTTCTCTCTCTCTCTCTCTCTCTCTCTCTCTCTCTCTCTCTCTCTCTCTCTCTCTCTCTCTCTCTCTCTCTCTCTCTCTCTCTCTCTCTCTCTCTCTCTCTCTCTGTATCTCAAATAAGTCTCTCTGCTTTCGGATAGTGCAGTTGGAGAGCTTTTGGATGTAGGATGGGCTAAATTGCCTCCGTCTGTGCCATATAAAATCTGAAGGTCACTGACCCACAATAAAGACTTTCAGTGCCTGGAGAAACAAGCTGGTCCTGCGAATGACACAGTACACAATCATCCATTATCTCTTCCTGTTTTCTGTCATGGAGTGTCCTATAAATATCTGTTCAAACAAAATAGACTGATATTCGAGCAGTTGGGAGGACATTCACCAGACGATAGTGAAATCAGGATTTAATAAACAGTTCCACCGTGCAAAATGTGGATTTCCCTTATAGCAGCTCCTCCCAATTAACTGCCCCTCGCCTCTGCCCGATGCGGATTTGCCTTCCAAAAATTAATTAACTTCCTCAAGGTCCTGTCTTATTCCATGATCGTAGCTATTTCAAACCTGAGGGCATTGTGATCACTGTTTCCAAAATGATTTTCTACTGAATGGTCAGACACATGGACAGACTCATTTTCTAATACGAGGTCCAGTATGGCTCCTCCTGTAGTTGGACAAGCCCCATACCGCTGCCAATAACTTTCTTGGATGCACTTAAGAAATTCAACCCCGTCTAAGCCTCTTGATCCAATGGACTCGCAGTCAATATTGAGGATGTTAAAGTCACTCACTATGGCAACTCTGTTTTTTATACACGTTTCCATAATCGGCCGACATATTTGTTCCTCAAACTCTCAGTGGCTGTTGGAGGGACTACGGTACAATCCTAACACATGCATCCATCATATCTTGAGCTCGCTTCATGTTGCCTCAGTAGATGAGCCCTCCAATACGTCCTAAGTGCAGATGTAACAACCTCCCTGATTAGTAATGCAACTCCTCCGCCTCTTTTAGCTACCCCTCTACTTAATCTAAAACAACAAAACCTTGGAAAGTTGAGCAGCCAGTCCTGTCTCTTTCTCAACCAAGTCCCTGTAATGTTTGCAACATCGTAGTCCCATTCAGATTCTAAATTCATCTGTTTACCCATAATAATACTTGTAATGAAATAGATACAGTTCAGCCAAACACATCAGACATTGACCTGCTATTTGGTTTGAGATATCCTGAAGTATTATCTGCTGCTATTTTCCGGTGACAGGAGATTACACAAGACTATCAGTAAAGCAGAAAATATTGTAGACAGACAATTCCAGTTTCCTCCTTTGTCACTTCAATCTGTACATTGCATTACACATGATCCGATTTCGATAGAGGGCTGGATAATAATTTCACTTTAAACGACGGTCTCCAGCCTACTAACCCGGGAATCCCAATGATCCACATATCAGAGATTGGTGCCAGTTCAGGTCCATCCCGTCCTCCTTGGGTATATCCTACCCAGTCGGGAATCCCCATGATCAAAATATCAGAAGTGCTACCAGCTCTTTGGCCGTGTATTTAACTGTACTACCTTCCTATTCCTAATCTCACTCGCACGTGACATATTCTAGGGTCTCCAAAATTCAAATATCCTTTCAGCATAACTCCAGCAAGGCCTTGACTTTAAGGTGGGTAGACGTGATAATAAAGACGTAAGTGTGACTTCATTAACTGGGAAGGTGGAGCCCACTGACTCAGTCCAATGGCCTGCGGATCTGATATCTATCACATCCACCAAAACTGTTCGACAAGGTAGGCATATGGACCATTTATTTGCAGCTGGACGAGGATAAACAGAAGACTGCACAATGTCAGAGCAGATGGATGTCATTCAGCCTGTTTACTCTGCTTTGCTATTAAATTGGATTTTAGTTATTCTGTTCCTTTCAATGGCAGGGTCTTTACCCAGCATCTCCAGCGGGTGAGAAAGTGCCCAGTGTCGTTGTGTGCACAGTCCTGCAAAGGGAGTGCCAGGCAATGGGGTGTGGGGAGTCCCAGGTGTGGCAAAGGAAAGGCTGCATGCAGTAACGATGGACTGAGGGACTGAAAGAGATGGACTGGGTATTCAGGGACACTGCACTCAGCCAAATGGCCGGATAAGATTCCTCAACACCCAGGGGAATCCGCGAACCACGGCTGCTTTTACAAAAAAACTGTCACATTTACAGCATTTCTCCATCAAATAAAAGAAAAGATACGGGAGATTGTAGAAATCCGAAACAAATACAGAGACATACTGTGGAGAGAGAAAAGAGTTAATGCTCCGAATGCAGACACGGGAAGAATGTACAAAGTCCACACAGACAGTTTCCAGAGATTGAAATTGAACCCGAATCCCTATCACTGTGAGGCAGCATTGATGTTTCACTGTGCTGCTCAATTATGGATAACTGCGGGTAGTATTGTTAGAGGCATAGATAATATTCTCTGTTGTGGTTCTGTTTGCCAAACTGAGAATTTGTGTTGCAGACGTTTCTTCCCCTGTCTAGGTGACATCCTCAGTGCTTGGGAGCCGCTTGTGAAGCGCTTCTGTGATCTTTCCTCCGGCATTTATAGTGGTTTGAATCTGCCACTTCAGGTTGTCAGTTCCAGTTGTCCATTGCAAAGGCCGGTATATTGGGTCCAGGTCGATGTGCTTATTGATTGAATCTGTGGATGAGTTCCATGCCTCAAGGAATTCCCTGGCTGTTCTCTGTTTGGCTTGTCCTATAATAGTAGTGTTGTCCCAGTCGAACTCGTGTTGCTTGTCATCTGCGTGTGTGGCTACGAAGGATAGCTGGTCGTGTCATTTCGTGGCTAGTTGGTGTTCATGGATGCGATCGTTAGCTGTCTTCCTGTTTGTCCTATGTAGTGTTTTGTAAGTCCTTGCATGGGATTTTGTACACTACATTGGTTTTGCTCATGCTGTGTATCGGGTCCTTCGTTCTGGTAAGTTGTTGTCTGAGAGTGGCTGTTGGTTTGTGTGCTGTTATGAGTCCTTGTGGTCGCAGTAGTCTGGCTGTCACTTCAGAAATGCTCTTGATGTATGGTAGTGTGGCTAGTCCTTTGGGTTGCGGCATGTTCTCGTTCCGTTGTCTTTCCCTTAGGCATCTGTTGATGAAATTGCGCGGGTATCTGTTTTTGGCGAATACATTGTAGAGGTGTTCTTCTTCCTCTTTTTGCAGTTCTGGTGTACCGCAGTTGTGGCCCTTTTCAATAGTGTCTTGATGCAACTTCTTTTGTGTGTGTTGGGGTGGCTGCTTTCGTAGTTCAGGACTCGGTCTGTGTGCGTGGCTTTACTGTATACCTTTGTGGTGAATTCTACGTTAGGTGTTCTCTGTACCATTACGTCTAGGAAAGGGAGTTGCCTGTCCTTTTCTTCCTCTCTAGTGAATCGGATTCCTGTGAGTGTGGCGTTGATGATCCGGTGTGTGTTCTCTATTTCTGTGTTTTTAATGATTACAAAGTTGTCATCCACATATCTGACCCAGAGTTTGGGTTGAATTTGCGGTAATACTGTTTGTTCTAATCTTTGCATTACCGCTTCTGCTATGAGTCCAGAGATTTAGAAGCATGGAATTCCTAGATGCTAGCCACTAACATAAAAGAAGTCTGTAAGAGCTTCCTTCAATATAGAAAGTACAAAAGAGAGGCAAAAGTAGACATTGGACTGTTGCAAAATGATACTGGAGAGATAGTAGTGGTGAACAAGAATAGGCCGAGGAACTGAAAAATCTGGTCACGGTGGAAGATACGAGTAATACCTTAACATTCAAGATAGTGAGGGGCCAGAGCTGAGTCCGCTGGCCACCACCATGGAGAGCATGCTAGAAAAAACTGAATGACCAGCAGATGGTTAATTATCCTGGACCGGATGGACTACATCCCAGAGATATAAGGAAGATAGCTGAAGAAGGTGTGGGGGGATAGTGGTGATCTTTCAGGAATCACTAGAGTAAGGAACGATCCCAGAGCACTGGACACCCACTAACGTGACACCCCATTGTAACAAGAGAGTGAGGAAAAAGACAAAAAAAAATCAACAATTAATGGCTTAACTTCGGTCGTGGGTACGATCCTGGAATCCATTGTGAAGGATGAGATTTCTGAATACTTGGAAGTGTTTGGTAAAATGGGACAAAATCACTTCATCAAGGGAAGGTCATGTCTGACAAATCTGTTGGAATTATTTGAAGAGGAAATGAGCAGGCTTAACCAAGCACAGCCACTGGATGTTACCCACCTGGATCTCAAGAAGGCCTTTGACAAGGTGTCACACAGGAGATGACTGAGTATGATAAGGGCCCGTGGTGTTAGAGGTAAGGAAGCGGCATGAATGGAAGCTTGTCTGTCTGGCAGAAAGCAGAGAGTGGGGATAAAATAGTCCTTCTCAGGATGGCAGTCGGTGACAAGTGGTGTTCTACAAGGCTCAGTGTTGGAATCCTAACTTTTTACTTGTTACGTTAACAATCTAGATGATGGAAATGAGTGTACTCTGGCTACGTTTGCAGACGATACATAGATAGGCAGATGAACTGGTCGTATTGAGGAGGCGGAGAGGCTGAAGAAGGAGATTGGCAGATGCATTCCAACGTTGGAAAGTGTGTGGTCATGCACTTTGGCATGAAGAATAGAGGCACGGTCTATTTTTTAAATGAGGAGAAAATTCAAAAATCTGAAGTACAAAGGGAATTGGGAGTGCTAGTGCAGGGTTCTCTCAAGGTAAGCTTGCAGGTTGAGGCAGTAGTCAGGACGGCAATTGCATTTATTGTTGATGGCATTTATTACGAGAGGAATTTATTATAAAACAGGTTGTATAAGTCTCTGGTCAGACCACATTTGGAGTATTCTGCGAATTTTTCAACCCTATATCACAGGAAGGATATTGTGGCCCTGGAGCATGTGCAGAATATTTTCACGAGAATGGTCATAGGAATGAAAAGATTATGGTATGAGGAATGTTTGTGGGCTCTGGGTCTATCCTCGGTAAAGTTTAGAAGGATGAGACAGAATTTAATGGAAGCACAGAGTACTGAATTACCTGGACAGAGTTGATGTTGGTAAGATTTTTCCATTGAATGAGAGCTCAAGGGCAGAGACATAGATGAAAGGGAACACCTTTTACAACAGTGATAAGGAGAAATGTATTTAACCAGAGAATGTCGAATCTTTAACATTTATTGCCACAGAAGGCAATGGGGGCCAGGTCATTTCGTCTATTTCAGACTGCTTTAGATAGGTTCATGATTATCCAGGGGATGAAAACTTACGAGGAAAAGGCTGGAGAATCAATTTGAGAAATCTATCAGCGATGATTGAATGATGGGCAGACTCGACAGGCTAACTGGCCTAATTTCTGCTCCTGTGTCTTATAGACGTCTCTGAGTAGATGGATTCATGTTCTTCATGAATGTCAGAAGCTGGTGGGAATAGTTAACTGTTTTACAATGAAGGTACTGTGGATGCTGTCAGGGTGGTGGATCATATGACACAGTGCAGGATTACACACCAACTGCACTATATTAATGTGGTGATAGTTTATTCAAAACCTGGACTTCTCTGTCTCTCTCAGTCACCTTGGGGAGTGGAGGTTGGGGTGGGTGGGCGTAACGTCCTCAGAGGTACTTCAATTATCCAGAATCATGCATCCTGAGTGAAACAGCAGACATGGAATTTATCACCTTCTCATTATCTGTTTAGAATATAAGGAGTGATTGTCCCTCCCCCCTCAGTGTTCAATGCAATCATCTCTTATTCTCTGAAAGCACTCCAAATCAAACTTTACTCACTTCTTATGATGCCATTATCCCAGGGATTACTCTGGTGGAACTCTTCTTCACTCTCTCTGTGGTAAGGAGATCACTCCTGACAAAGGAGAAAAAATCTGTCCACAATGCCCCAAATACTGCCTCAAAAACACTCTCAGGTTTGATCGCAATAAATCCTTTCCCTCACTTAGCTGGCTCCATTTCCTTTATTTGACAAAGGAAACCATTCATTTACAATGCATTGCCACTGATGTGGAATGTAAAACACCCTTACATCTGTAGGTCAGCATCAATAAAGCCAGCACTAGAGGTGCCTATCGAGATGGAATCACTCTCGGGGAGAGACTCAATGACAAAAATGCACCTAAAACAGTGAATGACCACTTACTTGAATGGAAATCAGATGTTGGATTATGGGAAAAAGGCAAAGGAAGGGATTTGCCTTCACTTTTGTTCTTCCCTCACGGTGCATGGTCAGGCCAGCCATGGTCAGGCCAGCATGTTATACCGATCTTGAACTGAGTGGCTGGTTCAGCTGTTCCACAGGACAGTAAATAGTAAACCAAATTGCTGGGAATTTGCAGTTAAACAGAGACCTGACCAGGGAAGGATGACCCACTGCCTTCTCAAATGGGCATCAGGCAAGCCGATATCAACAGATTACGAGCATCTGATTACAAGCCAATCACGTGACCACCATACACTATCTTCCCATATTTCAGATTCTGTACAGAGAACAAGTTAAACATCTCAAGTTCAATTATTTTGCAATGGACACGTGGTAAGAAGGGACTTGAAACATATATCCAGAATTAACAAAGTCGCAAACAATGATTTATTCAGGAGTTGCACTGCGGCTGAGGAGGAGACTGGGACGTCTTAATATTTGTTCTGGACAGGATTGGTATATGGGGCGGATATGGAGATGTAAACTTTGCAGGAGAAAATGAATCAAGGAGGTTGAGAACAGTGTGTTTCATCCTCGCAAATTGGGGAGGTATTTGTAAATAATAATTTGCTTGTTATTATTTGTAAGGAATGGAATCTTTGATTGGAACTGAAAAAGTTGATTTCCACCTTTCCAAAATTTACATATCATTAGTATCAATGCAGTTCAATCGACAAACTGAGTGACTTACCAAGAACAGCAGGTATAGCAAGAATAGGATAGTAACCAGCTTGAATAACCAGCAATACATCTTCAATCCGATATGCTAATTATATCCAAGGCTGGGAAAGCCAATAAGTACCATAGGATAAACTCATGCCCTTTGTGGGAACATTATAGTCTAATGTTTTCATAGACTGATCTCTCTTTCACCTCTCTCTGGAGCTGCTGATCCCTGTTACTGGTGTGGGTGATGCTCCCGCTCATACTATGGGATAAAACACTGAAAGCATTCCCTTATTGATAGAAGAGAGAAACTCTCTAGGGACGCTTAGGATCCATGGAGACTGACATAATCACAATCGCTGAACAAATTGCTCCAGTGAACCGATTTGAATTCAATACTGTTTTATGAAAGTTCAAAATAACTTTGAACGTTTGTGCATTCTGGATGTGATATGTGAGTGTGACTGAAGGAAGGAATGTTGAAGATGGCAGATTGATTGTGTATAAACATTCAGTCTGCATTGGATATGGAAGTAATGGAAGAAATAGTGTTTAACGGAACATTAACATGCTTCTCTGCTCATAAATTCAGAAATAAATCTTGTAACTACCGATCAGTCATTGCAATATCAGTAAAACATTGACAGAACATCCATGACCCGATGGCAAAATGTGCCTAAGAAAACGTAGGTTATGACAAACAAATGGCAAGGATATGTTAACAGAGAATTGTACGTGACAAACATAATTCAGATTGTTATTCCAGAATCAGACAGGGCAGGTGTGGGTCATGTTGTTGATGGTATCCATGTTAACGAACTGTGATGAAGTGTCATTTAATGAACTTCAATTACATTGTGATTATGACATTGGCGAAAGACAGAAGATGGAGAGGACTGGGTGACATGGTTGTTTAGAGTGGGTGGAGGAACAGTGATGTTCTCCAGTCGCCAGTATTGGAACGTTACTCTTTATAAGTCATATGAAGAACAGATTCCAGGATGCATTTACAATGAGGAAGTGGCAGAGACAATATTAATGAAATGCATTCATGCAATATAAAATCCAGAAAAAAAATGACTTTTTGCACATACCAATATATGCAAAGTACAAAGAGATAAGGTTGTTAAAATCCACTCCTGATATTGTGCTTTATAAATTGAAATGTGTATTACAAAACTAGGTAAGTGGTGTTCAAAATTTATCAATAATTATTTCACCCACAGCTGAGGTGCTGATTTCCCCTCTGTCAATGATCCCCCTCACTGTGATTCTCTGGCTTCTCAAACTGTGTGATCTCTCACATAGTTTGGGGGGGGGGGGGTGGTGGGTGTGTCATCATTTCCTGCTGCTCTTGGCACAGTCGATTTAAAAACTCTGCTTTCTGCATGGAACCAATCTATTGGCCTAAGGGGTTCTGTTTATCTGTCAGTAAATTCTGTGATATTATTGGAAATAAATACTCTGGGATGGCAGCCGGTATCAGCATAGTGCTCACATGGTATGGCGTTCAGAGGAATTTCTAAATAAAACTTCTAATTACTGTCTGTGCATATTTATATACCCTAATGCGGTCTCCTGATCTATATAACTTCACCATGATCTCACACCTTTTCCACTCAGCCAGTCACTCCCCTTTCTATCCTCTCTCAGTTTATCTCCTTTCACTTTCTTTCTCTCTGTTTATTTCTCTCACACATCATCTATCTCCACACAATCTCTCTATCTCCGTTTGGGCAATTGGAGAGCTTGTGACTCCTCGATGGGCTGAATAGCCTCCATCTGTACTCTCATAGTTCGGAGGTTCACTGACCCACAATAAATACTTTACGTGCCTGGACAGACAAGCTGGTCTGGTGACACGTACAGTGCACAGTCAGCCATTCTTACTTCCTGGTACTTTCCGATGAGCAGCTGTCTTGAAATGTCTGGTCAAACGAAACGGATTAAATGAAATTCAAGCAGTGGAGAGGACGTTCATGACTGTGTATTTCAACCAGGATTTAATGAAGGATGAGATTACAGAATAACATAAGCAGTTAATGAAAAACAGGAAATGGCAGTTGAGAACATCATGTGGTTCCAAGTAGGCTTGATGGTCTTACCGATAAAATATCAATCCAGAAAATCAGCTCCTGTTCTTTGGACCCAAGTTCGAATCCCACCACTGCAGATGGTGGAAATTCAGTTCAATATCCCTGGAATTATGAATATACCTATGAGAATGAAATCATTGCCGAATTTCAGAAAAATCCATCTGGATCATTAATATCCTTCAATGAAGTAATCTTCTATCCTCACCTGGTCTGGCTGACATGCAACTCCAGACGCACAGCAATGTCATTGACTCTCAATCGCCCCTGAAATGGTCTAGTGACTCATTCAGTTGTACCAATCGTTACAAAGTTTCAAAGAAATGAAACTGGCTGGACCACCTGGCATCAAACCCTGCACCGGAAAAATGAACAATAGAAAGATCACTGTAGAACTTCCAAAGTCTTCCTTACTATCATCTAAGGGGTAGTGCCAAAACTGGGACAACTGCCTTACAGACTAGTCAAGCAACAGCCTGACAGAGTATTTCTCACGGAATCATACCTGACAGAAATAACCCAGACACTACCATCACAATCCCTGGATATGTCCTGCCCCAAAGGCAGGACTGATCCAGCAGAGGGGGCAGCTCAGTGAGGTACTTCAGGTAGGTTGTTGCTCTGGGAGTCCTCAAAATTGACTCCAGAGCCAATGAAGTCCCATGGCTTCTGATTAAACATGGACAACGATGTGTCTGACTGTTTACCACGTAATGTCGTTCCTCATATGAATCAGTACTCCTCTATGTTAAACAACACTTGGAGAAAGAACTGACTGTGGCAAGGGCACAAAGTGTATTCTGGCTGGGAGATTTCAAAGTCGATCACCAAGAATGGTTCGGCAGCAGTAAGTACTGATCAGGCTGGTCGGGTCCAAAAAGGACATAGCTACTAGATTGGGTCTGCAGCAGGTGGTGAGGGAAAGAACAAGAGGCAAAAAATCATTTCTGACCACATCCTTACCAATCTACCAACTGTGGATATATCTGTGGCACGATCACCATGCTAAATGGGACAGACTTCGAAGAGATCTAGCAACTCAAGACTGAGCGCCCATAAGACACAGTGGACCATCAATAGAACCAGAACTGTACTCAAGCACTATCTGTAATGTCACGGCCCAATATATCCCCAACTCAACCATTACCATCAAGCCAGAGGGTCAACTCTGGTTCAATGGAGAGTGCAGGAGGGCATGCCAGGAGCAGAACCAGGAATATACAAAGATAAAATGTTAATCTGCTGAAGCTTCCAAACAGAAATACTTGCGTACCAAATAACATAAACACCAAGGGACAGACAGAACTGAGCTATCCCACAACGAATGCATCAGATTTAAGCTCTGTAATCCTCCTAATCCGACCGTGGATGGTGTTGGACGATTAAACAACTCACTGGAGTCTCCACAAATATTCCCATCCTCAATGATGGAAGAGCCCAGACATCAGCACAAAAGGTAAGGCTGAAGCTTTCGCAGAAATCTTCAGTCAGAAGTTTCGAGTGAATGATCCATTTCGGCCTCCTCCTGTGGTCCCCTTCATTACAGATAGCAGTCTTCAGCAAATTCGATTCACTGATGTCAAGAAACGATTGAAGGTACTGGATACTGCAAAAGCTATAACCCCTGATAACATGCCGACAATAGTCCTGAAGACTTGTACTCCAGAACGTCTCGCTTCCCTAGGCAAGCTGTTCCAGTACAGTTACAAACCGACTATGGGAAAAAAAACTGCTCAAGTATGTTCTGTACATAAAACGCAGGACAAATTCAAACCGACCCAATACCGCCTCATCAATGTACTCTCCATCATCCGTAAAGTGATGGAAGTTGTCATCAATCGTGTTAACAAGCAGCACCTGCTCAGCAGCACCTGCTCAGCAATAACCTGCTCAGTGACGCCCCTTTTGGGTTTTGCCAGAGACACCCAGCTCCTGACCTAATCATAGCCTTGGTTCAAACAGAGAAAAAGGAACTGAATTCCAGCCCTTGACATCAAGGCTGCATTCTTTCAAAGGTGGCATCAAGGAACCCCAGCAAAAAGAGTATCGCGGGCCAACACTTGTTCTTGGAGTCATACCTGACAGATAGGAAAACGGTCATTGTTGTTGGAGGTCAGTCATCTCAGTTCCAGAACATCTCTGCAGTAATCCCTCAGGATAATGTTGATGCAGGTTTGTTCCATGAACTGGTATGTTCATTTACAGACGTTTCATCACCATGCTACGTAAAATCTTAGTGGCCCTCCAGATGAAACCTAGGTCCAAACGTCTTCAGTGGCTTCATCAATGACCTTCTCTCCACCATAAGGTCAGAATGTGAATATTCGATGATGACTGCACAATGTTCAGCAATATTCGCAAATTCTCAGATATTGAAGCAGTTCATGCCTAAATGCAACAAGATCTGAACAATCTCCAGACATGAGCTGAGAAGTGGCAAGTAGCATTTGCGTCACACAAATGTCAGACAATGACCATCACCAGTAAGAAACAATATAAACACTTGGTATTCAGCAGGATATTTGTCACTACATCCCCACTCCACACCCCCTATCAATACACTTGGGGTTACCATTGACCAGAACTTCAACTGGACTCGCCACATAAATATAAGAGCCGATCAGAGGCTCGGAATACTGCGTGAGTAACGCACCTCCTGTCTTCCCAAAGCATGTTCACCATCTACAAGGCACAAGTCAGGAGTGAGATGGAATACTCCCCACTTTCCTGAATGAGTGCAGCCACAACGACACTGAAGAAGCTTGACACCATCCAGGACAAAGCAGCCCATTTGATTGGCACCACATCCACAAGCATTCACTGCCTTCACGACCAACGCTCAGTAGCAGCAGTGTGTACTATCTACAAGATGCACTGCAGAAATTCTTCAAAGATCCTCAGACAGTACCTTCCAATCCTACAAGCACTTCCCGCTAGAATGACAAGAGCAGCAGGCTTTTGCGAACACCACCACATTCAAACTCCCCTCCAAACCAGTCAACATCCTGAGTTGGAAATATATCACAATTCTTTCACTGTTGCTGGGTCAAAACCCTGTAATCCCCTCCCTCATAGAATTGTGGGTCAACACACAGTAGGTGAACTGCAGCGGTACAAGAAGGTAGCTCAGCACCACGTTCTCAAGGGGGCAACTAGGGACGGTCAAGAAATGGTGGGCCCATCCAGCGATTCTCATATCCGAAAAAAGGTCCAAGTTGAGCGTCCTGATGGGGCCACATAGTCTGATTTGAACATGAACAGGAAAGCAGTGTTTCTGATGATGAACATTTTAGACCATTCTGTTATTAGAAAGGTGTTCAGTGTTCCATGACGTATTGTTTCTGAGCGCTGTGATAAATTGCACCTGTTTTGTTAAATTCAACAATATTAGCATAACAGGATCGATCCTTCAAAGATACCAAACTGAAAATGACAATCATCGTAGAGACAATGTACTCCCGCCAGACGAGACTCACAGATAGCAGCTTATATTCAACATATTACTGCGCTACTGACTGGCACTGACTTCTCCCACCATCCGTATTACAGGGGTTACCATTGACCAGAAAGTGAAGTCAAATCAACGTACAGATACAAGGGCTACAAGAGCAGGTCTGAGACTTTCAACTCTGCACTAAATAATAGACTGTATGACCACAAGGGCACAAGATATAGCAATAGATTTGGGCTATTCAGCCTATCTCTTCACTCTGAAACTCTGCCATTTTGTCTTAGTCTCTAAGACGAGTGGAAATATTTTCTATACTCTAACTGTATCAATCTTTGCAGTAGTCGGTCAGTTTCAATCAGATGCGCCCTCCATTCTTCGAAATTCCATTGAGTTCAGGCACAGAGCCCTCAACTGCCGCTCATATGACAAGCCATCATTCCCAGGGTAAATCAAGTCCAACACCCGTAGATCCTTCCCCAGAACAGCTCACAATAATCTAAACGCCGTCTGACCATAGTCCTTTACATTCTCATCAGTATGTCTCCGCTTTTGTATTCTCACTCTCTTGAAATGAATGTTAACATTGCATTTGCTTTCCTAACTGCCAACTGAACCTGTGAATTAACTGTAAGAGAGGAAGAGGACTCCAAACTCTTTTTGTGCTTCAGATTTCATGAAGCCTTTTAGAACATAGTGTCTGTCTGTATTCCGCCGACTGAAGTGCATAATCTCACATGTTCCCATATTGTGTTCCATTAGCCATGTGTTTTCCCAGTGTCCTAAACTGTCCAAGTCTTTCTGCAACCTCCCCACTTCCTCAATATCACCTGCCCATCCAATCGTCATTGTATCATCTGCAAACCAAGCAAAACTGCCATCAGGTCAGATGGTTCACGTAAATGGCACATCCTGACGACCTCAGGACTGTCCACCATTGAAAAGATGCTTGATTCCATTTAGGTTTAGGCAGTGGCTTGACTGGAATTACACCTGCAAAGTCTTCACTCCTTGCACCACTGGTACTGGCACCCTGCACGCTATTTTATTATGAATTTACCCCATTATGGTGCCACAGAACTTGATGGTGCATGATCCCAGTCTATTAATGGAAATCTGTCTCAATGCTGACTGTGTGGTAATCAGACCAACCAATGTCATTGTGTGTTGAAGACGACAGAGGGAGGTGGGGGGGGGGGGGGGGGGTGGAGATGTCGATCATAAATGACTGTGTGACTGTCACTGAGGGTTGACACCTGCCGTGAAAGACCCAGATGTACCTGTGTCTGTTGTCACCGCTGCAGGCATGGTCAGTCTTTCAGTGAGTCAAATCAAAGAAAGTGATGGGCCTGGAGAGTGTTCCTGACTAAGCACTCAGATCCTGTTTGTATCAACTAGCAGAGGTATTCACATACAACTTCAGGCTCTCCCTCCAGAAGCCGAAGTCCCAATCTGATTCAAGAAGGCCATCATCATCCGCGTAAGTGAAAAAAGACATGGAACGTACCCTTATAGACGACCACCCAGTGGCTCCGACCTCAATAATCATGAAGTGCTTTGAGAGGCTGGTTATGGCTTACAACAATTCCAGTCTCCCAGCCTGACCTGCTGCACTATAATTTGCTGACTGATGTAACGGGTTCACAACGGATGCCATATCTGAGCCTGCACGCATCCCTGGAACATCTGGACAACAAGGACACCTACACCAGACTCCTGCTCACTGACTAAAGCTCCACCTTCAAAATCATTATCCCTTACAGTCTAATCACAAAACTCCGCGACCTTGGTCTCAGTTCGATCCTCTTCAACTGGCTCCTCAGGTTTTTGACACACAATCGTGAAGATAGGTAAAATCACCTCCTCCACAATAACAATCAACACTAAAGCTGCTGACGTATGTGTTTTCAACACCCGACAATACTCCCTGTACACCCACGGCTGTACCCTCAGCCCACTACTGTCCTCCCTGTCCACCCACGGCTGTGGCCTCAGCCCTCCACTGTCCTCCATGCACACCCACGTCTGCGCCCTCAGCCCCTTACTGTATTTCATGTACACCCACGTCTGTGCCCTCAGCCCCTTACGATACTCCAGCAACACCCACGGCTGTGACGTTAGCCCCTTAGTGTGTTCCCTGTACACCCACGGCTGTGCCTTCAGCCAACCACTGTGCTCCCTGTACACCCACGGTTGTTTCTGCAGCCCCCTATTATCCTTACTGTACTCCCACAGCTGTGTCCTCAGCCCCCTAATGTCCTCCCTGTACAACCACAGCTGTGTCCTCAGCCCCCTACGTACTCCCTGTACATCCATGGCTAAGTTTCCAAATTCCAAACAACGCCAGCTACAAGTTCGCTGATGACATCACTATAGCAGTACGGATATTAAACAACAACGCGTCAGAATCTAGAAAGGCAATAGAGAGCTTGGTGGCATGATCTGTTGATAATGACCTCTCTCTCTAATCCGGCAAACGGAAAGGACTGATCACTGACTTTAAGAAGAAAGTGGGGGGGGGACATATCCCATCTACATCAACCGTTTGAGGGAGTGTAGAGCATCAAGTGTCTCGGAGTGATGATAACTCACAACCTGTCCTGAACTTCTCACATAGGTCCAACGGTCGGGAAGGTTCAACAATGCCTCTCCTTCCTGAGGTGATACAGGAAATTCAGCATGCGCTACATCTACAGATGCACCATGGAGAGCATATTGTCCCGGTGCATAACAGCCTAGCATGGCAACTGTTCTGCTCAGGACCGTGAGAAACGACAGAAGGTTGGGTGCACAGCTCTGACCAACGCGGACTCTAACATCCCAAACATCGATTTTGTGCATGGCTCGTTGCCACAAAAAGGCTGCCAATATCTACCCCAGATTACTGAGGGAAGGGAGACAGGAAATATCTGAGGCATTAACAGATATCTTTGGAGCATCCTTGAACGCGGCTGTGGCCCCGGAAGACTGGACAATTGTTAATCCCCCTGTTTAAGAAAGATAGTAGCGATAATCCAGTCAATTGTAGACCGGTGAGACTGATGTCAGGGCTGGAAAACCTGCGAGAGAAGATACTGAGGAATAGGATCTACTCTCATTTGGATGAAAGTAGTCTTATCAGTGATAGACAACATGGTTTTGTGCAGGGAAGGTCATATCTTACCAACTCAATAGAATTCTTTGAGGAAGTGACAAAATTGATTGATGAGGGAGAGACTTCAGGACACGGAATTCAGGGAAGCGATTGGTATGCTTTCCCACGGTCGGGCTATGGAGAAAGTGAAGTCACATGGTGCGCTAGCTACGTGCATAAAGAACTGGCTGGGCAACATGAGACAGAGAATAGTAGGGGGAGGGAGTTTCTCAAAATGATGAACTGTGACCAGTGGTTCCATTTAAGATGTTTCTGGAAAGATACATGAATGAGAAGGGAGCAAATGGATACAGATCCTTAGAAAATAGGCGACAGGTTTAGATAGAAGATTTGGATCAGCGCAGGCTTGGACCATCGAATAGCCTGTTTCTGTGCTGGAATGTTTTGTTCTAACATTATCAAAGACCAATCATACCCAAGTAATGGTCTTCCCACAACCTCTTCTATCAGGCTAAAAGATATGGAAGCTTGAAAACACAGAGCAGCTGGTTCATTAAAAGTTTCTTCCTGACTTCTCATCTTCCTCCCCCCAGCTCACTCCGAGCTCTCTCTGGTCCTCACCCCCAGCACCTCCTATTCCCCATCCTCAGCTCACTGTGTGCTTTGTATCTCACTATTTCTCTCACGCTGTCTGTTTCCTTGTATTTTCCTTTCCTCTGTCTTCTGTTTCTTTACCTGAACTTACCATCTCCCCTCTCCCTGTCCATGTGACTCTTTGTTTCTTGTTTTGTTTCCTTTCTCTGTTTTACTGACTGTCATTCTGTTTCCCTCGCTGTCTTTTCTCTCTCTCCTTATACGTGCCTGTCTCTTTCTCCCTCGTTGTGATGGTGATGGCATCTCTATTCTTTTGAAGCATGTGACGGCTCATTGGTTGGATGTTGGCAATAAAATAAACTCAATTGCGTTTTGGTATCTTGGACATAATTTAAATTTATTGGTTAAATTTCAAGTGTTGTCAAAACAGCAAGCAGATATTGGATACCCATTTAACAACCAATTCTTATATCTAAATATTTTGGAACTGCCTTCTCTCAGTGCTCTGCATACTGGCAACTGAAAGCATTCTATTCACGTGCATAATAGTGTGACGGTAATATCACTTCCCAGGACCATAAGAAACTACAGACGGTTGTGTGCACAGCCCAGACTATCATGGAACAAAATCTTCCATCCATGTAGACTTCTCATTGCCAGCCCTTCGCTGGCATCAACTATCTCTCCAAAACCGGTAATGGTCTCCGACAACCTCTTCCAAAAAGGAGGAGATACAGACGCTTGAAAACATGGACCAGCATGCTCAGGAACACCTTCTTCCCCACCGTAATTACACTAGCGAATTGAAGTCTCTAACTTTTCAAATAATAAATATCTTGCGAAAGTCACTCTTGCTTTGCACACCTCCTGTGCAACTGTCACCTTGTGTGCCTCACTCTGTCTAAGTGCCATTGAGGCTCAAGGTCTTCTCAAGGGCAATCAAATAAGTGAACTAATGCTGGCCCACCCAGCGATACCTATATCACATTAATAAATATAAGAAGCTGACGGCACTCAGGGAAGATAGACAGTTGGGATCAAATCGCTTTAAACATGATCTTAGATATATATAGTTTCCCTGAGTATCTGAAAGTAGAGTGTTCCTACAAAACCTTTCATAAGCTGATATGGCGTAAAGTGAAGTCGCATTAATTTATGTGGGAAAAAAAATCATCTTTCTTGGTAAAAGTGAAAACCTCTTCGGATTTCTTTTAGTTAGCGAAAACAGGACGTAATGGAGGTTTTTCGGAAAGGGAAGTGGCAAAAAGCGGATTTGTGAGAAGCGGGGTATGCATGTACCGGCATGGGGAATATATTCAGGAAGATGGGGAAAGTTAAAAATAAATGAAGTGAATCTCACATTTTATTTCCATCCCAGCCGATCACCATTCCTGTTGTTTGCTCTTTTTCTTCTATCTCTCTCTTTCTCTATTGATTTAGCTCACTCCTCCTCCCTTTCAAAGCAGGCTTCCCTGTCACCAGCATTATTCACACTATTTTCCAAATGTTTTCAGTTCAGAAAAGCTCCCAGCATTTTCTCTTCTTTGTTTTGCATTTCTTATGCAATTTCAGATCTCCAGCATCTCCTTTTCTTTGGTTTAATCTTCAAATTTGTTATTCCATGGGAAGTCGGCATCTCTGCCAGGGGAGCATTTGTTAATCGTCACTAATTGTTCTGATTGTGAGGCCATTCCACAAGCCAATATAAAATCAAGCACATTGATATGGGTCTGAAGTCACACTTAACCCAGACCGGGTAGTAACATTAGATTTCTTTAACGAAGGTCATCAGTGAAATAAGAAATTTTTTCAGACATAATGTGGGTTTTATGGTTGTTTTTCGTGAAATTCACTTTTATTCGAATTCTTATCATTTTTATTGAAGTTCTGCCATCAGCTGTTGTAGGACTTGAAACAAGTCGCTTGAAACAATGTCTTTCGTTTAATAAGCTTTGCTCCTGAATTATATCCAGCGACATTCCTACCCTGATACATTGTCCGAATCATGACGTAACGTCCGAGACAAGAACAATTTTGTGATTGGCATACTTGTAACTGGTAAAGTGGCCAGAAGAGAGCTTGAAACATAAAGTCTGAATTTTACCAACGTGCAGACAATGGGTTGTTCAGACACAGCACTGACGCAGAGATGGAGATTGGGGATACGATGATCTGGGAGTGGACAGGTTTGGTGACAGAGAAAACACGAGGCATAAATCAGTTCAGGGCAAAAAGGGATCTCGAGGTTGTCCACAGTTTTGTTCTCAGATGTTTGTAAGGGAGTGGTCTGCAAGTCAGATGAATGGAGATAGTAACTTGAATTGAAGATAATAATGTATTTCTTTGACAAATAGAGATAATAGAAATTGCAATGAAGTTCAAAATTGATTAAGGAATTAATGAATGGACAGAGGTAGAGAACACCAACAACTACGAGAATAGGTTAGAAACACACCCTCCACCCCGCCCAAAATAATAATCAGCATCGCTAATACCCGATTTGTTAGAAATTCCCAAATAGAGGGAAATGTTGAAAACACCCAAAGAAAGCCTCCTCTCCATTGATGTAATTATCCATTCTTTATTCTCAGATTCAAATCTGTCCTCTCCACGTCTGTGCAGCTGCTGAGCTTTGTTATTGTTGGTGCTGATGCATCTGCTCCTACACCGGGATAGCGCACTGAGTGATGCCCCTCACCAAAGGAGTTGGAAACCCTCCAGTGACACAGTTACAATGCATGGAGACTGACATCAATCACAGTTACTGAGGAAACAGTTCTAGCTTTCAATACAGTGCATTCAGTTCACAATGTTACTGGACTGGACTGGATGCTGACATCGCTGGCTATTGGTCACATCTCCTATCACCAATTCCTTTAGTGAAGTCAGTTGTGAGGGAGAGTGATTGATGTTTTCTTATCGCAGGCTAGATGACTCTCCTCTGTTGTACGTTTGCAATGCTGTAATCATCTTACCCCGAATTTCCGCCCCTCCACTAAAATAAGAAAAACAGTCATGATGTTTTTACTGTGCTGATCTCTCCTCCACGGGAACAAACCAGCCAACACACTGTCACTGGGAACAGTTGCTCTGCACATAGACAGGAAGTGTGGACTTCTCTCAATGTTCCTCTCACTGCTCTAATAAAGAAACGTTGGACCTTCCATTCATAATATGCTACAGTAATTAATTTATACAAATTGACAAACATCTTAATGCAGTTTTCTTTGCTGCAAAACAGTAATTTTTACGCTTTCCCCCCTCAGTCCAAAACCAAAAGTGAACTTATTCATTAAGACTTATGAATGAATGAGTCAGGTTTAGCTAGTAGATAGGGCGGAATAAGGGCAGTGGCTGTGGAGACTGCATGGAGAGTCCAATGATATTCTCCAGTCTTCATCACTTTTAACGTCAGATAGAATTGAATATAGTTCACAACAAAGAACGAGCCAACGTTTGGGAGATGCAATGCTGAATGACAATGTGAACTGAACAGGATTATTTTAAATGTGATAAAGTGACCTATATTTTATATACACACCATTTAATCATTGGGAATACAGATTGAGTAGGGTCACCGCACCTGAAGCATTAACCTTGATGCCTCTTCCCAGATACAACCAGACAGGCTGAACTTTCCCTCCAAAGTCTGTTTTTGTTTGAGATTGATCATATTGTTCATATCTGGCAGGATGCTTACAATTAAAAGGAGATGCTAATAACAAAATGTACAAGGCTACGTGGACAATACTGGAGAATAATAGTCGAAATATCGCTCATTCCAAACTGGAAGAGACAATGGGCTGAGTTTTCACCACATTTGCTGTAATAATTCCATGTTATGCATTGAACGCTTTTGGAGATTGGGGGAGACAAGTTAGTTCAATGAAGGACACAGAGTGTTCCATCATCAAAAATATATCCCTATTATTTCATGAAGTTCAGCTGCCTCTAAAATGTATTTTCAAACAAAATAGATTTCCAGAGATTTACAAGATGTTCAGAAGGTTTTTGTACTTTCTATCTTAAAGAAGAAACAGATTTCGGCTGTAATTCAGATTCACAGACACACCAACTGTAATAGAAACAAGAAAATGCCACATTGTCCAAATATTACCAAGGTCAACATGGAGATCTGTCAAGAAACATGAAATATAGAGATAATGGAAACATGAAAAACAAACAGCAAATGCTGGAGAAACGAATAAGATGAAGAAGTATCTGCAGAGGACAACAGAATAAACATATTTCATATGATGTGACACTGTTCTGAAAAGTCATATTGGATTTTTTGCATCTCTGCTCAGATGTTGCCAGATCTACTGAGTTTCGCTCCAGCTCTTTTGATTTCATTCTTCTTTCTGAACTGTGGCAATGTGTCTGATCTGAATGAAAGCAGCAGAGTTACTATCTCAGTTGAATCTCGAGTAATTTGTTATGGACATTAAATGAGAAATTACAAAGTTCCAATGTTTGACAGGGCTTTAAATATCGATGACGTATTGCTTTGTGAAACCTTTCGATGAAAATGTTGAAACAAAACAGAAGTTGCTGTAATCGCTCAGCAGGTCTGGCAGCGTCTGTGTAGAGAAATCATAGTTAACGTTTCAGATCCAGTGCCCCTTCCTCAGAACTGATGGTAACACGGAAAATGTTGGTGTATATGAAGAAGAGACTCGATAGCTCTTAATCGAGACTGTTAATAGCTAACAATAGGGTGTGAATAATGGAAGGTTATGTGATAACTTGGCCTGGTGTATGGGTACGGGGCTAAGACATTGGGGAGTTCAGGCCCGAAAATTATTGAACATGATTATGAGTCTAAAGGCCTGTAGGGTCCGCACATGGAAAATGAGGTGTTCTTCCAGCTTGCACTGAACTTGCCTGAAACACTGCAGCAAGCCTGACACAGAGATATTGGCCAGGGAATAGGGTGGGCTGTTAAACTGGCAGGCAACTGAAAGCTCAGAGTCATTTGCAGTGGTACAGCTTGGATGTTCTGTGAAGCATTCACCGAGTCTACCCTTCATTTCCCCGATGTAGAGGAGACCACATTGTGAGCAGCGCATGTAGTAGACCGGATTGTGGGAATTGTTGGTAAGGCGCTGCTTCACCTGGAGAGCATAGTTGGGCCCTCGGATACTGATGAGTAAGGCGGTAAATGGGAAAGTGTTACACTTCCGACGGGGAAAGTGAAGTGGAACTGTGGTGGGAGTGAATAAAGAGTAGACCAGTGTGACCTGGAGGGAATAATCCCTCTAGAAGGTGGACAATGGAGGCGAGGTCAATATGTGCAGGTGGGGACATCTCGCTAGGGGTGGGCGAAATTTGGGCTGATGATCCTCTGCATGTAAATGCTGCTTGGATAAAAGGTAAGGACAAGGGAAACTCCATTTCTCGATGGAAGGGGAGGGGTAGGCTTGAAGTGCAGGAGATGGGTCAGACTCGGTTGAGGACACTGTTGACAACAGTGATGGGGAATCCCTTGAGTGAGGAACAAGGTGGACATTTCAAAGGCTTCCTTGTTGAATTTAGCATCATCAGAAGCAATGCGGTGGAGACGGAGGAACTGGGGGAATGGAATTGAGTCAATGCAGGAAACCTGGTGTGAGGACGTATACTCCAGGAAGCTGTGGGAGTCGGTGGGATAATACTGGATAGCAGTGGTTTGTCTATCCCCAGAAATGGAAGCAGAGATGTTGAGGAATGGAAGGAAGGAGTCAGAGATAGACCAGATGAAAGTGATGGAAGGGTTCAAATTGCAAGCGAAATCGGTTAACTTTTCCAATTTCAGACAAGAGAGAGATGCAACAGTGATGATATCATCTATGTATCGGACAAAGAGTTGTGGATGGGTGCTGGAGTAGAACTGGAACAGGGAATGGTCGACGTACCCAAGGTGAAACAGGCATACGTGTGTATCCATCCACTTACTCTGTGTGACAGGAGCAGGCAGAAGCAATGTGTCTGCCCGGCAGTTCTGTTTGTGAATTTTTGGAGGTAGATAGAAGCGAGCACTGCTATCAGAAGACCATCAACTTGGGGGCAGTTAGGGGGGGTGGGGTGGGAGTGTGGCAGGAATCTCCAGATGAAATATGGTCAGTTATCATAGTTGATACAATGGCATGATGTGCCATGGCAGGGTCATAGTGCAGGAGAAGATTAGAGGAGGTATCTGAGAGTGGGGGTTTAACCTCTGCAATTTTGAAATCAGTCCACCAGACTTATCGGGACAGGCTGAGTAATACAGTCAGGGTTGGCTCTAAGCACATGGAGTGTAGGCTGTTTGGACAGTGACAGGTTGGATTTGGCGAGGGGAGTGCAGAGAAATTAAGACAACCAATGTCATGTGGAGATTTCACAATGAATCGATTTAGTTCCGGTAAAGGCCAGAGCGAGGGGTCCAGGTGGAGGGAGAGTATTGCATCTGGGTAACGGGGTATACGGGACAGGGAGAGGAATCTTGCCAAAAGAAATGGGCATTGAGGCGAAGACAGCGGAAGAGCTCAACTTAATGTCATGCCTAAAACTCTTTAAAGTGGGGGCACAGAGAGGTAAAGTTCAGATATTTGTTAAGTACAGAACATTCAGCATCAGAGAGTGGACGTTCAGGAGGGGTGGTGAATAAAAGACAGGAGGTGGAGTTGGGGGAAGGGCATGGAGTCAGAGGGCAGGGTATGGGAGGGGAGGAAGTTTCCTGAGGGTCAAGGGCATCTCCATGTTGTTACACATTGTGTGCCCAGTACATCTGGTCAGCACAACGAATAAGTAGGTGAATAAATTAGAATTGTGGAGTTGTAAAACCTTGAGACAATGTGATGCGATGCTGCTGGACAGAGAAAATGTTGATCGCAGTGGTACTGATATCGCACGATCAGTCCTCAGAAAGTAACTGATTGAAAATAATTGGGAATGTAATCTTATTGTAACGTCCTGATTTCACTGGAGTGACACTCAAGCAGCAAGGTCTTACTTTTTTGTAGACTTTAGACCAATCTGAAAACATAATATATTTTGATGTAATTAACAGGACAAATTTATCCATGATTTATGAATGCACTAGCAAGGGCAGAGTTTATTTGTCATTCTCAATAGCTCTGTGGAAAGTGTCATTGTTCAGTGAGGAAATTACCAGTGCAGAATTTCCTGCGATTCCCATTGACCACAATTTACTCAGGATCCCTGATGTCACATGAGTCAAATACTACTTTGAGGCAACGCAAGTTACTCTGACCTCATCTCAACTGATATTGGAAAATCAGTTAAATGAATAAAGAACAAAAGGATAGTACACGGCCTGTTTGAACAATGTGCTCACTCTCCTCACAATGTTTAAGGGAAAACTGATGCATGGATTTCTGAATCTGCGGAGAGGTTTGTCCTTTTTGCGATGAGGCTGTTTGGTTAAATGCTGTGACAGAGATACAGAAAGACACTCCACTCTGTACCATGAGGAACAAAACCAGCCTGTTCACGGTGCATCAGACACTGACAGAAACACACTATTGTGTGTTCCTATTGGACATTGATAGTCTCAATCTCATCATTGACTGATGACAAATAGGACCACAGAAGCCAGCGGCTCCCATCATCCCAGATGGAAAGCAAAAAGCGGAAGGGGTGGCCAGAGAAAGTGGAAGTAACTGGGGAATTCGTGTAACTTACAGTGGGAGTGGCAGAAGAAGTGTGAAGGGCGATCGTCAGTGGAAGAGTATGTAGTAGCAGAAGGGGTAGTGCAAGGGGAGTAGGAGTGTAAGAAAAGAGTAGGATGGAGGAGGAAGAATAGCTGATGAAGTTTTAGTGACAGCGAAAAGCTTGTTTTTGAGGAAGTGAGATTGAATGAGAAAACATCACTGTACAAGAAAATCGGGATCTGGATTCCATTCAAAATGTAGCTAGGATTCCTTGTCCTTTCTCTTCTATCACTTGATTCTTGTTAAGGTTGGGCATGTACTATATATTTCTATATCTCCATCAAGTGCAGATGACATGTTTCTTTCTCTCCTATGGCGGTGTTTCAATATTTTTGATTTTATTTGCAGTGTATATTTGCTTCCAATTCAAGGTGGATATGAGAATATGATTTGATCTTCTGAGGTTTGCCCATAACATAGTATTTAATTGAATATTTATCCTCATCACACTCGCTGATTTAAACAAACAAATTTTCCTGCAGATGAAAAATTTCTTCAGCTCCAGTAATTGCAGGGAATGTTACAAAGAACAGTGCCACGCAAAGTGCTAATGTTCCACTGCAAGGTGCCAACCCTTTGTTTATCCTAAATTATTTACAAGGTTTATAAATAAAACATGCAGAGGGGCAGAGTGCAAAAGGTGAATTCAACTCTGTGTCGAAAATGCTATTTGTGGCTCCCTCATAAAATGTGTTAATTACATCACTCATAAATTCACCAAAATAGGAAAAGCAAGAGACTAGAATTGTCAAATCATCCTCTGAACAACAATTGAAGAACAGGAAGGAAATCACGGTTTGTTTGTGATATTCATAAATGACGATTGTGAGAATGTGGAAGGTGGGGAGCAGTGGAATGATGACCAATGTTATGGATGACACAAAGATGAGCTGGGTGGATCACAGTCAGGAGGAAAGTGTTAGAGTACAGGAAGATAGAAACAGATTATTCAGATAGCCAGATCAATGGCCTGATGAAATTTAACACCGATAATTTGGGAAGATGCAAGTCAGAAGTAACAAGACAAGTGAATACTCAAAAGTGAGTATGAAAGAGGAGGGTTAAATTTGCTCGTTTTTTATTTGCAGCAGGGAAGGTTGAGGAGGGAACCTGGTACAGGTGTACAAGAGCATAATGGGTATGGAGAGGGTGAACAGATAACAGCTGTTTTCCTTTGTCAAATAATCAAATAAAAACAAAAGGGACACACTTTTAAAGTGAAAGGCAGGGGATTGAGAGAGGATTTGTGGAATGTGTTTCGAACTGAGAGGGTAGAATGAATGTGGAATGCGTTGTCTAGGAGGGTGGTTGAGGCAGGTAACCTCACAAACGTTTAAAAAACCTTTGGATATGCACTTGCTGGCACTGACGTAATAGGCCTGTTTTTCATTGCATGATTCTTTGCAGTGGCAGCCATGAACTCTCTGATATATTCTGAAACAATAAGCAAAGGCAGTTGCTACTTTGTTCCTTTGACTGTACTCAGTACGTGGCTATATTACAAATCAGCATCATCTAATGCAGCTTCAGCACTTACTCAACCAAAGTCAGCCCAGCCATCTCTGGGAACAACCAGGGCAATTCACATGCTCTGTGCAAGCATTGTCCAACAACAGCACTGATATTATTATGGCTGTTTGCCACCATTGTTATAGTCACAGCCATAACTTGAACACAGCTTTTCCTCCATTATAATACAGACGTTTAGCAATAAGGATGTTATTTTCTGAAGTATAATAAACTATTTCCCATGTATTCACTTTGACAAACAGCAAGTTTTCCTGTGTTTTTAACCAGTTGTTTCTCACAGAATTCCCCACCCCAACCTTTTTCCACTTTAACATTTTCTTGTGCACTGTCTCCCTGATCTCACACACCTCACTCCCTCACATCCCCACACTCTCCATCCTTATTGATGAATCTCTGAAAAACTTGCGCCTCATCTCGATAATTTATTCCAACTTACAACTCACATTTTGGACTGATTTGATTCCTTCTCTCGACATGGTCATTAAACTGGCTGTGCCTGATGTCCAATTCACGTCGACCTTCTACTCAGTTCCTGATCTGCTGCTTTGGTTCTCACTCTCCTGGCTTATTCAAATCCATATGACTCGCACTAACAAACCTCCCCACAAGGATGCTGGTGCTCGTCCACTTAAGATACAACCTGTCTTTTTTGTAGAGGACTCTACCTGTCTTGGAAGAGAGCCCAATGATCCAACAATCTGAAGTAGCATGTTAAAAACATGTTAAACTATACTCTCCTCCTCATCCTTCCCTCTTTTCCACATGGCACGGGGAGTATTCCAGACATTACAGAGGATTGCTCTCTCTCTCTCTCTCTCTCTCTCTCCCTCTCTGTCTCTCGCACCCCCCACACACGCACATTCAGAAGACAGACAGACAGACAGACACCACATTACTTTGCAGAAAAATACAAATAACCCTAAAATAATTGGAATGATAACGGGAATGAAGGATTTGGTTAAAGGGAGAATGAGAGAAATTGCGCTTCTTCTGGATGTCAGTTTTCTCGCTGACCTGGAGTGTTCATTTTCAGATGGTTCATCACTATACTAGGGAACATTATCAGTGATCCTCTGGTGAAGTGCTGGTGTTATGCCCCACTTGCTATTTATGTGTTTACGTTTCCTTGAGTCAGTGATGTAATTTCCAGTATTGGTGATTTTATGTCCCGTTCTTTTTTCTCAGAGAGTGTTAGATGGAATCAAAATCGATGTGTTTGTTGATAGAGTTCAGGTTGGAACGCTATGCTTCTAGGAATTCTCGTGCTTGTCTCTGTTTGGCTTGTCCTAGATAGATGTGAAGACGTAGTCGAAATGATGTACTTTCTCATCTGTATGTAAGGATACTAGTGATAGTGGGTTATGTCTTTTTTTCTGGCTAGTTGTTGTTCATGTATCCAGATGGCTAGTTTTCTGCCTGTTTTTCCGATGTAGTGCTTGTTACAGTTCTTGCAAGGCTTATTATTCCTGGAGCAGAACAGACAAAGATGTAAACTTATTGCGGTACTTAAAAGTATGAAAAGTTGTAAAACAGGAGTAATCCGTTTCCGTTAGTTGGCATTACAACATCAAGGAGTTCTAATTTCCAGATTATCATGAAAAGAGCCAGGAATGAGATAACGAAAATCTTCTTTATTGAGACAGTTGTTCGGATTTGGAATGGACTGCCTGGGAGAGTTGTGGATGACCCAGACCTCTGTAATGGGCAAGTTATTGGACGGAATCCTGAGGGACAGGATGTACATGTATTTGGAAAGGCAAGGATAGTCAACATGGCCTGGGAAATCATGTCTCACGAACTTGATTGAGATTTTTGAAGAAGTAACAAAGAAGACTGATGAGGGCAGAACAGAAGATGTGATCTATATGGACTTCTGTAAGACGTTTGATAAGGTACCCCATGGGAGATTGATTAGCAAGGTTATATCTCATGGAATACAGGGAGAAATAGCCATTTGGATACAGAACTGGCTCAAAGGAAGAAGACAGAGGGTGGCGGTGGAGGGTTGTTTTTCAGACTGGAGAACTCTGACCAGGGGAGTGCCACAACAATCAGTGCTGGGCCATCTACTCTTTGTCATTTACATAAATGATTTGGATGCGAGCATACGAGGTACAGTCAGTAATTTTGCAGATGACACCAAAATTGGAGGTGTAGTGGATAGCGAAGATGGTTTCCTCAGAGTACAACAGGATCTGGACTAGATGGGCCAATGGGCTGTGAGGTGGCAGATGGACTTTAATTCAGATAAATGCGAGGTGTTGCATTTTGGGAAACCAAATCTTAGCAGGACTTATACACTTAATGGTAAGGTCCTAGGAGTGTTGCGGAACAAAGAGACCTGGAGTGCAGCTTCATAGCTCCTTGAAAGTGGAGTCGCAGGTAAATAGGATAGTGAAGAAGGCGTTTGGTATGCTTTCCTTTATTGGTCAGAGTATTGAGTGCAGGAGTTGGGAGGTCATGTTGCGGCTGTCCAGGATATTGGTGAGGTCACTCTTGGAATATTGCGTGCAATTCTGGTCACCTTCCTATCGGAAAGATGTTGTGCAACTTGAAAGGGTTCAGAAAAGATTTACAAGGATGTTGCAAGGTTGGAGTATCTGAGCTACAGGGAGAGGCTGAACAGGCTGGGGCTGTTTTTTCCTGGACCGTCGGAGGCTGAGGGGTAACCTAATATAGATTTTCAAAATTATGAGGGACATGGATAGGATAGGATAAATAGACAAATTATTTTCCCTGGGGTCAGGGAGTTCAGAACTAGGGGACATAGGTTTGGGGTGAGTAGGGAAAGATATAAAAGAGACCTAAGGGACAACTTTTTCACACAGAGCCTGGTATGTGAATGGAATGAGCTGCCAGAGGATGTGGTGGAGGCTGGTACAATTGCAACATTTAAGAGGCATTTGGATGGGTATATGAATAGAAATAATTTGTAGGGATATGGGCCGGGTGCTGGCAGGTGGGACAAGATTGGGTTGGAATAACTTGTCGGCATGGACAGGTTGGACTGAAGGGTCTGTTTCCATGCTATACATCTCTATGACTCTAACCGGGGATGTATTTGGAAATGTGAATTTAATAGGCTGCAGAAATAAGGCTGGAAAACGAGAGGGGCTTGGGAGACATTCCTGGAGCTGATGCACACACAGTGGCCAATGGCCTCCTCCTATACTTAAAAGTTGAGCACTCTATCATGTGTCTGATGTGAATAAAAGTCAGTATCCGATTATTTCTCATTGTAAATGCTCGCGAATATCTGATTATTTAGTGCAGCATAAACATTTAAAATGCAAGTATTGCAAGGCCAGCATCATTAAATAGTCTAAGTATTGCTCAGAACATGAATATTTTAAATGTTGTATTCTAATTACTAAAACAAATCTGTCATTGCTTTGGCACAAATCTCTTTGAAAAGGTCTGACTTTTCACTCACACAATAATATGTTCCTCGCTTTTGATAACTGTCCATATTTCATATTAAATAACATTCTTTCTATAAAATAAAAGTTTTCAAATTATTGTTCACTAAAATTTGATAGCACAAATCATTTATTTAGATTAATATTCACAGCGCATGTTGAATTATAGCTATTACTAATTCGCTGGCAAATAGCTGAAGCTTGTACATTTCAGTGAGAAATTGAACTGAGTGTTTTTGTATAAATATATAAGAACGCTAATTCTATTTGATTGTTCAATCGTTTGGTCACCCTGAACATGTAATCATTCAGAAGCCAATCACTTTCAAAACGTTGAAGTGCCAATGCATTGTTTTGAATCCTGACATTGTGTATGTTATTCTGATCGCCAAAAGAGTTACATCCATGTTGTTTGTTCGATACAAAATAAAATGTACATTCTTTATTTCTGTGTATGAAAATCTTGACAGGAGTTTATATTATAGGTCTATAAATATAGAATCAATCTAATTCTTTTCAGAGATTATAGTTCAGTTGAATAATCATAGTTGACATCTGAAATTTGCCCAATTCACGAAACATAGCAAACATCTGATTAATACATGGGTCACCCAACAGATTGTATCTGAAGAAAACAGCAGCAAATGACAAGTCAAGAATCATTTAATATCGTAACTTGGCGGAGCCTGCGTGGTGTAGGACACGACACATATTGTACTGGCATTCAGGTGAATGTAACAATGAATAACATAACTGGTAGTTTTGGGCTAACGCCCCTCCCCAGCCTCTAAATCTCACACACATCACTCCCTCACACATTCAACAATTGATAAGAATCCACAGGCTGGGTGAAACATAAAACACAGATCCGAACAACACAGTACAGACCCTTCAACTCTTGACCTCCTGCTGAACTTTTATCCTCCTCAAAGACCAGACTAACTGACATACCCTTCCTGTGCCTATCCAATGCACTTAAATATCCCTAATGCAGCTGACTCTATTCAGCACCCACCCACTCTCTGTGTAAAGAACCTGCCTGCGATATCTCTTCAAACTTTCTTCCAATCACCTTAAAATTATGCCTGCTCGGGATAGCCGTTTCCACTCTGCGAGAAAGTCTCTGGCTACCCATTCTACCTATGCCTCTCATCATCTTATACACCTCAATCAAATCAACTCCTATTCTTCATTGATCCAAGGAGAAAAGCCCTAGCTCCCTCAACTTTTCTTTGTAAGACATGCCCTCCAGTCCAGGCAGCATCCTGGTAAATCTCCCTGGCACCCTCTCCAAAGACTCAACATCTTTGCAGTAATGAGGGAACTAGAACTGAACACAATATTCTAACTGTAGTCTCACCACAGCTTTTTGGCGCTGCAGCATAACCTTGCAGCCCTTACGCTCAATCCCTGGCTAATGAAAAAAACGTACATCTTAATAACCTTATCAACTTGAGTGACAACTTTGAGCGTCCTATGATATGGAACACTTGACTCCCATGGTCCTCCACACTGCCAATAATCCTGCTTTTAACCTTGTATTCTGCATTCAAATTCGACCTTCCAAAATGAATCACTTCACACTTATCCAGGTTGAACTCCATCTGTCATTCACCATCCCAGTTCTGCATCCTGTCAATGTCCAATTACAACCTACAACAGCTCTCCACACTATCCATAACTCCACCATGTTTGTTACACCGTAAAACTTCCTAAAGCATCCTTTCACTTTATCATCCAAGTCATTTGCAAAAATCACAAAGAACAGCAGTCCCACAATCAATTCCTGAAGAACACCACTGGTCACCAAGCTCCAGGCTGAATACTTTCCATGTTCTACCGCCATCAGTTTTCTACAGGCTAGACAATTTTGTATCCACACAGACAGATTTCCCTGTTTCCCTGTATCCCATGCCTCCTTACTTTCAGAATGAGCCGACATTATGGTAACTTATCAACCAACTTGCTAAAATCCATGTACATCACACCCATGCTCTACCTTCATCAATGTGTTTGATCGAATCCTGAAAGAATTCACTAAGTTCTGTGAGGCATGACATGCCCGTCAAAAAGTCATGCTGACTATCTCTAATCAAACTATGATTTTCCAAGTAATCATAAATTATGTCTCGCAGAATCCTTTCCAATACTTTGCCCAATGCAGAAGTAAGACTGACTGGCCTGTATTTCGCAAGATTATCCCTATTGACTTTCCTGAACAAGGGAATAACTTTTTCCACCATCCGATCATCAAGCAGTACTTCAGTAGACAGTGGGGACACAAAGATCATCGCCAAAGGCGCAGCAATCTCTTCCCTCAATTCCTCTGGTAACCCCGGGTGCTTCCTGTCTGGTCCAGGCGAATTATCTATCCTTATGTTTGTACTTCAATCAGTCTGTACCTCACCTCACTTTGTCTACTCCCTTTACAACCAACTGATTGCTTTCCATTTCAGGGCTATATACAGTGCTGCCCTCCTGAGCAAGTACAGTTCCAAATATTCAATGATTCATGGAATGGAAAGAATTGTGAACACACCAATGCCTTCCTGATGAAGGGCTTATGCCCAAATCTTTCACTCTCTTGATCCTCAAATGCTGCTTGACTCGCTGTGCTTTACAAGCACTCCACTTTTCGAATCTGATCTCCAGCATCTGCAGTCCTCACTTTCTCCATTACTGAGGGCTGACCCCTCTGCATTCTGATCACGGAACTAATCAGCAGGAATTCATTGTATGTGGAGCTGACTGTTCTGTTCTGGAACGTTGCATTTGATTAACACATTAATTATAAAATAAATTAAAATTCTACAATTATTCATTCAGTGCCAGTTACATTTTTTAGTTCATGGAATGGCAGCTTGATGACAAAAAGTAAATGACTGAAGAACTCTGAGGTACAGAGTATTCCAGGTCCTATATTCCAGGCTGGATGTCATTTACCTTAAAGCTGAGAATATTATCGGACCGACAGATTTGAGAAGGGAACGAGGTGACACGGGGAAGTGGACATTTCTGCCATCAAGTAGATGTGTTTGAGGGAGGTCAGGGCTGACAACCCAATATTCTGTATTACAAGAACTATAGGCAGCACAGAAGAGGGGTAAAATGAAGGTGATATTGCTTTTATTAATTATGGAGTCAATGACTGCAGTATGGACGGAAGATATCTTTGAAGGGTATTCAAATGACGCTTTGTGGGTTGAAGTTAGGATCAAAACAATGACAGACACACTCCTGGGGATATAGTATAGACTCTAGATAAAAGAAAATACAGGAGCAGATATATAACCAATTCGCTGAGGTGAGTAAACACAACAATAGGATTATTATATTCAGGCATTTTAATTCTAAACATTCATTCGGGCAGTGATAGCATTTTTTAAAGAAGGGAACGATGTCTTGACGCTTATTCTAGAACGCTCCTTATGTTAACATGCAACAGATACAACGATGGGCGGGGCAGTGCTGGGCCTCGCTGTGGAGAATGAAGCCAGTTAGGTGTTGTAGGCAGGATTGGGAGAGCATTGCATGACCAGTGACTGTGAGTCAAGCATTTTTAGCGTGTTAAGGAAAACACCAAAAGAAAAAGGTTAGAAAAATAACAATAATTTGGATGAGGGAGGCAGACCTTTTCAAAACAAAGACAGTATCTGGCCATAGTACAGTTACTTCTGGGTGAAACCTAACAGAACAGCGTGGCGGTGGTGGTGATTACATGTTCACAATGGAATTGATGAGAGTGTCACTACAGCATGTTACAACAAAGAAGAAATGTAGTAAAACAAGCCCGGAGAACATTGGATATCTACAAATATTCAGAATGGAATTAAAAATGAAAGAGGAGGTTAAAGCAGGCATAAAGTAAGCAGGTCAATTGAGGTCCCAGAAGAGTAGAGACCGTGTTGGGCTAAACTCAAGAAAGAAAATAGAATACCAAAAGTGGTGGGCGGGAGGGGGGCGGGGGAACCGAAATAAAAACATTAGTGGGCAATGTTTTCAAGAATTTAAAGACATTTTATCGGTTTATTAAGGGTAAGAGGGTAACAAGAGAAAAAATAGGAAGTATTAAGATCCGAGGAGGCAACGTGTGCATAGAGTCAGAGAACATGTCAAACACGTATTACATATCGGTCTTCACTTTGAATAAGCAGTTCCTGTATGCAATGTCTGCTCCTGACAGTATGACCTTGAGCAAATTGACACAGAAGGTGAGGAAGAATTGGAAGTTGACGCAGGATAAAACGTGGGCAAACCCCTAGATCAGGATGAACTGTATCTTAGACTGATGTGGACGATGAGGGAGGAGATTACAGGCTCTTAAAAATTTGTGTTTTTTTTTTCTTTTGCCTTGGCCACAGAGGTGGTATGATCGAACAGGACAACATCTAATGTAGGTTTAATTTCCACACAGAGTGCTAGAAAAAAAATCATGGGATTACAGACCACCAAGTCTCACATCAATGGGAGGGAAACAATTTTACAAAATTGTGATGGCTGGTGAGGAATGATAACTAAATATCTTCAAGATAGACAGATTTTTAACAAGGGTTGCAGGGAAAACGCAGGAAAATGGAATGGAAGGGTATCAGAATAAATGTACCCTAATTGAAAGGAAAAGCAGAGTCAGCGAGCGGATGGACATACTGTCGCTCGTATGTCTAATGGTAAACCTTTTCTAATAGCCTGTATTCACTGGAAAATCAGCATCTGTCCCTCAGGAGTGAGACACAGTTTGGAATGCAATCGATAGACTCAAGGAATTCATGAATGCAGTACTAACAGACAGAAAAGACCAGAGGACTGCGACAACGCGGATTGGCTGTCAGGGTGAATATGTGCATCAGTGCAGTCACCACTACTAGAAGCAAGACACCTCCAAGTCCAAGCAAGGGTCTGGTGCTAATGAGCGCTGAAGACCCAAATAATACACCATTGTATTGTCTCCCTCTAAAAGTAAATGTGGAGTGGTCTATTGACGTGCTGTAAATTGCAGAGTAGGTAGTAATGCTTTGGTTCTAGACGCTTCAGTGTGCAGCAGCTCAGCAAAAAGTGCAGGTAAGCTCAAGTAAAGTCTTTTCAACGCTAGTCTGACAGCAGTTGAGATTGCAGCTAGGGCAGTTGAATGTTTCTCGTGCGGGATGTGGGAGCTCAGGGATATTTCCACCATCCATGATGACTACACGTGTGGGCAGTCCAACCAGCTGCAGCTCCTGGGATACCGTTTTCAGGAACTGGTCCTGGCTGCTCTACGGATCATCCAAGATACTGAGAACTTCCTAGGTAAGAGCTTTAATGAGATGATGACGCCCATGTCCCCCCTTAGCCACGTTTCTGTAAAAACTATAATATTCCAGTCCCATGTCAAGATCCACGCCCTGAGTTCATATGCATTACCTGTCAGCCCTGTTGCATTTAAATAAACAGAATTTATTTTCGTTCCTTGCTTCCTGTCGTGTTCCAGGCAGAGGGTAGCTGGGCGACCATCAGGAATGGCGAAGGGAGTAGGCAGAGAGTGCAGGAATCCCCTGTGGCCATTCCTCTCGAAACACAAGTATACCATTTTGGATACTGATTTTGTGTGTGGTGGGAGATGGGGGATGGGTGTTGGGGAATAAACGTTCAGGGGAAAGCAGCAGTAGCCAGATTGATTGCACTACGACTGGCTCTGGGAAGCAGCAGGATAGGATGAAGATAAACAGGGTCTTAGAGATAGGAGATTCGATTGTTAGGGGGACAGATCGGAGATTCTGCGGCCATAAACGGGAAACCAGGATGGTGTCAAGGTCCAGGATGTGTCTGAGTGGCTGCTGAATCTTCTCAGGGAGCGGGGTGGGGCGGGGGGCATGAGCTGGTAGAAGTCATTGTGCACGTTGTTCCAAATGACACAGGTAGACACAGGAATGTGGTTCTACAGAGTGATTACTGAGAGCTAGGAGAAAAGTTAAAAACTGGGACCTTGACAGTTGTAATCTCCTGATAACTTCCAGGGTCATGAGATAGTGAAGGTAAGAATAGGAGGAGATGACAGATAAATATGTGACTAAAGAATTGGTGCAGGGGGAGGGATACATATTTTTACATCATTGGGAGCATTTCTGTGACAGGGTTGACCTGTTCAAGAGGGACTGGTGGCACATGAAATAGGGGGGTGGGGGGAAACCAATATCTTCGCAGCCAGTTTTGCTTGTGGTACAAGGCAGTGTTTAAACGAGATTGGCAGGAGGTGGTATCCTCAAGATCAGGGAGGCAAATGTGAGGCTGGAAGGAGAAACAGTATTCAGAATAGTACGTTGAAGAGACAGATCAGGCTGGAACACGATAGGGAGCAAGGAATGCCTGTTGATTAAGTTGCATTTATTTCACTGCAAAAGGACTAACAGGTAAGGCTGATGAATTCAGGGTGTGGATAGGAATCGTCGCTGGATAGATTAGCTATTACAGAAACATGGCTGAGAGATGGATAGGACTGACAGCTTAATGTAACAGGGTGAAGTGCATTAGGAGGGACAGAGATAGTGGAAAGAGGGGAGGGGAGTTGCATTTCTGATTAAGGGGAGTATCACAGCAGTGATCAGAGATAAAATAACCGATGAATCATCCAGTGAGGCTTTTTGGGTGGAACTAAGAAAAAAGAAGGGGATGGTAACATGAATGGGGTTGTACTTTTGGCCCCCAAATAGTCAACAGGAATTACAGGAACAATATATACAGATATTGGGGAGACGTGCAGTAACATTCGGGTTGTCATAATATGGGTTTTAATTTTTATAACACAGAGTGGAACTGCCAGAGCATTAAGGGATGGAAGCAAGTAAGTGCGTAAGGAAAGTTTCCTCAAGCAGTATATAGAGGGTCCTAATCGGGAAGGGGCAAAATGTGACCTAAACAATAGGTCAGGACAGATGCGTGAGGTGACAGTAGATGTGCACTTTGGGACCAGTTCTATCGACTCAAGGGCCTGATTTGTCTCCTACTGTAACTGTATAACATGCTCCAGGGGCTGAAAAGCTTCATCCTGTTCTGGTCTTTCCTTCTCTCGACCGCAATTTCTCTTTCATGTCCAATTCTTTGTAGCCCTCAACTCCTTGATGTGTCAAAATCCATTAACATCTCCCTGTGCCCCAAATCATTGTAGCTGTCTGGGATAGAGAAACCCCAACAGTCGCTACCCTCTGAGAGAAGGAAACAGTCCCCAAACATATACCTTAGCCTATTGACATGAGAAAAAGCTATGGACATAGCGTCCAGCTGTCAACTGGATTCATTCCTACCATTGAGCAACTCGGTGGTATCATTTATCTGTATTCCCCACCTCACCATGCCACCTCCTCCTACTCCCCACCACGTTTCTTTATCTGTGCAAGCACCCCCAGTCCTGAAGAAAGGATATACCCAAGGTGTGGACTTCTTCTTCTGATGCTGCCTGGTTTGTTGTGTTCTTTTAGCTTCCTGCATTCCAACACTTGCATTTTTAAACCAAATCTCTTCTTGTGTAATAGGTCAGAGAGAGTGAACGAGCTGTGCCTCTTTTATCCAATAGCTGCGATGGGCTGAATGGCGTTCTCATATTTCCGTGAAACCAGCTTGAGTTGCCGAATGAGCTCCTTGTTTTTAGTCCTGTGGAAATGTTCAGGTTCCAGTAGTACTGTAGCATGTTAACAGCACCAGCTTGAATGTTGTCCAGGTTTTGATGCTTTATGCGATCTTTTCTGAGCATCCTCACTTCTGATCGAACTATGGAGGGTCAGACATTGCTGAAGCAGCTGAAGGTGTTTGTGCCCAGGAAGCTACACGGAAAATCGCCCACAGAGATATCCTGGGACTGAGAGGATTGATCTCCACCAGCCACTTTGTGTTCTGAATGGGGAGTTTACAACTGATTCCCACTAGGTTCAATTTTATTCAGTCTCCTTGACACCTTGTTCAGTCATGGGGTAAAAACAATGACTGCAGATGCTGGAAACCAGAGTCTGGATTAGAGTGGTGCTGGGAAAGCACGGCAGGTCAGGCAACATCCGAAGAGCAGGAAATTCGACGTTTCGGGCAAAAGCCCTTCATCAGGAACAGAGGCAGGGACCCTGCATAGTGCAGAGATAAATGAGAGATGGGTGGAGGTGGGGAGAAAGTAGCATACAGTACGATAGGTAAATGGGGTTGGAGATGGAGCTTATAGGTCATGGAGGAGAGTGGGAGAAGATAGCAAAGAGTCAAATGGGTGAATGGGGCTGGGGATGAAGGTGCTAGGTCAGAGGAGAGGGTGGAGTGGTTAGATGGAAAGGGGGATAGGCAGGTAGGACAGGTCATGGGGACGGTACTGAGATGGAAGTTTGGCACTGGTGTGAGGTAGGGGAAGGGGAAATGAGGAAACCAGTGAAGTCCAAATTGAAGCCGTGGGGTTGAAGTGTTCTGAGGCAGAAGATGAGGCATTCTTCCTCCAGGCGTCTGGTGGTGAGCGAGCGGCGGTGGAGGACGCCCAGGACCTGCATGTCCTCGGCAGAGTGGGAGGGGGAGTTGAAATGTTGGGCCACAGGGCGGTGTGGTTTATTGGTGCGGGTGTCCCCGAGATGTTCCTTAAAGCGCTCTGCTAGGTGGTGTCCAGTCTCCCCAATGTAGAGGAGACGCTTCGGGAGCAACGGATGCAATAAATGATACATGTGGATGTGCAGATAAAACTTTGATGGATATGCAAGGTTCCTTTAGGGCCTTGGATGGAGATGAGAGAGGAGGTGTGGGCGCAGGTGGCACAGGAAGGTGCCAGGAATGGAGGGTGGGTTGTTAGGGGACGTAGGTCTAACCCGGTAGTCACAGAGGGAACGGTCTTTGCGGAAAGTGGAAATGGCTGAGGAGGGAAATATAGCTCTGGTGGTGGGGTCCGTTTGGCGGTGGTGGAAATGTCATTGGATGATTTGGAATATGCGAACGTTGGAAGGGCGGAAGGTGAGCACCAGGGGCGTTCTGTCCTTGTTACGGTTGGAGGGATGGAGTTTGAGGTGGAGGTGCGGGATGTGGATGAGGGCATCTTTAATCACGTGGGAAGGAAAATTGCCGTCTCTAAAGAAGGAGGCCATCTGGTGTGTTCTGTGGTGGAACTGGTCCTCCTGGGAGCAGATTCGGCGGAGGCAGAGGAATTGGGAATGCAGGATGGAATTTTTACAGCAGGTTGGGCGGGAAAGAGATATAATCCAGGTAGCTATGGGACTCCGTAAAAATATCATTGTCAAGTCAGTCTTCATTAATGGAGATAGAGAGATCCAGGAATGGGAGGGAGGTGTCAGAGATGGCCCAAGTAAATTTAAGTTCGGGGTGGAATGTGTTGGTTAAGTTGATGAATTGCTCAACCTCCTCGCGAGAGCACGAGGTGGCGCCAATGCAGTCATCAATGTAGCGGAGGAAGAGGTGGGGAATGGTGCCGGTGTAATTACGGAAGATGGACTTTTCTACGTAGCCAACAAAGAAACAGGCATAGCTGGGGCTCAAACGGGTGCCTATAGCTACCCCTTTGGGCTGGAGGAAGTGGGAGGATTCGAAGGAGAAAATGTTAAGGGTGAGGACCAGTTCAGCCAAACGAATGAGAGTGTCGGTGGAAGGGTACTGTTGAGGACGTCGGGAGAGAAAATAACGGAGGGCTTGGAGGTCCTGGTCATGGCGGATGGAGGTATTCAGCGATTGGATATACATGGTGAAGATGAGGCTTTGGGGCCGTGGAAACAGAAGTCTTGGAGGAGGTTAAGGGCGTGGGTTGTGAATCGAACGTATGTGGGGAGTTTCTGGATTAGGGGGGATAGGACAGTGTCGAGGTAGGTAGAGATGAGTTCAGTGGGGTAGGAGCATGCTGAGACAATGGGTTGGCCAGGGTGGTCAGGCTTGTGGATCTTGGGAAGGAGATAGAACCAGGTTCCCGGACTATAACGTTGGAAGCTGTGGGTGGGAGATCTCCTCCTGAGGTGCTGAGGTTCTGTATGGTCTGGGAGATGATGGTTTGTTTTTGGGGTGTGCGGACATGGTCGAGGGGGCAGTAGGAGGAGGTGTCTTCGAGTTAGCGTCTGGCTTCAGCAATGTAAAGGTCAGTGCGCCAAACTACCACTACAACCCCTTTATCTGCTGGCTTGATGGTGAGGTTTGGATTGGAGCAGGGGGAGTGGAGGGCTGTGCGTTGTGAGGGTGAGAGGTAGGAGTGGGGGAAGGGGTAGACAGGTTGTGATGGTTAATGTCTTGGCGGCAGTTGGATATGAAGACACCGAGGGCCGGTAATAGGCCAGCACGCAGTGTCCAGTGAAATAGGAGGATGTCATTCAAAACGACAAACCAACGAAGTAGAGACTGCAAAGACAGACTGCTCCATGTTGTTCCACCGAGCTCCCTTGATAATGGTTCACGTGCGTTACATTAACGTGGTTTCCTGATGGTAAGGAGACACACCGGATGGTTTGTGCGATATCTCAAGGAAGCATCTTCCATCTCTGAGAAGACAGATTAATCTTCTGCACGGATGTCAGAAGTTTTTGAGAATGGCCAACTCTATCAGTGTGTGGCTGCTGACAGGTTTGTGAACAACATGATGCTCAGTGCAGGGTCTCACTCCAATGTTCATTCAGACGGTGAGTTTGTTCAGAGCATGGAGCACTCACTCAACCAACATGGGTGCGCCACACAGATATGTAAACTATTATAGAGTAATAGAGTTCAACAGGTCCTTTAGCTCAAACTGGTCCATTCCGACTAAAATGTTCATCCATGCTAACTCCATTTCCTGCATTTGGCCCATATCGTTCTAAACGTTTCCGATCATAAATTTGTCCAAATGTGAATGTATGCATTGCGGGAAACACGTTCTATTTCACGATATCAATGTTTTGTTTTGGAAATAATGAATGTTGGTTAATAACACTCAAGTTTTATTGCAATCATATTTTATTCTTTTGTCGCATTACAAGTTACATGCTCATTTCCTTCACAATCTCCCCATGGTACCATCACCGCATGAATTAGTCTGGTGTAACACCTTTAAACTGTCTCATTGTGGCAAGGAGATCATTCCTGATAAAGGAGAGAAAATCTGTTCACGGTGCCCAAAGTACTGTCTCAATATCACTCTACAGCTTCAATAAAGTGTCTTCACTCTTATACTTCCATCATCTTTCAAAGAAGGACAGCACACATTTACAATGCTGATTACGTATTGCTCCGTATGAATTCTGTCAGTGGCTCATGACCAAGGACATCCAGATCCTTTTCACTTAGAACACTTCCCATCATCTCGCCTTCTCATAAATACAAAATAAGAAGGATGGTATATTTTGCCAAATAATGTCATCGCCTTGCAAAGCGCTATGCTTTCAGCACAGCCACGCCGACGGCACAACACTATTGCCATGGAGATGGTTCAAGATGCTGAGGAAATGATGGCCTAGCTGTGTTATCTCTGGAACATTAATCCAGGGACACAGGTGATGACCCAGACCCCGGATTTGAATCTCTCCAAATATTGGAATTTGAATTCAATAAAATATCAGGAATTGAGAATCAAAGTAAACAATGAAACCACTGTGTTTGTCCTACATGGCACACTCATGCCCTTCAGTGACGAAAATCTACCATCTTCACCTGGTTGGTCTTACATGTGACTCCAGATCCACAGCACTGTGGTGCAGAAACAATTGCAATTTGAAATGGCCAAGCCAGCCACTCTGTTACATCAAAGTATACAAAGAAATGAAACCGGGCGGATCTCAGCACTGACTACTTACAGCCCATGGACTGCAGTGCATCAGGAAGGCAGCTCACCAATACCTTCTCGGGACAATGAGGAAAGGAAATTAATTACTGGCCCAGAATCCTGTTAATGAATAAAGGAAGATGATCACACTCACGGAAGAGAGACAAAGGGACATAACTCACTTCAAACAGGGATTTTGATGTACACGTTACAAGGTCATGAATTTCAATAATATGGGAGCAGGAGAAAGATAGATAAGATTAATCTGGATGTTTATTTCCATTCCAGCTGATCATCAACAATCCCTTTGTTTGATTCTTCCTCTCTATCTCTCTCTTTCTCTATCTATTCAACTCACTCCTTCTCCCCATCACAACAGACATCCCTGTCACCAACATCAGTCACACTATTTCCCAGTTGCGTTCAGTTTTGATGAATGTCCTTTGGACTCGAAATGTCATTTTTATTTTTCTCTCGACCTGGGGCTGTCAAATCTCTTCAGTTTCCCTGGCACTTCCTCGCTCTTTTTGTTTCTGAATTCTAACATCATTCTTTGTTTGTTTTTCAACCTTTCATGTTGTTATTACATGGGATGTCTGCATCACCGGCAAGGGCAGCACTTGTTGACCTCACTAAATGCCTTTTAGGGTGACGCCATTCCTAAAGGCAGTTGGTCTGACGTCAGTCTTAATCCAGACCAGATAATAATGCTGGATATCTTTAACAAAGGGCAAGAGTGAAATACATAAACTTATTGACGAAGTACTGTTGGGATTATATTATTAAAATTTGCTTTTATTTCCCATTCCTGTCATTTGAATTTAAGTTCTGTCATTCTCTGAAATATGATATGAACCAGTGTATTGGGTGTAGTACCCTGGGCCACTGAATTACGTGAACAGCAAGATTACTACTCTGACACAGTGTCCCTGTCATGAATTTACTTTACAGACAAGAACAAGATTGTGATGGAAACATTTGTAACGGAAAGAGTGATTAGAAGAGAAATGGAATCATAAAGTCTGAATTTTACCAAGGTATAGATAATGGTTTATTTAGCATCCACACTGACGTCAAGATGGGGTCTGGGGATATCATGGAGCTGGTTGGAGGTAGCTTTGGTGATGGAGAAAATACCAAGTCATAAATCAATTCAGGGCAAATAGGTACTTCGGGATTGTGAACAGTCTTGTTCTCAGATGTTTGTGAGGGTGGAGGTAAGGGTGGTTCTGAAATTTGCGGAGAATAAATGGATTTGCATTTGAAACTGAAGACAAAAATTTCAATCTTTACTAAATATTGATCACAGAAATATCATAGAAGTTTTCCATGGCTTGTGGGATTAATACATTGATAGAGATGGGGAGACTTACCAGGAACGCCAACAATAGAGAGCATGGGATAGTAACCAGCCTGAATAATCAGTAGTACACCATACATCCGATCTGGTAATTTGTGCCAATACCAGGAAACAAGGTAAAGACCCCAGGATAAACTCCTGTCCATTGTTCCAGCATTCCCTTCTATTTTTCTTAGATTCTGAACTGCTGGTGCGACATTCCAGTCTACTGTTCTCAGATTCTGATCCATTGTTGGAACATTCCAGTCTGTTGTTCTCTGATGATGATCCATTATTGGAACATTCCAGTCTATGTTCTCAGATTCTGATCTCTCCTCTCCCTGTCTCTGCTCCAGCTGATCCCTGTTAGTGTTGGAGGTGATGCATCCGCAGCTATAATGGGATAAAGCATTGCATGAAGCCCTTTACATATAGAAGAGGAAATCCATCCAGTGACATAATTAGGATGCATGGAGACTTACATCAATCACAGTCACTCAACAAACAGATCCAGTTAACTCCTTTCAGTATGCTACCTTCAGTTCACAATAACAATTGGATTGAATGGAATGTTGGCATCGCTGGCTAATAGTCACACCTCCCATCAGCAATTACTGAAGTGAAGTTAGTTGTGAGGGAAAATGATGGATGCTTTCTTGTCGCAGACTCGATGCTTCAGCTGTGTTGTCCATTTGCAATACTGTAACTGCCTGAACGCTCCACCATGACCACCCAAAATAAACACAATCTAGATATTGTTAACATGCTGATTTCGCCAAGACGAAAACAGGTGCCTAGCAACAGATTTTCAGTGGCCATATTTGCCCTGAACATGCACAGGAAGTGCGGATCTGTCTGGACATTCCTCTCGTTGCTCTAATAAGACAATGTTGAATCTTCAACACACAATACGATTAAGCACTGTTTTCTGTAAACTCACGAACACCTTAATACACTTTATTGACTTCAAAGCAGTAAGACTTACATTTTTGGAATTCAGTCCAAAGCCAAATGTGGAATGTTGTCGCAAAACCAGTCCTTGATTGTCCTTGATTTCTTTAAAGAGGCTCTAAACGACCCAAGATTCTAATATGTCAGAAGTTTGAAAGATTCTTTGGTGCCCTTTTGTTTATACCTAACAGATAATGCCTCATCCAGAAGCCTTTAATGTCTTAAAAAAGAAACCTGTATAATCAAGAGGATGTGGCCAGCTCCCTAGCTGGACAGGTTGAATCAGTTATGGGGTTAATAGAGTCAGGGTCACTGGACGGTCTCTGCCTCCTTCTGCGCTTCTGACCTTGTAACCTGTCAGCAGTTGTGGCAGTTTTATATTTGGTGCTAAGGGTTTTGTTATTGGGATTGTTGCAAGTATTCTGGGACAGCATCCTTCATTCGGAATAGCGTGCTGGTTTCAGATACGATACTTTATTCAGAATTCTATTTTCGGTTCCTTATGTTTCATTTGGTAATTTGATAAATAAATGTTATGTGTTTAAAACTCGCAGTCTCACCAGCTAATTCACTCTGGGAATATCAGCTACACACTAACCTTCAACAAGCAGCAAAGTTATGGTCTGGGCTACCTGCTTAAACTGTTTTGAGGGGTTAGGTTTAGCCCATAACAGACTAGGGGCCCTTTGCAGTATTTAGATAGCGAGTGGCAGGCGTTAGAGTCTCTTATTTCGTGTGTTGATTGGCGAGTAAACAGAGCTTCAGATGGCGATGGTTCTTGCAAAAACCAAGCTTGTTTTGGAGGTGGAAAAAGTAAGCTTGGGGGTTTTACAAAATGCACATAAGTCCAAGCAGCGAGAATTAGTAGACGAAGGGAATTGAAGCTACCTCCTAATGCGAGTAAAGATGAGATGATTGCAGCAGTAACTCAGCATTCCAATCTGCTGGAAACTCCATCAGGATCTGTAGAGATGACTAAACTTCAATTGTAAATGAAGCAGCTTGAGTTAGAAGCAGAAATGAAGCAGTTTGAGCTATGACTAACATTAGAAGAGGAAGGAAGAGGACGAATAGGTTTAGCAGAGGAAAGAGAAAAAAATAACAAATAGCTTTAGCAGGAGAGAAAGGAAAAGGGAGAGCATTTGAGCTTCAGAGATGGACACTTAGAGAAAGTGGCTAAACATTTTCAGTGGCCAGTGACCATGTGGGCTTTGTTGACCCAAACAAAACTTGTAGGTAGAGCGCGTGAGATATTCACAACACTATTGGAGGAGCGATTTGGGGTGAATGAGGAGGGACATGTGCATATGACCTTGTGCCAGAAGCCGACAGACAATGTGTCAGGAATCGAAGGAGGGATCCTGGTCAAATTCATGTTGAGTTTGAAAGGATCAAACAAAGTAATTTTGATAGATGGATAAGAGCTTTAAAAAGACTGCAAACCTACAATGCTCTTCGAGAAACAATTAAATTGGGGGAGTTCAAAAATTCACTATTTGACATAGTGCAATCTCATTTGGAAGACTGGCCGCTGAAGTGGCTATTGATTATAACTGTAGATTAATGGTTATTAAACTTGTTTTGGATTGCAGAATCAATTTCAGTCCATGATGGATAGAAACTGGGGCAAAGCGAAATCCTCACGTAGAAAGGGAAAGGTAGATCTCGGTGAAGATCGAAATGATAACTTTCCACAGGGTAAAAAGAAAATACTTGAAGGAGACAAAGAAGTTAACAAGCTATGGTTTTATCATTGCAACAAATTAGGACACATGAAATCACTGTGTTGCTGGGTTTAGGGAAAAAAAACACAGATGCAGGAAAATGGGATAAGCCTGTGAGTTTTGTAGGAGTGGTAACAGAAAACACAGTGGAAGCTAGAAACCTGCATCAGAGTGTACAAACTGCTCGGAGGTTTGTTAAGGAGGAAGTGACAGATCTGCTCAGAAAATATACCTGTAAAGTGAAAGTTTATTCACATTGGGCACGTAAAGAGGATGTAATATTAAGGGACACCGTATCCTCCAGGTCTATGCTTCTGAAAGATGAGGAGATATGTACTCTTAAATAACTAATTCCAGAAAATGCACTGCTAAAGGGAATTCATCTTGAGACAAAAAGTGCAACATTTTGTAAAGCGAGGATAACATATTCAGAAAAATGTGGAGCAATTGTGGGAGGGGTATTGGACAAACTCTCAACTCCAGGAATGTAAGTTATCCTTGCAGAAAATATACCTGATTCACTGGTACGAGTCCTGCCTACTCTGGTTGTAGAGCCAGTGGAGACGCAGGCAACTGAAGCAATGCAGGAGTCTTATCCTGTAAACTTTCCAGATTGTGGGGTAACAAGTTCCCAGTGTCACCACTAGAAACAGGCAATATCAAAAATGTAAAGATAAGGAAGCTTAAGTGGCATTAATGGAGACTTTGTTCCATCAGATAGTTGAGACAAAACAGGAGCAAGTAGGGTATCATGCATGTATTTTGAGTTCAGCTAAACTAATTGAGTCACAGCAGAAAGATAAAAGATTGAACCAGTTGCATCAAAAAGCATATACGTTAGGAAGTTTGAATGTATCCCTGAATGTCATTACCTAAAATGATGTCCAGATAAGGAAATGGAGACAATCACATAGTCAAAGAGATGGGAAATGGGAAGAGATTCATTCAATAATTTTGCCAATGGTGTATAGAAAGGAGGTGTTGCGAATCGTGCATGAGCTACCAACTAGAAGATATTTAGGAGTGACGAAAACACAGGCTGAAATACAGAGACATTTTACTGGCCTGGACTGCAACAGGATGTAGTTGAATTTTACCAGACGTGTCATACAAGTTAGGTAAATGGAAAAACACAGGCGTTAATAATACCTGCACCTTTTTTAACTATTCTGGCATTTGAGGCACCGTTTACAAGAGTTTTAATTGATGGGTTGGGCCCCGAACACACAAAATAAAGTGGGCACTAATATTTGTAAACAATAATGGATGCATCGACTAGGTTTCCAGAGGCCACCCCAAGATGCAATATCACAGTTAAAAGAATTGCAGAGGAATTACTCTTTTTTAAAATAGATAAGGACCACCAATAGAGCTACAGTGAGATTAAGGGTTCAAAGTTCAGTTAAATTATTCACGGTAATATCTTCGTGATAAAGCAATTCAAATCTACTGCGTACCATGCAAAAATGCAGGGAGCGCGGTAAAGGTAACATTAAACATTATAGATCATGTTGAGGGCTTATGGTCAGGATTATCCAGATGATTCGGTTAAGGAAGTTCCATTTGCGCTTTTTGTGATCAGAGATACACCAAATTAATAGAGCAAATTCAGTCTATTTGAATTAGTGTTTGAGCCATTAAAATTGATCAAGGAGAAAGTAGTAAATCAGAATTCAAAGGTCACACTTTTGGACTCGGTCTCAAATTTTTGGGAACGATTAATAGCGCTGGGGAATTGGCTGGACAGCATTTAAAAGTATTGCAGCATGCAATAAAACAGGAAGCGGACAGGAAATTTAAAATTTGCAATTTTGCTATCGGGAATAAGTTATTACTATTGTTTACAGTGATAGGTGAACCTTGAAAAGCAAGATTTAGTGGACCTCATAAAATAAAAAGGACATTGAGTGGGGGTAACTACTTTATAAGGTAACTACTTTATAAGAAAGACATCTCGCAGCGTATGTCATGTGAATATGCTCAAAAGGTATTTTGACAGGGAAGGAAAGCAAGGGGAGAAGGTGTTAATGATTATTGCGTTCCTGAAATAAAGTGGACAATGAGATAGTTTTCTAAAATTGGGATAAATTATTGAGTTACTTTCCTGAGAAAAATTGCAATGACTAGAAAGAGGTATTACTATTACATGGGAAGATAAGTAGAAATTAATTGGCAGTACTGACCCAATTGTGCATAATGTAGCTATAGGAGATGCTGTTATGATTAACTAACACCCTTACAGGCATAATCCTCTAAAGTTGGCACAGGTTCAGAAGATTGAATGCATGCTCTAAGATGACATAATCAACATGCGTTGCAGTGACTGGAACTCACCCATAGTCATTGTGCCAAAGCCAAATGGAACCCAACGGTTATTAGATTACTAGATCACTTACAGTGTGGAAGCAGGCCCTTCGGCCCACCAAGTCCACACCGAAGCCCGACCCACCCATACCCCTACATTTACCCCTTACCTAACACGACGGGCAATTTAGCATGGCCAATTCACCTGACCTGCACATCTTTGGACTGTGGGAGGAAACCGGAGCACCCGGAGAAAACCCACGCAGACACGGGGAGAACGTGCAGACTCCACACAGTCAGTCGCCTGAGGCGGGAATTGAACCCGGGTCTCTGGCGCTGTGCGGCAGCAGTGTTAACCATTATGCCACCGTGCCGCCCACCGTGCCGTTACGTGCGGATCATCGTAAAGTCAATGCAGTTAAAAATATTGATCTTTGCCCAGTTCCACAATTGGAAGACTCTGTTGAAAATGTGGGACAAGTAACTAACGTTTGGTATGAAATACCGGCCGGCCACATTTCAGCGGCTAATCAATAAGTTACCAGATTATCCAATGTGAGGAGTGCATTGGTAACGTGGTGATTTTTAGTCAGTCATGGAAGGAACTTTTACAGCATTTGTCGGATTTGTTTGATCGGCTTCGGAAGGCAGGCTTGGTGGTAAACGTGGGGAAAAAAATGAATTTGCCAAAGCACAAATCACCTTCCTGGGCCATGCTATTGTATATTGCTGGAAAAGCGCAGCAGGTCAGGCAGCATCCAGGGAACAGGAGAATCGACGTTTCGGGCATAAGCCCATCTTCAGGAATGAGGACAGGTTGTCCAGCAGGCTAACATAAAAGGTAGGGAGGAGGGACTTGGGGGAGGGGCGTCGGAAATGTGATAGGTGGAAAGAGGTCAAGGTGAGGGTGATAGGTCAGACTGGGGTGGGGGCGGAGAGGTCGGGAAGAAGATTGCAGATTAGGAAGGCGGTGCTGAATTCTACAATCTTCTTCCCGACCTCTCCGCCCCACCCCATCCTGACCTATCACCCTCACCTTGACCTCTTTCCACCTATCACATTACAAGTAATTTGGAACAGCATCATTAAGTTGTGATAGGCTGTCAGGTTCGGATAGGATGAATTATTCAGGTACTGGATTTTCAGTTCGTTGTGTTTCATTCCTTACTTTTGTAATTAAATTCTGTTTGTGTAAACGTCGGCAGTCCTACAAGCTAATTCAGTCTGGGAATATCCACCATATAGTAACCTTCAACAAATAACAACCCTACGGTCTGGGCTATTTGCTTAAAAATGTTTTGAGGCGTCGGGCCTGCTGCATAACAAGGTACCAAAACCATGTTCATTAAATTCCATGAATTAATGTGCATGGGATGGAATGAATATTATATTGGCTATGAAACAGAAAGGACTGGGGCCAGTGGATGAAGATCCCTGAAGGGAGTACTGTAATAACTCCCAGGCACGAGTTTCAACCATCATTATTTCTGACAAATGGAATGAAATGATATGCAGAGCAAGAGAACAGATGACCTTTGGAACACGGAATGCTGAATGACAATGTGAATAGAACAGGTCATCTTTAAATGTGATGTACAGAATTATATTTTATATAGATCCTGTTTAATCACATGTTATACAGGTTGTTAAGATTGTTTATATCTGGACGGGATATTCAGAACTAAAAACAGACACAGATAACAAAATGCATTGAGTTACCGTGAGTTGCAGCAGAGTAGAGTGAGGACACAGCTCATACCGAGCTGGTACAGAGATGATGGGCTGCATGACAACCATAGAGTCATAGAGATTTACAGCATGGAAACAAACCCTTCTGTCCAACCGTCCATGCCGACCAGATATCCCAACCCAATCTAGTCCCACCTGCCAGCACCCAGTCCATATCACTCCAAACCCTTCCTATTCATATACACATCCAAATGCCACTTAAATGTTGCAATTGTACCAGCCTCCACTACATCCTCTGACAGCTCATTCCATACACATACCACCCTCTGCGTGAAAACGTTGCCCCTTAGGTCTCTTTCATATCGTTCCCCTCTCACCCTAAAACTATGCCCTCTAGTTCTGGACTCTCTGATCCCAGGGAAAAGACTTTGTTTATTTATCCTATCCATGACCCTCATAATTTTGTAAACTTCTATAAGGTCACTCCTCAGCCTCCAACACTCCAGGGAAAACAGCCCCAGCCTGTTCAGACTTTCCCTATAGCTCAGATCCTCCAACCCTGGCAACATCCTTGTAAATCTTTTATGAACCCTTTCAACTTTCACAACCTCTTTATGATAGGAAGGAGACCAGAATTGCACGCAATACTTAAACAGTGCCCTAACCAAGGTCCAATTATTCAGAGAAATATGTTGAAAATATTCAGAGAATGAGGAGACAATGTGAATCATAAAACGCACAGACAATGTCATCATTAATAAACTATACGTATTTTTCTTCGAGTGTAGCTGTCTCTGAAAGTCCTTTTAAATCAAGATCACTTTAATGAGATCCACGCATTTATTTGCGGAACTTATAGAAGAAACAGAATCTAGTGTACTACATGCGTCATTGGCACAAGTAATGGGAATAGGAATGGAGCATATTGTCCAAATATAACCGGGTTCAGCATCTAGACCAATCAAAAAAAAAGAAAAATATTAGAGATAGTGTAAATCTGAAATACAAATGAAAAATGATGGAGAATTGCAATAGATGACGCAGGATCTGGGCAGAGACACAGAGATAACATATCGAGTCCTATATGAACATGTTCTGAACAAGTCATATTGGATTCATAAAAAGATAATTCAATTTTTTCTGCACTGATACTGCCAGAAGTGTGGGGTTTCTCTCCAGCAAGTTAAATTGGTGCAATGGCAGGAAACAGAGAGTAATGGTGGACTGAAGGCTTATGCCCAGCAGTGTTCCACAAAGGAAGGTTCTGGGTGTTCATTGTTTGTCATTTATGTACATGATTTGCGTGAGTATATCGAAGGAAACTTTAGTAAGTTTGTAGATGACACCAAACCTGGTGGCACAGTGGACAAATAGCCGATGGAGTTCAAGCTGGATGAATATGAGGTGCACGCAATTTTGTTTCTTTGTAGACCATAAGACATAGGAGCATGTAAGTCCATTTGGACCATCGAGTCCACTCCGCCATTCAATCATGGCTGATGGGAATTTCAACTCCACTGGCTAGTGAACCAGGAATGGGATTTTATTCCCCATCTCCTGGGGATCATCTACATATTGATGAAGAAAATTTTCATGAACTCATTTGACAATTTTTTCAACATTCAACCCTTTAATACTGTGGTAGACCCAATCAATTTTTTTTAGAAAAGTAAAATCCCCCTGTATTATAACTTTATTAAGCTGACATATATCCGAGATCTCACTACATGTTTGTTTCTCAATTTCTTTCTTACTGTTGGAGAGCATTCGATACAATACCATTGACGTGCTCTTTCCTTTTTTATTTTTAAATTTATAACAATATATTTTCACTGGACGATTTGTCACAAATGAGCATTTAGGGCAATCTCTTCAAACAGATCTTTGCTTTCTTATTTTTTATGCTACCCGTATATTTTAACTGGATGATTTTTCAGAAATATCTTTCCCAGTTGCAGCATTAATTTATTCCTTAATCAAAAAGGGCAGATCTCCCCTCAAAGCCAACCGCATGATTTTTCTATCCATTCTGTGAATCTTAACACCTGGAGCATTGAATTGTCAGTCTTGAACATCTCTCAGGAGAAAGTGAGGATTGCAGATGCTAGAGATTAGAATCGAGAATGTGGAGCTGGAAACGTAAGCAGATCAGCCAGCATCTGAGAAGTTGGAAAATCGCCGTTTCAGGCAGAAGTCCTTCATCGGCTCATTCCTGATTCCTGCTTCTAACATGCTGCCTGTCCTGATATGCTTTCCCAGCACTACACTCTCGAACTGAACATCTCTCAACCAACTTTCTGTAATAAATATGACGTCCCAGTCTGATGTTCTTAAGCATGCTCTGAGTTCATCAGCCTTCCCTGCAAGACACTTTACATTGAAATAAATGCAATTGTTTGCTTCAGGATTACTGTATACTCTTGACTTTCTCGTCTTTCTTTTCTAATTGACATGGTCTCCTCACATTCATAAACTTCTCCATCCATCCTACAATTTGTTATGCTACTCGGAATATCCCCCCTTGCTGTCTCTATCCATACAAAGTGTCCCTACATAGAATGAGCAAATTTCTCTGTTAAGATATTGGTTGCTTTCCAGTTTAGATTAGACCATCCCTTTCTGAACAGGTCTTTTCTATTCTAAAATAGATTCCTATTTCCCAAAAATCGAAATCCCTCAACGACATGGTAGTTCTTCAGCCATTGAATTTTCTCCTTTAATCTTTTGTTCCTTGCCAGGTAGGGGTTGGAATTGGGAGTAAATTAGAAATAACTATATTTAAGATTTTATTTTTAATCTTCGACCTCCCCTCTTAAATTCATTATGGACTGCTTTAACCGTTCCCTAAAATATCATTTCTACCACTAAGTACAATAATTTCTGCTACTCAATTTCACCTTTAATAATGTGCTTGAGAAGTTTAGAGACATTCTTAATCCTAGCACAGGAAAAACAACCAACCATCCGAAATCTATGGTCACTGCCATTGAATCTCCTGTGATGCACCTGACAGAAGAACTCACTGTAGCAATAATTCTACTGAATCTTCTCAAAAGCTGCCAAACATAAGAATCATTCCAAGTATCCAATAACTGATGACTCTTCCATTTTCCTCAGAGACACAATTCCCTTCAGCAGTTCTAAACACTGGAAATCTTTTTGATAGATGAATAGCCACAAGAGGATTTTGAACTATATTCCTATCTTATCTGACTGACATCCATCTATCTGACTGATTTGCTGGATTTTTTTTCTAAATTTACCAGCCATCCCCTCTGTCCCTTATATGTGACCTTAAAAGCAGGATTTCCTTTTACTACACATTATGTTACCTTTCATTACCTATAGACAATGGAAAAATATATACGTATACGTTTGAAATATATAAAAAATGAATAAAATCAAGCATTCAGCTAATTAAAATCAATAAAAATATTCCTCTTCAACAAATTCCGAGAAGAAATTTCTTCTCTGGACCTGAGCATGTGTAGGACTCTCCGGAATGAAGTTACAACTCCTTTGTTTTAAAAAAAAACTTATTAACTTTTCAAAACTGAAACATCTATTGCTGTGTAATAAAATAAACATTTTAAAACATAAGTAGACATTTCCTTTTTGGTAAACCACCCTTAAAAAGGTATTTTTAAAATATTCGTTTGAAAGAAAATCGTGAGTTGTTTTGCTTTGTTTGTTTGCTTTTGAATGTTAATAAAGCAAAATAGAAAAAAATGTTAAATTAATAAACTATGATAACTATATCAAGTGAAAAAGACTACATTAAATATTTAACTGCCTGCAATCCCAGGAGCAGCTGTAAGATTCATGCTGCTCTAAGAACATTTTTGGACCTGTTTTACAATATGAAGAAAAGTGGGCATATGTTTCAATAATTTGCTTCCAATTCAAGGTGACTTGGCGATATAATTTGATCTCCTGTCCGTGAGTCTATTTATGCAGAATGTAATGGAATCTTTATCATCATCTCTCTAGCTCTTTCAAACAAAATTATGAATCTGTGTCCATCGTGCAAACGGAAAGTTCCTTCAGCTCTGACTGTTGCAGGGAACGATACAAAGAACAATATCCAGGTCCATGTAAAACACAAATGCTGCAGTGACAACCACCTAAACCTAATCCAGTATTAATTACATATAAGTCTTATGAATAAAACAGACAGAGGTGTATAGTATAAAAGGAGAATTCAGTTCCATGTCCAAAATAAAATTTGTGGTTCTCTCATAAGAAAAAAATCGCAACTGTATCACCCAAAAAAACCATCGAAATAGAAAAACAACAAGAGAATGGAATTCTCAATTCTTTTCCTGTGATCTACATCTGAACAACACGAAGAAAATCAAGGTTAAATAGAGAACTTTTGAAAAGATGATGATAAGAATTGGAGGCATGGAGTTTGGGGGAAATGATAAATAATGTTGTGGATGACACAAAGATGAGATGGTGATTCACAGTCAGGAAGAACGTGTGATGGTACAGGAGGGTATAAACCTATTGTTCAGATGGCCAGATCAATCGCTGATGAAATTGTACACTGATAAATATGATACATTTCAGAAGTAACAAGACAAGACTGTGCTCAAACTGATGGGAATCTCAATTTACTGGATTTTACTTTTAACCAAAGAACGATCAGTGTGCTCCAGAAGGAGGTGTTTAACAGCATAAGGGGTATCAACAGAGTGAACAGAGAGCAGCTTTTCCCCTTACCCGAAGAATAATAAGGAGACACATTTATAAAGTGAAAGTAGTCTCATCAGTAATGTGTAAACTGTAGAAGAAAATTCCTATTTCTAAATCTATTTGGTTTTAAAATATTTCAATATTTATATTGCCTGCCAAAAAGTACACTGTTTTTCCATTCGACTCGCCAAAGTTCACAAACACAGGTACATTTTCCCAACTACGATCCAAAGACAAATATTTACCCGTTCCCTTAACATGCCCAGACCTCTTTAAATTAATATATATACTCTTCACATTTTCCTTTTCGAACCATTTCAATGCTTGTATTCTCCCATGAATCATTCAAAATCTTGTTCATAAGACGTAGACAATGGACACTTTCCAACAATGTTGATAATGTAATATTTTTACTCAATATCTAAACTATAAAGTTGCAACAATGCTAAAGTGTTTTGTTGTCCCGTCACCCACTGCAGTTTCAAATAGCCATTAAATCTAAAAAGATTTGCCAAATCTTTATTTCCGATCTAAATGGCCATTATGAAATGGGCATATTAATTATGGATTGTCTGTCTGACTGCAACAGAGTGATTCGGTTTATTAAGAACAGAGATAGGCCATCTGGTTGCCAGGCCTGCTGTGGTAATCAACAAGGCCTTACTGCGATATTTTCTCCACATTAATATCATGTTCCCCACAAAAACAGCGACCTGCATCTCCCTCAACCTAACCATTCGATTCCTCTTACCCCAGCCACCAACGATGAATACAATCAGAAGAACTGGAGCAACACAAGAACATAGATATTAAGACGTGGTAGGAAATTCAAGTACGCACTTATCCACATTAAACACCATCGGCCAGCTATAGCAATCTGCCCCATTTTCCAAGCCTATCAATATTCATCTGTAAACTCTTTAGCTCCTCATTGCAGCCTGCTTTACCACCTAGTTTTATACAATTTGTGCATTTAGTTACTGCAGTCAGTCTCTCCTTCCAGGTCATTTGGGCAGATTGCAAACAATTGAGGTCAGAGAAATAACATTTAACCCAATGCTTTGCTTTCTGTTAGTCAGCCAGTTCTCTATCCAATTCAATACGGTACATTTAAGCCCTGGGATCGAACCTTCCATTTCAGGCCTTTATGTACCATCTTGTCAAATGCCTTCTGAAGTTTAGTGGTACAGCAGTTACTGCATCCCAATAATCCACATTATTGGTTACATTCTTAAAGAACTCCAACAGGTTTGTCAAGCACAACCGGTCAGTCATGAAACCTTGCTGACGCTGGTGAATTGATTTTTGTTTTTCCAAGTGTTCAGTTATTTCCTACTTCATAGTTGTTGAAGAAACTTCCCCAAGACAGAGGTTGAACTGATTTGTCTATAGTTTGTGATCTGATTGCCTATCCGGTGTTTTGAATGCTAGTGCCACATTATTAATTTGTCCTATACTTCGGCACTGTTCTAACATCCAGGGATGTTTTGAAAATCGTAACTAACGCACCCAGTACATCTGCTGTTCCCTCCTTTACAATGATAGAGTGCAGGCCGAGGGCCTGACCTGACTTTAATCCCATCAATGTATTTAATATCTTCTTCCTCATCATCGGACTTCCATCAAGATCCTTTGCAATTGTTGTACATTTTGGGAAGAAATTATCTTCCACTGTGAAAATAGGAAATGTTGATTTTCCCTCTGCCACTTCTGAGTTTCCCATTATTACCTTGCGGTTTTCATCCTCTAAAAGACCAACATTTCGGTACTGCATTCTTTTCCTTTTTCTCTTTTCGGAGAAGTGTTCTTTATCAATTCTTATGATTTATGCTCGTTTTCCTTCGTTGCACATTTTGATTTTGTTTTTAGTAACCATTCGCTGACAATGTAAGCGTTTTTCTTTAATTCATTCACAGGATGAACGCGTCGCTGGTTAGACCGCACTCATTGTCCGTCCCTATTTGCACAGGGCAGATAAACGTCAACCAAATTTGTATGGGTTTGAAGTCACATGTAGGTAAGACCAGGTAAGGATGGTGGTTTCTGTCCCGAAATGAGAGTCATGAAGCAGATGGCTGTATCAAACAATGAGCATTGGATTCATTATGATTATTTGACTCTTGATTCCAGTTTAATGTTGAATTTATCTTGCACTATCTACCATGGTGGCATTTGAAGCCATGTCTCCAGATATGGATTAGTAGCCGGCGAGAACCAGGCTATCACCTTCATGTTATTATTGATTTTCTTGTTAAGAGATGGATCACTTTTCACCTTTTTACAATTCCTCTTCCACTCAGGGTTACACTTTAATTGAGAGGTTTTGATTATCTCCCAAAGTAGTTGCCACTGTTCTTCAACTGTCCTGCCCTTTAATGTTTTGCCAAGTCCACTCGAGCCAACCCCTTCCTCAGGCTAGTAAAATTATCATTGTCCAACACTAAACCTCTCATATGTGATTCTGTCTTTCCTGTTTCGATCTGAATGTGAAACCCCAGCATGCTGTGGTCAATCTTTCTAAAATAGTCCAGTACTACAAAATGACTTATCACTCCTTCCTCATTACGTAATACCAAAGCCATGGCATGTTACTCGAAGCCATAATCCTTCATACATTTGTTGAATCGTTCTCTGAGGCTCCCCTTACCAAATTGATTAGCCCAGTAAATATGAATGTTCAAATTACCCATGATTACTCTTGTGCCCTTGTCTCAAGCCATCGATATTCCCTGCTTCGTGCTATGCGCTACTTTGAATGTAGGATGCCGGGGTGGGAGCTTGTGGGCTGGAAATGCTCCGACCAATTGGTTTCTTTCCAAGTGTATTATTTCCAACCATATTGATTAATCATTATCGTCCCATGGGCTAATATCATTTGTTAATACAGCCTTGACATTATCCTTAACCAATGTAGACACTCCACCTCCTGTTCCTTCTTGTCTGAATAGAGTCCCCTTGGACATTTAACACCCCAGTCCTGACATTGCTGTAACCACGTTTCAGTAATCCGCACAAAGGCCATACTTATTTACCTCTGTTTGAGCTGTCAGCTCATTAATTTTACGCCAAATGCTGCACGCATTTCGTTGGAAGGTTTTGCACATATTCAACTCGACTATCTTCCTCTTCCTTGTCTCACTTCCAGGTGGCACGGGGAGCAATCCCAAGATTAAGATCCGGTAGATCTAGCTTTTAAACTCACTCAGAAATCCCCGAATTTTCTTTGTAGGACCTTTCAGTCTTCTTACCTCTGTCATTGGTACCAATGTGTACCACGACCACTGGCTGTTCACCCTCCCCCTTCAGTTTGCCCTGAGACATCTTGATCCTGGCACCAACCACCATTGATTTCTTTTACTCTTTTAATATTTTTGTGCACAGGCTCTCCATCTTTATTTATTGATCCCCAACAATAACGAGCCTATCATTCACTCCAACTTTCGAGTCACATTTTTAAATTGTTATGGTTTCTTCCTTCAGCATGATCATTAAACTTGCTCTGTCTGTTTATTCGACTAAAGTCTACTTTCTGCTCAGTTTCTGACCTGTTGCTTTGGCTCCCAGCCTCCTGTATTATTAGCTTAAATCTACTCGACTTACATGATGTTGGGGCCCCTCCAGTTAAGGTGAACCCTGTACTTTTTGTACAGTTCCCACCTGCCCCGGAAGCTATCCGAATCGTCCAAAAATCAGAAAGCCTCCTCCCAAAACAGATCTTTAGCCACATATTCAACTCGACTACTTTCCTCTTCCTTGACTCACTTCCAGGTGGCACTGGGAGCAATCCTAAGATTTCAATCCTGGAGGTCCTGCTTTTAAACTCACTCCGAGCTCCCTGAGATTTTCTTTGGAGGACCTTTCACTCTTCTTACCTCTGTCATTGTTACCAATGTGTACCACGACCACTGGCTGTTCACTGTGCCCTGAACATGCTTTGAGACATTCATGATCCTGGCACTAACCAACCTTTGTATGAAGAATTCATAGAATCACAGAATCTTTACGGTGGGGAAGCAGGCCGTTTCACACAGCATGTCTACACTGACCCTCCAAAGAGTAACGTACCCAGACCCATCCCCATACGCTGTTACTCTCTATTTACCCTGACTAATGAATCTAACCAGCACATTGCTGAACACAATTAGCGAAAAGTAAACATCCCAGACCTATTCCGCTACCCTATGTTGAATCTGCTTTCTCACAACAGATACGACCAGAACTACCGAGCATTTCCAGCAAGTTCTGCTTTTGTCACTGATGACGATTGCATATTGATAAAAACATGTTCAACTCAGACTTGAAAAATGCTGAATTTAAACTCTCAGTAGAAAGCTAAATATTTGGTTGTTCAATAATCCCAATAAATGTTCATTAAATTTCTTCTGTTCTGCACATGAACGTCATGTGCTCATTTTCCAATCCTGAATAAAGGAGATTTTTGCACCATTTTAATATCAGAAAGCTCGGAGAAGTTGCACATTTACTTATTCATATGGGAATGTGATTGTATCTCATTCTTTCATGTCAGTTTAACAGTTTAATTATAGTGGATTAATCAAAACACACACACACACTCACACACACACACACACACACACACACACTCACACACAGACACACACACATATACACACACACATACACACACAGTGTATTACTTTGTTGAAGAATACCAATAACATTGTTAGTAATTGGTTTCATAACTGGAAAGAAGGATTGAGATAAAGGAAGGATGACAGTAAACGGGTCTTTTTATGGAACAGAATATGCAATTGTGTGAACTTACTAAGATAATCAAATTTACAGAAAACAAAATATATTGTAATGAAGATGTAGAGGTGTCCATTGTTCTGAAAGAAGTTAAAATGTAAAATTTGACTGCGATATCAACAGTGAGGCTGCGTTGCCATGGAACACAAACAAATTCAAATTCGGCCAGTCAGTTTAAATTATGCCCAAATACACTGAAATCCAATCGAGTTTGAAATATAATGTATTTTATGACTTCAAAATCAATGAAATGGTCTAATGTTCTGAGTATAAAACCACTCATTTAGAACATTTAGGGGGAGAACTGCCAAGGACAGCCACAAAGATAGACTGCTAGCTGAAGAGCTCTCTAAAAGGTACCTGTCTATAAGAGGTTTCTACAGCAGAACATCGAAGCCAACCTAGAGAAAAAAATCTACATAGCAAAATCTACAAAGGAGAATTGAAAAATCTGACTGTTTTTGAAACACGATTATATTTTTTGTAAATTTTAATCGTGGTGTTTTGTTTTATCGGACCAGTATTGTGGTGTGGTAGGTATAAGATAGGTTTAACGAAAGGAGTTCTAAATAGTTGTTCATTTTAATATTCTCTGTTGGATCTTGCTAAAAAGATTGCTATTTTTACTTTAAATAGTGACCTCTGTAAAAAGATCTTTGCCTCTCGAAATTTAACAGATTCCAGCATGAGGTGAACCTTTTCTGTGTCTGGTTTAAATTAGGAGAGAGGTTGATCCTGTGTTGTAACAGTTTGCAGGCTTTCGTTTGCGATTTTAACAGATTTAGACAGATCCAGTCTGGGATTTGGGCAGATTAAAAGAGGTTTGGACTGTGAAAAACACAGTATATTTAATTATTTGCACATTATTGTCCAAGAGCTTTAAATAAAACGTCGGTGAGTCAGTTTGTTTAACTTCAGTGACCTGAGGTTGGTTAAATTAAAAGTGAGAGAAATGGCTCTTTAAAATGTTAAAGAGGTTCTGAGGTTTGAAGATGATTCTCACATTTGCCGAGGGCGTTTAGAAGGAAAGATAAAGGCCAAACTTTTAGAATTAGCAAATAAATTAGATTTGAGTCTAACCAAGAACAAGAGTAATGCTGAAATTGTCAGGAAATTACTCAAACACTAAGGTGCGTCAGAGAAACAAAGTACAGGAGAGTTAGAAAAAAAGACTTAAATTACAATTGAAGAAAATGCAGTTTAAAGTTAAACAAAGGGAAAGAGTAAGAGTGAGAAGAAAGAGAGAAGAAGGTTCTTAGCTGATCAAAGAGAGAAGACAGAGGGAGAAAAAGAGAAATAAATTTCTTAGCTGAGCAAAAAAGAGAGAGAATTTGAACTTGAGAAATTGCGATTTAGTCAGCAAAGTCAAGTTAACAGGATGGAGATTAAAAGGGGCGTTAGTGATATATACAACTGTGTCAAAACTCTGCCACGTGCTGATGAGAAAGGTGTTGAAGCCTTCTTTATTTCATCTGAAAATTTGGCTAGGCAGGTGGAGTGGTCCAATGATCTATGGGTAATGCTAGTTCGGACGAAGTTGGTAGGCAGGGCTAGTGAGGTATTTTCTGAGTTGTCAGATGAGGGTTCAGGAGATTATGAAGACGGCAAACAAGCTATTTTTAACTGCTTTGTATTGGTACTGGAAGCATATAGATCGCAGTTCAGAAAATTAAGGAAGGAACCAGGTCAGCCTTATTTTGAGTTCGAAAGAATTAAACATAGGCATTTTGACAGATAGGTGCGGTCTTAATAGATCTATGAGGCTCTAAGGGAGATTATTATGCTGGAGGAGTTTAAAAATTCACTTCCAGAAATGATAAGAATACACGTTGAGGAACAGAAAGTTCAGGAATTGAGAAGAGCAATTAGCAGAAGAATATATGTTGCTGCATAAGACAAGCTTCCAGCCAGAATATCGTCCTGTCAGGGATAGAATTTTGGAGAAGGATACATACTACACTAGAAAAGAAAGAATGGAGAATAAGAGTTTACCATAGGTTAAAGAAGATGCCTAAGAGAGTGGAAAGGAGGCGAAAGGCCTCAGTGATTTCACTGTAATGGAGTGGGACAAGGAAAATTACAGTTTCGTTGGTTTCAGAAGGGCACGAGGTAAATGGTGTTTTCACTGCCATAAGGATGGATACACATGATCACAGTGCTGGTCGTTAAGAATGGCACTGTGGGAAAAGATGTGGTAAAAGAAGCTAAGCCAGTGGAATTAGTGAAAGTTTTAAAGGAGACCCCAATACGAGCCGAGGAGCTGCAGAAACGTGCACAGCCTAGGCAGGGGCTGGGTATGGAGTTAGTACCTGATCTCTATAAAGAATTCGCCTCTGTGAGTAAAGTTTACTCAGAAATAACAGGGGTGGAAGGGTAGGAAGTTATAACTTTGAGAGATGCAGGATATAACCAGTCTTTAATAGTAAGAGAAAAGCAAATTTGCAATATTTCTGATCTGTTACCCGAGACTGTGGTGATTTGTGGAATAGATAGACAGAAATTTAACATTCCCCTATAGAAGATCAGGTTGGAGTACCAACCCAAGACTGGGGAAGTTACAGTGGGATCGATTGACTGAGAGTCAGTTCCAGGAATCCAGTTTGTTCTTGAGAATGATTTAGCAGGGTCCACGTTGGGAATGACACCCCTTGTTGTGGAGAAGCGCAAGGAAGACTAAGAAACTGAGGAGTTAAATCAAAAATATCCTGGCATTTTCCCAGGCTGTACACTATCCAGATCCCACTATCACAAGTGACAGCACGGAGCACCGCTAAAGACAAAGATGAAGGAGTTGAGGTTCAGTTACCGGACACCCTGTTTGCCATAATGGTGCAAGGAAAACCTGAACAGGCAGTGGATCAGACAGTATCTTTTAGTTCTGAAAGACAAAGGGACTTGCAACTGACAGACAAGATGATAAAAGATTTATATGTGGATGCATATTCTGAAAAGGAGGCAGAGGATATTTGTGACGGTTATGATCTGAGAATCGAATTTTAAGATGGAAATGGAGACCACGTCAAGTTAGTGCAGAGGAGAAATTTGCCGAAGTGCACCAGATTGTGTTGCCGATAGCATACAGACAGGAAATGTTATGGGTAGCACATGAACTACCATAAGGAGGTCACCTGGGGTACAAAGACATTTTTAAAGACCTGGAATGCACAAGTACGTGGTTAACGTTTGACATACGTGTCATTTTTGCCAAATGGTAGGTAGGCCACAGGCAGTAATAAAACTAGCACCTCTGTTGCCAATTCCCACATTCGAAGACCCTTTCATGTGGGTTATAAATGAATGTGTAGATCCGCTCCTGAAAAGTAGAGGAGAGGAAGAACTGGAGAAACAGGTGTCAGTTACTGCCGCGCAGAGTGAGGAATCAAATCCAAATCTTGTGGTTTTTGATGTGCCTCAAAATATGTTAAAAATGCAGAAGTCCTTGAGCAGTCGGAAAGGTTCGTAAACTGTCTGTCTCAGGAACATAGAACAAAGTTGAAAGGTTTGTTATTGCAGTATGAGGACGTATGTAAGAATCATATGGGGAGAACTAATGCCATTGTACATGAAGTAGACGTAGGGAATACTGTTCCGATAAAACAGCATCATATTGGCTTAATCCTGTCAAAGCCAGACAGGTCCAGCAGGAGGTGGAGGCTATGCTCAAGGACGACGTCATCAAACCAAGCCAGAGAGAGTGGAGCTCTCCAATCGTCCCAAACCGGACAGGAATCAATAATTTTTCTTGGAAGATAAACACTGTTACAAATTCAGAAATATCCAATACCAACATTGGAGGACTGTATTGAGAAAGTTGGACAAGTCAGTTACATCACCAAGTTGGATTTAATGCGTGATTACTGGCAGGTACCTTTATCTGAGAGGGTAAAAGAAATTTCTGAATTGTAAAGCAAAATCAGCTATATCAATTAAAACTAATGCCCTTTGGAATGAAGAACGCACCCAACACATTCCAAACACTCAAGAACAGATGTGTGGCTGGGTTAACAAACTGTTCAGTCCATTTGGATGACGTAGTGAACCTTAGTAAGTCCTGGAAAGATCACTTGGTACAGTTGGCAGAGCTCTTTGAACGAATACAAGAAACAAAACTGGTGGTAAAATTAAAGAAAACTGAATTTGTGAAAGCAGACGTGATGTTGTTGGGACATGTTCTTGACTCAATGGAATGCAAAGACAAAAGCTACCGAAGAATTTCCACGACCAACCTCAAAGAAAAAAAGTGCTTTATTTCTTCGGACTCAGCAGAATCATTCAGAGGTTTGTTCCAAACGTCAGCAGTGTAGTGGCACCGTTAACCGATTTGCTGAAAAAGAACACAAAGTTTTGGTGTACAGAACAATGCCAGGAGGCCCCCGACCATTAGAGAGAAATATTGACAACCAACGCAGTTTTAGATACACCAAACATTACGAAACCTTTCAAAGCTGCAATCGATGCTAGTGACATAGGAGTTGGAGCTGAATTGCTGCAGGAGATTGAGATGGCATTGTACTTTTCAAAGAAACTCAACAGCCACGAGAGGAAATATTCCATGACTGAGACAGAACTATTGAGTTTGGTACTAGCCTTATGGCATTTTAATGTGTATGCCACGAATAATGCATTCGAGACAATTGTGTACACGGATCCCAATTTGATGTGTACATGAACAGGAACGTTTTGGAGGGGTATGTGCCAAAAACAGAAAAATAGAACTTATTCAATTTAGGAAAACTGGTGAGCATGGATGAGTTGGGTCAAATGCTCTGTTTTCATATTGTATGAGGGTAAGAGTCTATTAATTCTTCATTGCCATCAATTAATTTCCAAGTCAAAAGTCCTCTGTAAATACTTACAGTGATATAAATATCTGAACTTTCTTAAATGCAGATTTCCTGACATTGATGTGGTGCTGTAGATCACAGCAGCAACATCAGCAGAAGCAGCATTATATTCAAGCACAACCTGTAACTTTTTGAATGGGATAATCCCTCAGTCCATCACTACCACTAAGTTGGCAACTCTGACATCTCCCTGGCAATGCGGAAAATTACTCAGCTGTCTCCAGTCCCCAAAGAGAGGAATAGTTGCAATCTGACCAATTACCACACCCTCAGTGCCATCACAAAAGTCAAATTAGTGGTCGTTTGTCTGATAGAGCTGTCAAGCAGCACAGAACTAAACTGCTCAGTGTGGTTTCCGATAGGTCCCCATGTGGCGATGGCACTGTTGTGTAAATGGCACTGGGTTATTAATCCAGACCAGGTTAATGCACTGGCAGCTGGTAGAAGTTAAAAATACATTTTTAAATATCGAGCTGTGAAATCTGGTGCCAGTAATATTCACATTGATGTCAACGTTGCTTGTAAATATCAATTTCCTTCCCCAATGTACTTTCAGGAAGTGAATCTCCCGTGGTTTCCTGGTCTGTCCTAAAACTGACTCGAGATGCACAGACATGTGATAAACTCTTCAATGATCTCGAAAACGGTCAAGAAAGGCACTCAAATATATCAAACTATTCTGCAAATTTACTGACCCACCCTTCGACTCCCTCTTCCAAGTCATTAATAAAAATTACAAACAGCAGAGGACCCAGGACGGATCCCTGCGGAACTCCACTTGTAACTGGGCTCCAGTCTGAATATTTGCCATCTACCACCACTCTCTGACTTCAACCGGTTAGCCAGTTTTCTATCCAACTGGCCAAGTTTCCCTCTATCCCATGCATCCTGACTTTCTGCATAAGCCAGTCATGGGGAACCTGATCAAATGCCTTACTAAAATCCATGTATACTACATCCACTGCTCTACCCTCATCCACATGCTTGGTCACGTCCACACACTTGTAAGGCAAGACCTACCCTTCACAAATCCGTGCTGGCTGTCCCTAATCAAGCAGTGTCTTTCCAGATACTCATAAATCCTAACCCTCAGTACCCTTTCCATTACTTTGCCTACCACTGAAGTAAGACTAACTGGCCTGTAATTCCCGGGGTTATCCCTATTCCCTTCTTTGAACAGGGGCACATCATTCACCACTCTCCAGTCCCCTGGTACCACCCCCGTTGACAGTCAGACGAAAAGATTATTGCCAACGGTTCTGAAATTTCCTCTCTTGCTTCCCACATAATCCTAGGATATATCCCCGTCAGGACCGGGGGACTTGTCTATCCTCACATTGTTCAAAATGTCCAACACATCTTCCTTCCTAACAAGTACCTCTTCTAGCTAGTCTGTTTCACACTCTCCTCTTCAACAATACGGTCCCTCTCATTTTTAAATACGACTGTTTGTCAACAGTCCTGTTGACACTGCAGAGATCTCCTTCCTAACATCTGAGAGCATGTGACATCTGTACTACATCTGTCTCCTGATCCCTTTAGTGTCCGGAAATCCTTTTTATATTTAGTGTCCTGGCATCCTCAGGACGTTCTCCCTCATGTGGGAGAGAAAGCCCCAGGTTCACCAGTCTCGGAGTACAGACATTTATTCTTATCTCAATGCAGGGTGTACTGCCCATACCTAATACTGTGGCCCATTGTTTTAGACGTCCCAGCCAGGGGAATTATCATCCCTGCTTCCAATCTGTCTAGCCCTGTCAGTGTTTTATATATGTCACTGAGATCTTCACTCATTTTCCTTAAGCCCAAGGAATACAGGTCCAATCACCCAAACCCTCCTCTCACAACAAGCCTGTCATCCCAGAGATCAGTCTGGTCATCCTTCACTGTAATTCCTCAATGTCAGGTTTGTCTTTTATTAAGTAAGGAAACCAAAACTGCACACAATACAGCACAATGCTCGAAATGGGATCTCACCAAGGCCCTGTACGACTGCAGTAAGATACCCTTACTCCTGTACTCAAAATTCCCTGAAATAAAGGTTGACACATCATTTATCTTCCTAACCACTTACTGCTCCCACAATATTGCTTTGTTAGGTTTTTTTGTTGCTTTCTTTTACCATTTATAACTTTCCCAATTGTCTAGTTTCCCACTGGTCTTTGCCATTATTTCTGACATTTAATTTATTTTGATAGCCTCCCTCATTTCATGAGACATCCATGGCAGATCTCTTTTCCTACAGTCCTTCCATTTCACTGTTATATGCTGTTGCTGCCCATTTGCAAAACAAAAACTGCTTTGAAAGCCAGACACAGTTCTTCAATGGTTCCAGCTTAAAGTCTTTGCTTCCAGCCAACCTTAGCCAACTCCTCCCTCATCCTATTGTTGTCTCCTCTGTTTCAGCTCAGGACCCTGGTATTGGACTTTATCTTCTCACCTTCCATCTGTATTCTAAATTCAAACATACTTTCAGTCCCAATAATTTCTCCCAAAGCAGTCATTTCTAATTTCATTCTTTTTCTCCCGAGACCTACGCTTTCCAGTCTTCCTGGGAAAAATTGATTTATTTGGTTTGTTTCATTCTGTGAATACAGAACTGAAGTAACTGCTTCATAGTTCTGTTATTGCCCTGTTCTCTATTCTTCTTCCTTTGCGTTTAGACTGTAACGAAGCTGCACTTGTTTTCTCTAAACTTTTCCATTGACAGTTCACCCTTATAATTCTTGTTAGTATTCTCTTCAGAAACCCATCAATTCAAGTCCACACCATACAATCACAGGAGCATTGTCTTTGTACCGTCAGACATACAGCACGGCCTACACTCATCCCACGCTCTCTACATGAGGCCTGTAGCTGGGAATGTTATGAAACTTCAAGAGCTCGTCCAAGTTCTATTTAGCTGTTATGTGGTTACCATAACAGCTCCCCTCTCAGGAAGTATATTCCAGAACCCAACACCCTCTGGATGAAAAACAATCCTCAAATCCTCAGACCCTTCATTTGAAAAGTTTCGCTGGTTTTGCCCCTTTGCCTTAAAGGAACAGCTGCTGTCTATCCACTCTGTCCATGCCCCGCGTAATCTTATCCTTCTGAATCACACAACCCTCAGTCTTCTCTGCTCCAAAGTAAACAAACCAAGCTTTTCCAGCTTCTCTCCACAGGTGACATGCTCCAACCCAGGGAACATACTGGTGAATCTCCTCTGCACCCCGTCCAGTGGAACCACATCCTCCCTGTAATGTGGCTCCCAGAACTCCATGCAGTATTCTACCTTGGCCGAACTAAAGTCCTGTATAGCTCTCATAATCGATGTTCCAATGAGTAAAGGATATTTACTATTCCCAATGCCTTCTTAACTCAACTATTACCCTGTCCAGTCACATTCAGGGATGTGTGGAGAAGCACCCTCTGAGCTTCCTAGTGTGCTGACATTCATTGAGTACTCCCCTGTCTGATTCCTTCTCCCAAAACGCATCACCTCATATTTATCAGGGTGGCATTCCATGTGCAATTGATGTGTTCATCTGACCATTCCATCTGTATCTTCCTGTAACATAAGGCCTTCCACCTCACTGCCAACTACCCGGCCAATCTTTGTGTGAAAGATACACTGATTTATCACACACACCCCACTCCCTCCACATTCACATCTGCATCAATAATGAATAACATAAATAATAAGGGTTACAGCATTGATCCCTGGGGTACATCAGGGGTCACTGGTCTCCAGTCACACAAACATTCTTCTCCCACCACCCTCTTTCTCCTGCCTCGAAGACAATTTGAACATCATTTGCCTAGTTACCCTTGAAAACATGATATTATACTTTCTTTATCAGTTTTGCATGTGATGCTTTGTCAAAGGAGTTGCTCAAAAATAAAACATATAAACGACCTTCTCGAAAAAAATCAATAAAATTCGTTCGGCATAACCACCCTCTCATAACTTCATGCTGCCAATCCCTGATCAAACATTGCCTCTCTCAATGAAGATCAATTGTCTCCTTCCCTGTTTTCCCCAATAGTTTCCCTGACACTGATCTGATACTCAATGATCTACAGTTCCCTGGTCTACCTGCACCAATCCTTCCTGTAAAGGGTGCTCTCTATTACTCTGCCAACTCCCCTGTTATTAGGTTCTACTTAAACATTTGAGTCAGGGCATTTCCTCCCTTGTCTCCCACTGCAGCTATGATACAACTCTTCCAGACCTGGGGACTTGTCCAATTTTATATCAGCCAAAACCATCATTTCCTGCTCGCATCTTTTATCAATCTGCTCAAGAGATTCCCAGTCCAGTCTTCTTGAAATATGTACCTGTCTCCTTCTTCTCCCAATTAAAACAGATGTGAAGCTCTCATGTCACAATCTAGCAATCTTCTCCAGCTTCAAACACAGATTGCTCCCTCGGTGTATAATGGGCCCTAATTATTCCCTGGTTATTCTACACTGTTTGATGTCCTTGTGGAATATCTTGGGATTCTCGCTAATATTGCTCTCACTTATCAATGCCCATGTTCGTCACTCCACTTTGTGTGAGTTTGTTTAACTTTAATTTCGATCACCTCTCATTCTCTGAACCTCTCTGGGACACAGGCAGTGTTCCCTGATCAGACAATCTTGCCATCTGAGGCATTAATCTCGAGAATGTTCTTACAGACCTTACAGTGTGTGTATAAATAAAAAGCATTGCCTGTCTTTCATTAAATCATTTGAACGTACTTTTCAAATTCACTGAAGCCAACTTTATCCTTGCACCTGAATGGCTTGCATGACTCAGGCATGTACCATTAATATAAGAAAAAAAAACTGCTTTGTCTTCAGATGTCACTTAAATTCAAAGTATTAAGGTCACTATTCCCAAAAGCTCCTTTACAACAAAGTCTTCAATTAGCTGTTCTGATCACACATCATCAATTCCAGAACAACCTGATCTCTAGCTCGGTGTTCAACATATCGTTAAAGCAACCCGCCTCATAGACTCTTGCGAAATACATTTTCCCAGCATTAACATTCACTTGGGATAACACTCTTTAGATGTAACTTGAAGCTGCCCATTATTACTGCAGTACCCACAAAGTTGTACGTCTAATTTCCGGTTTTGGATCAGTGTGGAGTCGATGGGCCAAATGACCTGCTTCCACACTGCAGGAATTTTATGAGTAACATTTTTGTTGCAGAAATCAGTTGTGGGAACAATCTTTGAATTCATTCCAATATCCTTTCCTCAGTGAGGAGATGAAATCTGTGTGCACGACTCCAGATGTGATCTTACTAAGACATTTGTATCACAATTTTGACTTTGATATATAACTCTGATAAATGTTTGCTTTTCCTTGCTGTTTCTGAGCTCCCCGTATCAGATTCTGTGGAATTTGCGTGACATGGGCTCTGGTGAGGTTCTTGGTAGATTCAGGTGAGATGTTTGGTGAGGCATATCTTAACATTGTTATCATATCGCCACACCTTACCTGTTATTCTCAAGTGTCATTGTGACGTTATCACCAGATCTCCCATTATGCTGGTGGAGTAGAGAAGGACAATGAACTTTCAACAATGCTGTGTACTTCCCAGAGATCTGAGACTGTTCTAACCTTCGTGGGAACCTTACAGCAGGCTGGTAAAGTGCTGCTGCTGTACAGTGTCTTAGTAAGATCACATCTGGAGTCGTGCACACAGATTTAATCTCCTCACTGAGGAAAGGATATTGGAATGAATTCAAAGATTGTTCCCACAACTGATTTCTGCAACAAAAATGTTACTCATAAAATTCCTGCAGTGTGGAAGCAGGTCATTTGGCCCATCGACTCCACACTGATCCTTCGAAGACCATCCCATCCAATCCCCACCCAGTCTTTATAATCTGGCATTTTCCAAGACTGATGCCCCTAGCCTCCACATCCCCGGACATTATGGGTAATTTAGCTTGGCCAATCCACCTAACATGCGTATCTTGGGACAGTGGGAGGAAACTGGAGACTGAAATTGAACTGAGATTTCTGGTACAGTGAGGCAGCAGTGCTAACCACTGAGCTACCCAGTATGGGCAAAACCACATTCCTAAATATTTCAGCCCTTGAAAAGTGACATTTAACCAGGGAGATTCCATAAGTCCCCAAATCTATCATTGAGCAACAGGAGGTGGACATTGAGATCTTGAGCGGCCTGATCAGAAACAGGAGTAGGACATGCAATCCATTGAGACTATAATGTCGGAACAGCAGGAGGACATTCAGCAAAGCAATGTGTAAAGCAGAAACAGAATGAGTCCAATCAGCAACTCATGCCTCTTACACAGCAATTCGACCAGATCTTTTACAGTCTTGTGCCTGTTACACAGGAATTGTGAAAGGGAACATAGAGGTTATAGAAAGGGAAGGACTTCGAATAAGCAGCTTCACACGGAAATGAAAAGCAGTGAGAAACCTATTGGGATTGAAGACAAATGTTTAGTATCCGTTATGAAGGAATTAATAACAGGATATTTCCAAAGTCAAGACACAATCCAGCACAGTCAACATAGTTTTACGAAGGATAAATCATGCTTGAATGATTTGACTAACTTTCTTTAAATAAAACGTAACAAGCTAGTTGAATAATGGGGATCATATTTATGTATTATATCTGGACTTCCAGACATCAGTGCATAACGTGCCTTGCAAAATATTAATATGGAAGACAAGAACACATGGGGTTAGGAACAATTTACTTGCCGGGGAGAGGATTAGCTAACCAGTAAAAACCATGAGATGGAGTCGCTGGTTTTGGACTGGTTTGAACAAGGTCAAAAATCAAACGACACCAGGTTAGAGTCCAATGGGTTTATTTGGAAACATAAGGTTTCCTTACGCTGCTCCTTCATCGGGTGTAAGAGAGAGGAAGACCTTTAACACAGAAGTTATAAGAGAAGATCAAAGGGTTATACAACTTATGTACATTAATTGTACACACCTAAGATGGCTCTTAAATACTTAATCAGTTAGAATATTTTAAGCGTGAGACCTTGTTTGGACCCTGTCTGTGTCTTCATCTGGAGTCAGACTGGTTTTATTTACAAAGTAGGAGTTTGTAAAATATCACATTGACATACTCTCCACAAATTGTATGTGTTTGAAATAAAATAAAGAGCATCTGCAAATACAAATGGGCAAATGCAAATTCACCCCGCAGATTTCTATGTGCATACATGTGTATGTGCGTTTGTAGGAGAGAGGGGCGTGTCTGTGTGAAGCGGGGGGGAGAGCCACTCTATGTACGTGAGAGAGAGTGAGGAGGAGTGTGTATATGTGAGTGTGGGAGGGAGAGAGTGCATGCGTGCGTGTGAGAGAATGGAGTGCACGTGTGTGCTTGTGAGAGAGGGAGAGGGAGAGTGTGTGTGGAGCAGATAGGGAGAGTGTGCATCAGTGTATGTAACGGGGAGAATGAGAGTATGTGCTTGTCCAGGCGAAAACACAGACAGAACAGCAAATCCCTTTCCGTACACACACTCACTGCGTGGTTTCAGAGCTTCACTTCTCTGCAGCCTCTGCTCCATTTGTTGATCATGTTACAAACCCAGGTGCACTAACTGCAGTCCCCATGCTCCATCCAGAGTTGGGTCAGCAAGTCCTAAGGTCTCCATGAATGTCTGACGCAGTTTACAGCACAACCTCCAGCAAACCATCCCCAGCCACCCCACTAGCTTTTCAAAAACAGGAGTCAGTCAGAAGCCCCTCAGCTCCAAGATAGATGTCTGTTCCTATACAATTATTCTACAGAATTTTCCTCGTATTACTGACTGCACGATCAACTGAGAGAGATAAACATGCGTTCCGTGAGCAGCCGCATACCAAGTTTCAAACACATGAGTCAAAGCTGCTGGAACACCCCGTCCATGGAGAACCACATGGGACACATCGGGAAGGAAACAGCAGCCTGAAACATACCATTTCACTGTTTCTGAGCTTCACAATGCCAGCACTCGATGCACGAGGGAGTCAAAAACTAACGCCAGGGAATGATACAGAAAAAAAACCAAATAACTTATTAACTGATAACTTGCTGAAAATATGGATAAGGAGATGGGGGGATTGGAATAACTGGATGAATGTGACAACAGTGGGCCAATTCACAAGAATGCAAACAAAGAATAAAGACATTGCCAGATCTGCTGGAATGGTCCATTGCCTCAAATCCTGAACCTGCTTCAGAAAACCAGCCCAGACACCGCAAACTGGGGTAAGGTAACGGCTAGGATGGAGACCTGTGCAGGCCGTGCTCGAGGAATATTCCATAAACTGGCCTATCTGCACAACATGGGGAGTATTGCAAACCTTTTCCAGGATATTGCAATTCTCTACCACCACCCTCTGCCTCCTACCTTTGAGCCAGTTTTGCATCCAAATGACTTTCATATGAACCAACCTTGTTAAACAGATGACCATGCACAATGTTATTCAGCGCCTTACTGAAGTCCATATCGACAATGTACACCACTCTATCTTAATTAATCTTTTTAATCGCTTCTTCAAAAAAAAACTGTCAAGTCAGTGAGATACAATATTGCTTGCACAAAGTTATGTTGGCTATCCCTAATCAGTCGGTACCTTTCAAAATGCGTGAAAATCCGATTACTCATAATCTTTTCCAACAACTTACCCACCACTGACGTCAGGGTCACTAGCTTTTCCTTATTACCCTTCTAAATCATTTAAGTAGTGGCACCACGTTACCCAACCTCCAGTCTTCAAGCACTTTACCTGTGGCTATTGATAATCGCAAGGGGCCCCGCAATCACTTCCATATCTTCCCACAGAGTTCTAGCGTACATCCAATAAAAGCCAGGACATTTTCCTCTGTTTGCATGTTTTAAGACCTCCAGCAGCTCCGCTGTAATGCAGACACTTTCCTAGATGTCACTACTTATTTCCCAAGTTCTCTAGCTTCCATATCCTCCTGCACGGTAAATACTGACACAAAATATTCGCCCAGTATCTCCCCCATTTCCTGTGGTTCTGCACATGGGCAGTCTTGCTGATCTTTAAGGAAGTCCTATTCACTCCACAGTTACTCTTTTGTCCTTGACACATTTGTAGAAATTCTTTGGATTCTCCTTAACTCTATTTGCCAAAGTTATCACATGTCCCCTTTTTATGCTCCCAATTTCCCTCTTAAGTATACTCTTGTTGCCTTCAGAACCTTCTAGTGATTCACTTTAAATCAGGAATTAAGAGACTAATGATGACCATTCCGATTGTTGGAAAACTCCACGTAGTTCACTGACAACCTTAAAGGAAACAAACTGCCATTCTTACCTGGTCTGGCTTACAAGTGACTCCAGATCCACAGCAATGCGGTTGACTGCTAACTGCCCTCTGGGAAATTAAGGATGGGTAATCGATGCTTGCCTAGCCAGGGACGCCCTCATCGTCTGAATTAATTAAGAAAAAAAACCCTCAATTCCTGCTGTCTATACTTGACATATGCTTCCCTTTTATCTGTGACCAGAAGCTCAACTTCTTCAACCCTGCAGCATTCCTTACACGTACCAGCCTTACCCTTCACCCTATCAGGGACATAATGTCTCTGTACTCCTGACATCTCATTTTTGAAGGCTTCTCACTTCTCAACTGACTCCCCTTCTCTGCGAATATCTCCCAATCGTGTTTGGAAAATTCTTAGTTAACATCATCAAAATTGGTTTTCAACAATGTGGAACTTTAAATTTTAGACCTGCTTCATCCCTTTCCATCTCTATTTTAAAACTGATAGAATTATGATGACTTACCATAAAGTTTTCCCCCACTGAAACCTCAACCACCCACTTCCCACTGCCTTATTTCCCAAGGGTAAGGTGACGTTTAGCTCCTTCTCTGTGATGGAGAGCATTGTTCAAGCAGCTGCATCGTTGTAGCTGGGATTGGGGTTAGCAGAGCCTTCGACTCATTGGTTTGAATCTAAAAATAATTTGGCTCAGTGCCATTTCATTGAGTGTGACGAAGGGATTGCCTGCACGAGGCTGAGCTAGTTTCCTGGTGCTATCTTATCGGACTCACCGCATTCGCTACCCAACCAACCCCATAGTGTCCCTCTCCTTCAATACCAGCCCAATTCTCCCACCCATCAAGGTTGGAGATACTCACCATCACCCGCATGCCCCTTGGTATTCCGTGATCCTTGGCATTGGTGCCGTCTTTAAAAGGCCAATAGGCACATGGTTGAGCTTTCTCAGGTTAGAGCTGCCCTGCACAATTTACCCTGAGCATGGCAGATAAGGGGCAATTATACCACGGTTTGACGATAGGGGCACGGAGGTCCTGCTGGATAGTCTAGTACAGAGGGGGACCACCACCCAGCACGCAACACTTTCCTCTCTCTCTCTCTCTTTCCCCTCTACTATAGCTCCTTAACTATTAGAGCCACATGGATACAACACTGTTGACTGACTCCCTCTGGACACGTCACCACCTTCCACGCAGCTCCCCCCCCCCAACCCCCACCCCCACATACACTGTCTCCTATTCCAGGAGAAACAGCTTGGAATAGGATTGAAAGAGCGAAGCCGGGTGGTGGAGTTCCCAATATCCATTTCCGCACCCCAACCCCGCGCCCAATTTACCTGTGTGTCTGCATTTGACTCTGTGAGTATCTATACATTGGTGCATTGTCTGACAGTGTCTGCGGTGTTTAAAATGACACAATCCCTCCCTCAGCTGGCCTCCCCACCCTACTGCAGTGACAGTGGCGGAGGGTGATAACCTTCGAAGATTCAGTCTGGGTGGGAGAGAGGGCAGCAGCTCACATCACTATCCAAACTGACAGCACATTCAACACATACACCTCCACGCCAACACACACACACAATGCTGGTAGCTGGAGGGTTGCAAATATGCTTGGGCCTGTCAGAATGGAAATGCTCACCCCTGGATGAACCATTTAGTCAAGACATGAGGTGAATTTATTTCTCATTCTGTGACTTACAATGCTTAAAAAATACATGAGAAAGTATTGAAAAGTCCCGGAAAAGGCCCAGTGGTATTGGTAATGACGCAGGGACAACATTGTTTAGTATTAGACAAAACTGTGCTTCCAAAGATAGCATTTGAAAAATCAAACGGCCGTGCAATTTGAGAGATTCACAGCAAAGGATTTTTATCTTCTCAGAGAGTTAAAAACTGTGCCACTGATGCAGTAGTGCGGGGAGGCCAACAGAGGGAGGTATTGTAAGAATCTAATCATAAAACTCAGTGGTTTGCACTGGTGCCTCACGGTGCCAGGCACCCAGGCTCAATTCCACCCTCGAGCAACTGTCAGTGTGGAGTTTCACATTCTCGCCGTGTTTGCCTGGGTTTCCACCGGGTGCTCTGGTTTCCACCAACAGTCCAATGATGTGGATATTAGGTGAATTGGCCATGCTAAATTGTCCAGAGTGCCCAGGGATGTGTTGGTTAGGGGCATTAATCAGGGGTAAACGTAGGATAGTAGGGAAATGGGTCTGGGTGGGTTAATCTTCGAAGGGTCAGTGTGGATACGCTGGGCCAAAGGGCCTGTTTCCATACTGTAGAGATTCTGTGAACTCTATGAACTACAGGGACAGACAGAGACAGAGGGGGAGGGAGATTCCAATTTCAATCTATTTACTTCAAAAACAACATTGCACAACGATGCAGACAGACGTACACACAAACTGAAATACTGACACTAACACACATAACACATGCCCACAGAGATACGCACGTAGATATGGACATTTACATACAAACAGATGAACAGAACCCCACATACAGGCACACACTGTCTTTAATACAGAGATTTTTTTTATTAATAAGTTATTCATGGTCAGTCGGAGAAGGCAGGGGAGTGGGATTCAGAAATATTTTAGCAGCGATCAAATGCAATGGCAGACAAGATGGGCTGAATGGTCTAATTCTGCTGCAGGGTTCATTGCTCATTTGATCTTGTGGTGCCTGGGATTGTCTTTACACGAGGCCAGTGGAGGCTGAATTGGCTAAGTATTTGATTTAGGAAAGTTAATGGGAATGTGGACAGGTTTGAGGGGCTGTGTTGTTGATATCTGTTCCTAATTGTCGACTCCTTATATATCAAAAGAGTAGTGATTGGTTTGAGGGGAACACATTTTTAGAATAAGGGTATTCCCATTTCTGAATGAGACAGGGATGTTTGTTTCTCTTTCGGATTGTGTGATCTGTGGTGTTCTCGTGCCCAACGAGCAGTGAAGACTGGGTTACTGAAAACACTCAAGATTGAGCTCCATAGATCTTTGATGAACAAGATAATCCATGTTTGTTAGGAACAGACAGGAAAGGGATGTTTAGTTACAATCACATCAACAATGCACATTCTGAATGGTGCAACAGGTGCGAGGGGCTGAATGGCCAACTGTTGCTCCTAACCCATCTGTTGTTCGCTCAAGCACTCCGTAATGTTACATGGGTATAGAAAGATCTCACATAGCCAATCAGCATCATTATAATGAGACAGGAGGAGACCATTCTGCCCTCTAAGGATTTATGCAAGAATAGATTGAAGTCATTCAGTCCGCTAAGTACATTACACAACGTAAGATGAGGCCATCCAATCTTTCCAGCCTTCTGCCCAGCAACAGGGGAAACCCGGTTAACTATCTGGGAATAAACATTCGGGATAGATGATTATTTTCAGGTTGTAAAGTTGTAACTTGCTGGAGTGTCTCAGGGATCAAAGTGAGATTATCAACTATTTACAATCTATACCAATGACTTGGATGAGAGGACTGATTGGCTTGGAGCTCAATTAGTTCATTTACCAAGCTAGTCATTTAACTGGACATGGAGATTCTGCAATGGGATACAAACAGGGGACGTTAGTGAGCAAATCCTTGGCAGAAAACAGTATAATATGGGTTAAGGGAAGTCAGCGTCGTGTTGAAAAGATAAAACAACAGTAATCTACTTAAATGGAGAAACATCGATGAACCCATTGGTACCGAAGGATTTAGATGTCCTGGTACATGAGCCACATAAAGCTAGTCAGCAGATTCAGCAAGTGATCAGGAAAGTGCAGCGAATGATGCTGTTTCATGCAAAGGCTATTGGGTATGATCATCGAGATGTTTTACTGCATGTGTACTGAGACTACACCGGATATATTGTGTGTAGTAATGAAAGCATAAACTGAAAGAAAAATATGCAATTGTTTTAGAAAAATTTTACCGATGTTTCACTTTACTCTTTGCTAGAATGAAGGCCAGATTGAATCATACTTTTATACAGCACGGAAACAGAACATTCAGTCTAACTCATCTGCACCGACTAGATATTCCAATCTGATGTAGTACCATTTGCCAACATTAGACCCATCGTGCTATGAACCCTTCTTATTTATTCAGCATTCATTGTCTCTTAAATGTTGTTATTGTACCAGCCTCCATCACTTTCGCTGCCACCTCATTCCACACACACACTACCCGCTGCATAAAAATGTTACACTTCAGTTTTCTTCATAATATTGCCCTTCCCACCTTAAATCTGTACCCTCTTGTTTGGACTCCACCGGCCTTGGAAAATAAACTTGGCTGTTCCCCGCCTCCATGCCCCTCATGGCCCCTACAAGGTCAGGGCACTTCATGCCTGAGAATGAGAGATGTTCATATTGAACCATATAAGAACATGAAGAGAGTTTATTGGGGCGGAGCTAATGGATGAGAGAATAAAACTAAAGATTCAGTTTTAGAAAACAATATACTCATTTTAATACAGTTACTATGAAGACATAAATTTATTGTACAAAAATTATGCAGACACATATAAACATGCCTTCAAATTATAAATTACAAATCATTTCAAAATGGAGCAGATAACAAGGATGGAGTCACGCATTCAGGGAAATGTTCAACCAGACCTGATATAGACCAGGTTGGTGTTCGGGTCACATTATTGCATGTTCCAGATCAGAGAGGGAGACAATGTAACCTGTCGAAGAAGCAAACGGCCATTGCTCCATCTCTACTTGTATTTCTCTACAGCAACATATAAGAGCTGAACAACAATCAGCCATCTTTAATACTCTTTGAGGGTTCCTGTTGAGGATTCATTGGGATCTTTCCATTGACTGCAGCAAAGGGAATTCAGCCAAATCCAACTGTTCCAGGAGAAATCCCAGCGCTAGCAGCTTCTGTGAGGCAGAATAACTTCAGAGGCAGAATAACTTCAGATGCAGAATAACAATTGACTCATTTTCAATTTTGCTTTTGTCATGAAATTAATTGTTGTTTGGACAAAGCTCTTCCGAACTAATATTCTGTGCAGTTTCAATTTCTTCTGTTCTGCCTTCAGATGTGTGTGTGTGGGTGTATTGTGTGTGTGTGTGTGTGTGTGTGTGTGTGTGTGTGTGTGTGTGTGTGTGTGTGTGTGTGTGTGTGTGTGTGTGTGTGTGTGTGTGTGTGTGTGTGTATATGTGTGTGTGTGTGTGTGTGTGTGTGTGTGTGTGTGTGTATATGTGTGTGTGTGTGTGTGTTTGTCTGGGTGTGTGGCTTTGTGCGCATGTTTCTATATCTCAGATTTATAGAAAATAAGTGTTGATGTACATATTGACAATGTCCAAGTTGTACATCATCCATCGTAATTCGAGTAACGTTGCTTTAGTTTTAGATTAGATATTTTTAAAAATTGAGGAAACCTATCTGACTTGTTCCTAACGCTGAACCTGAACCAGTCTGAGACGGATATCATTTTCAATATCACACACTTAGTTACACTGATAATTTGTCGTGACCTCTGGAGGAGTGTGAATAGACTCAGAAACAATGACTCTGTAACCTTGGTAGGAATAGGGGTAAGGAGGAATTCTCAAAAGGCCATTTGAATTGGAATTCTCGGTCCCCCACAGGTTTGTGGTACCTATGTGTTTGCATTTACTCAAAGATGTGTTAGTTAAATATTTGACAGAAAAATGACTTAAAGATAATGATCTGCAGTTGGGAACGTGGGACTGGAACAGCAATCTGATCAGTCACATTCTTAGTTCCTGGCGGGGCAGGGACCCACACCTGTTTCTCAGTTCTACTTTGCCCCATTCCATTCAGTCCCTCAACTTGCTATTCAAGAGCAGCTGGAGACCACTTGCTCCTAATACCTGGTGCATAGAAACCGAGGTGACCATTCAGCTCCTGAATACAGACAGACATGATTTGGTGTGGATTGGAAAATGTTCTTGCGAAAAGAGTGCGTGTTACTGTGAAACAGTCCACTCCTCTCTCTTTACAGAGGTTCTCCTGGATCTATTTATTGGTCATGTTGTAGACCTAGATTCAAAGTGAATAATGCCCCCATACTGTGCCTAGATAATGATCATATAATCCTCTGGTCTCTCTGACTACAACATTCCTTCACGGGACTTGAAGAAAAATAACAACGATGAAACTTCCAATAACAGAATGCAAGAACATTCGAAGCAGGATAGGTCATTCAGCTCCTACAGCCTGCCTTTCCCTTTAATAGAGTCATGGCTGATCTGCTCTCGGCCCCAACCCCCGCAGTGCCTGACGTGTCAAACATCCATCCATCCCTGTCTTTCAAGTATCTCAGTAATCTATCTCCCCTCCCTCTCTGGAATAGAAACGTGCTGGCGGTAACTACCCTCTGTGAGAAGGAAACACACCGCACACATACAGCGTGACCTTTTGACATCAACGAAATAAATGAACACCAGGCAAGAATGACTGACCCTGATAACAAGGCAGTATTTGACTGATGATGGTATCAAGAAACTTGAAGAAAATGGAACTTAATGGATATTAGGAAGAGTCTCCCCACCAGGTGGAGTGATTCAGCACAAAGAAGATGGCTGTGGTTCTTGGACATGCACCACCTGAGTCCCGGGACATCTCTGCGGGAGATCCATAGCACAAGCATCCTCAGTTTCTCCTCAATGTCTTCTCTACCCCCATCATAAGCTCAGAAGTGGGGCAAGTCAATGGAGATCACACAATGTTCAGAATTATGCGTCCTCCTTCAGCACCTGTGTCCATGTTCAGCAAGACCCGGGCATCATTCAGGCTTGTGCTGTTAATAAGTCGGCAACATTCATGTAACAGTACTGCTGGACACTGTGCATGACTACAGTAAAGGGAAGAGCTCATTCAGCACCTCAAGCTCGCTTCACAGGAATGTGAGGAGCTCATTCAGTCCATCAATACTATTGGATAAGAATAGGGATAGCCCATTTAATTCCTCCTGCCTATTACACAGGAAGAGAAGGAGCCCAGTCAAACACATTGAGCTATTCAACAGGAACCAGGGACTGCCCAATCAGTCCGTTGACCTTCTCCACTGACACCAGGAGGCGGCCATTCAGCCCTTCAGACCCCTTGCACAGGAATAGAAGGATGTTATAGACGCCCCATCATCATAAACCAATGAAGAGGAGAGACTGCATGGATACACTGCTCCATGTTGTTCCTCCTGGCTCCAATGCTAATGGTACACATTTGATGCATCAACCTTGTTTGCTGACGGTGATGAGAGAAGACAAATGCTTCATGTGAAGTCTCAAGGAAGCATCTTGCAACTGTGAATAGGTAGACTGGTGTTCTCTATGGAGGGCCGAAGCTATTGGGCATGGCTAACCCTTTCAGAAGTAAGGCATTGTCACTGCTGACAGAGTTGTGAACAATGTGACGCTCAGTGCAGAGCCACACGCCATTTGCACATTGAGGTGGTAATAGTTCAGTCAGAGCCTGAAGCAGTCTCTCAACCAACATGGGAGCTCCACAGAATTACATAAAGTTCCCAGAAGCACGTATCATGGGGAAAATGCAATTTCTCATGCCAGCAATGTCTTTAAATGGAAATAATGTGTGTTCGTCTATGATCTTCAAGTTTCAATGTAGTCAACTTTTATTCTCTCACCGTGCTACAAATTAAACATTCATTTTCTTCAGGCTCTCTTCATGCTACTATCATCCCAGAGATTATTGTGATAAAATAGCGTTGCACTGCCTCTGTGACAAGGAGATCATTGATTTATAAATGAGAGAAAGTCTGTCCAAAATAGCCCAAATACTGCCTCAACAACACTCCACAACTCCTACACATGATTCATTTTGCAATGAAGGCTGCCATTTCATTTCTTTGTCTTGAATAATGAATGCCCTGCATGAATCCAGTTCGTGACTTATGACCAAGGACATCCAGGTCTTTTATTGCTAAAAGCACTTCCCAACCTCTCACCTTCGAATAAATACATGAAAAGGATTGTATGTGTTGTTCACATTCACATCACTTCTTTGTGTTACAAATAGCGGTGTTTCAAGCACTGATGCATGTGATACCCAATCAGTCGTGGCCTTCTGTCCAAAGGAGGGTCCTAGTCTCTGTTTTCTCTCCATCATCCAATTTTCAATCCATGTAGGATATCCCTCCTTACCGAAGGACTGTAACTTTTTTCATTCACCTGTGTGCAACCGTGTCAACCTTCTTCTGAAAATTTAAATACACTGTTCCTACTGGTTCTCACTCGTCGATGTCACAACCAATATCCTCCATAAACTCCAGTACGTTTTTCAAAGATAGATTTCTTGTCCTGAATCTAGGTTGACGCTGCTCAATCATATCATTGTTCTCCAATGATGTATTTATGATTAATTATAAAAAATGCTCATAGTTTTCTCACTCATGACATAAACCTATCCCCCAGTTGGTTTTCTGTTTTCACCCTCCGTCCTGTTGTAAATATGTGTGGTCGTAATAGCTGCTTTCTAGTATGCATGATCCTTTACAGAATCTATAGAGCTTTGACCTCCCTCATATACTTAAGGAAAAGGCAGGAAAGAAGGAAGCCATTGCTCCATCGTGTCTGAACCAGCTCCGAAAAGAGCTATCCAGCAAGCTCAATTAGATTAGATTAGATTACATTAGATTACATTACAGTGTGGAAACAGGCCCTTCGGCCCAACAAGTCCACACCGACCCGCCGAAGCGCAACCCACCCATACCCCTACATTTACCCATTACCTAACACTATGGACAATTTAACATGGTCAATTCACCTGACCCTGCACATCTTTGGACTGTGGGAGGAAACCGGAGCACCCGGAGGAAACCCACGCAGACACGGGGAGAATGTGCAAACTCCACACAGTCAGTCGCCTGAGGCGGGAATTGAACCCGGGTCTCAGGCGCTGTGAGGCAGCAGTGCTAACCACTGTGCCACCGTGCCGCCCACGATTCTCCAACCCTATCTCTGTAGCCCTCTAAATTCATCACTCATCTGGTCCAACAGCTGACCAACCTTCAACTCAATAAGTTTTTTCGAGTACTTAAACTTTACTAGTTCTAAATTTCCTGAAGTCCCTCGCTTTCGCAATCACCCTGTTTTCTGTTGTGTCTTCTGTTTGGACAGAACCTGCCTGGACAGAAATTGCCTCTGTCACCTCGTGAATACGTGAGACTCTGCATAATGGATATGTTCCCAGTCCCAGAATTAAAATGGTTGATGGACATTTTGAGTACAATCCTCTCCCTAGTGAGAGATTGAACAGCTCTGTGATCTCCTCATTGTTGAAATAAACTGGCTTCACTCTTTGCACCAGGGAAAGGTATACCATTGGGAAATATTTGTGGAAATCTCAGTAAGGATAGTGCAGTGCCCTGCTCCTCCCTATGCATTCTCTACAGACCCAGATACACTGTAAAATCTATCCCCATACCTTGCACAGAGTAGGAACACCAGGTTCTATGGTCTCCCTAAATGTATGCAGCAGCTGACAACACAATTCCAAGAAAACCATCCAGAGAACCTACACTGATTTTCTAATGTCAGGTTCAAGTCAATACTTACATATATGGCACATCCACCTCAATGTATAAAATGCCTGCCTCTCCTCTGTTTCTATTTCTGGGTGATAAACTGTAAAATTTCGGTGCCGTCCCTGAAATATGAATAAGTCTCTCTATGGAAATAGTTAACAATGTAACTGCACGATTTTCCGCACCTCAGTCACGATAACGGCAACACCGGCATTGATGGTGGAGATGCTGGGGAGGAGATGGTCTAGCGGTATTTTCTCTCGACTATAAATTCTGAGATTTCCACAAGTATTTCCCAATTGTATACCTTACCCAGGTAATGACCAAACCCGGACATCAATCCCGCCACATCAGACGCTGGAATTTGAATTCAATAAAGTATTTGGAATTAGCATTCTAATGAAATATTGATGGTTGTCAGAACTACGAACATCTGGCTCATTAGTGTCCTTCAGGGAAGAAAATTTGCTGTCTTCACTAGTCTGGCCTACATGTGATTTCAGACTATCAGCAGTGTATACTCTCAAATGCTCTTTGCAATGGCCAAGTATGATGTTCAGTTATACACTACAAGGTCTCAAAGAAGTGAAACCAGACAAACCTGAGCACTGCCAGTGTACAGCACGTAGAAGTGCAGTGGTTCAGAGATACAGTTCCCCAGCACTTTCTCAAATCAACTCGGAAAGAGAAATAAATGTGGGCCCAGCCAACAACACCCATGTCCCATCAATGAAGAAAAGAAGATGACCACAATCAGGATGGAGAGATAGAGGGCACAGAACTCCCTTGAAACAGGGACTTGGATATATATCTATATGGGCATGATACTCAGGAATATGGGAAAAGGTGAACAACAAATGAAAATGATCTCCCAATTTATTTCCATACCAGCTGATTATCCACAGTCCCTTTGTTTATATTTTTCGATGTCTCTATTTCTCCATATATTCAACACAATCCACCAACACATATTACACTATTTCCCAGCTGCTTCCATGTCTGATGCATGGTGAGTGGACTCGAAATGCTAACTCTGTTTTTCTCTCGACAGAGGCTGCCAAACCTACTCCATTTCCTCAGCACTCTGTTTCCTTTTGGTTCAGAACCTCAGTATCTTTTTTTTTGTTTGATTTAACCTTTATTTTTGTTATTGCATGGGACATTGTCCCATCGAGTCCACACTGCCCCTCTGCAGAGCATTGCACCCAGACCCACCTCATACCCCATTCTTGCATTTCCCATGGCTAGCCCGACACCTACACTGTCCCTGTGTCTCCCATAGCTAACACACCTAGCTACACATGATGGGTAATTTAGCATGGTCTATCTACTGAACCTGTGTGCACTGTGGGAGGAAACTGAACCTGACAGAGGTGTATAAGAACATGATAGATATGAGCAGAGTGAACAGACGACAGCTGTTCCCGTTCGTCAAAGTGTCAAAAACAAGGAGGATCACGTTTAAAATGAAAGACATGACATGAAGAGAGGATTTGTGGAATCTGTTTTGAACCCAGACGATGGTTTGTGTCTAAAATGCATTGCCGGAGAGGGTGGATAAGAAAGGAAACCTAACAAACTTTATAAAGCACTTGTATGGGCACTGGATGGTGCAGGCTCAGTGGGCCTTGTCTTTAATACAAGATTTCATGTGGTGGCAGCCATGAAAGCTCTGCTATATTTTGAAGCAGCAACCAATGAGACTTTTGGTTTGTTCCATCGAACTGTGCTCAGTAAGTGGTGAGATTACAAACCAGCATCATCCCATGGAGTATCAGCACTTACTCAACCTAGGACAGCCCAAAGATCTCTTAAAACATCCATGAAAATTCACATGCTCAGTATAAGACAGTCATTACAGTAATCTGTAAAAATTCGGAAGGCCAATAACCATGCTAAAGGATTAGTAATCCAGTGACATTTCCATAACAGCACCATCTCCACATGGGGACCTATCAGAAACCACGCTGTGCTGGTTATTCCTGTGCTGCTTGGCAAATCTGTCAAAAAGTACAGCCACTAATGTGACTATTGTGATCGGACTGAGGGGGTGGTAATTGGACAGATCGTAGTTATTCCCTTCTAGGCGATTCGGCATAGTTGAGTAATTTTCCGCCTTGCCAGGAAGATGTCAGTGTTGGAGCTGGAATGAAACAGCTTCTCCAGGGACACGGCTTGTTGTGCAGCACAAGTCTTCAGTCCTATTGCAGGAAAGGTGTCAGGGCCCTTTGCCTATGTCGTATCTACTGTGTTCAGCTCTTTCTTCATGTCACGTGCAGAAAATCGAATTGTTTAAAGACTGCCATCTGTGATTCTGAGGGCATCAAGATGATGGTGAGGTGGACCATCCGCTCAAAAGTCCTGGCCGATGGTGAAGACAGTATATCCTTATCTTTTACGCCGATGTAAAGAGCTGTTCAATTATTTAGCACGGAGATACTTGTGGAGTCCTCTCCTCCAGTGATTTGTTTAATAGTCCATTGACATTTATAATTGAACGTGGCAGGACTGCAGAGCTTAGATCTGAACTGCTGGTCTTGAGATAATGATGTCCTCTCTATCAGATGTTAGTCCTGCTTTTTGGAATGTAACCGGTCAAGTACCATAGCTTTAATGGTTTGTCATCAGGTTTAGGTACACATGGTTCTGACTCTGGTATGTTCACCCACGCTCCTGACTGAACCATGGATCAATTTGATGGTAATGGTAGATTGAGAGATTATCCCAGGGAAAAGAGTTACAGATTGTGAGTGAACACAGTTCTGCTGCTGCTGTGATCTACATCGTCACATGAATGCCCAATTTGAGCTGTGAATTCTTTCTTGAACTTAAAAACACCACAGAGTTTGCTTGGAGTGCCAGAGGTAACAGAAACACCAATGGCCTGATCTGGAACATATGACCCAGACTGGGATGGGTGTCGGAATTGGAGGTGGTTTCACAGGGAGGGAGGACTATAGAGGCTATAGGAGTTTACAGAAATGCAGAGAGCTGTATGGCCCGCAGGAGTCCATGGCGATGGGGAGGTTGGGAGGGATGGTCCAGTTTACAAGGACAAGGATGTTGGTCGAATGGAGTAGTTTACACAGTCAGGAATGTTTTAGGCGAATCGAGCAGATTGCAGCGATAAAGTGCGTTGTATTGACTGGAGGAACAAACAGAGATATGGAGGGTAGTCATGCCTGAAGATATTTATAGATACAGGAAGGTTTAGGCTCTGCAGACTATTTAGATATGGAGGGTGTGGAGTCTGACAGATTTTCCAGAAGGGCATTAATTTTGGTTGGAGACAGTATCACACATAAGGGAGCATTAGTAACCTCCTCCAGAATGGCCAAAGTGGGAAGGATTGTAGGGGCTTTTCCCTTCTTGAGATCACACTTTTAAAAACCTCCCATTTGCCAGTAATTCCTTTTCATTCAAACAGACCGACCCATGATTTAGACGTGCCGGTGTTGGACTGGGATGGGCAAAGTTAAAAACCACACAACACCAGCTTACAGGTGCGCTAGATCTATTTAGAGGTACTGGCTTTCGAAGTGCTGCTTCTTCATCAGGTGGTTGTGGAGCACAGTCATAAGACACAGAATTTATAGCAACTGGATGGCAGTGTCATGGAATGAAATGTTAAACAAGTTTTGATTAAGTCTTTCATCTCTTAGAATGATCACCAGAGCTTCTAAATCTAGGGCTTTCAAACACAAAGGAAACTAGATTATCCAAATATCAAGTAACACAATATCAGATTATCCAAAGGACATCTCGAGGTCCCGATCGAAACATTACATCAAAGAGCTGATTCAACCCTGATTGTGTTTTTTTTTTGTTCACACTGAGTAAAACCGATCTCGGCTCACAAAAATCCTGCCGAGAACAGTCCTGGACATCGAGCCCAAGTAACATCTCCAAATGACTGACCTCCCACCCTCTCTGGCTCTCCCCACACCTGGCTTGGAGTTCTACATAGCGGTAAATCCTGAACCCCACCTTCCCTAGACATTGTCTCGAACATTGCCCTGTACAGTGCAGAGGTGGAACTTTTCAAAACGTTGCAGTAAAAAGTTTTGTGTGTGGCTATGTGTGCGCGTGTGTGTGCGTGTGCTATTTGGAGACCTAACCACCAAAGGCAGCAGCTGTCTTACTGTTGGTGTCCACTCTGGCTGCCCAGGAGGGGGAGGAGATGACGGGGGCAGGGCCGCACAAGGGGCGGGGCAGCCAGAGGTATGGGCGCAAATGGTGGGTGGGGCGGGCGGGGGGGGCAGTGTTGGACAGGTTTGGCACTGGGCGTCACTGATGGAGGTGGACGGGGGCAGTGTTTGACAGGTTTTGGGCGGGCTGATGGTGACGTTGGATGCGTTTGGGGGCGGGCGTGGTGCAATATTGGAGGCGGGCAGAGGGTGGTGTAGGATGGGTTTGGGGGAAGGGGCGGGTGGCTAGTGGAGGGTGGCGTTGGACGGTTTTGGTGGTGGGGGCAGGTGTGGGTCGCTGTTGGATGAGTTTGGGTCTGGCGGGGGCGCGACGTTGAGGGGTGGGTGGTGACGGTGTTGAAGGTTTGGGGGCGAGCAGCGGGGCGTTTTGGGGGGCTGGCGGGGCATGAGGGCTCAGGCATGGTTTGGTGCTGCCTCAACGGGGACTAGATATTACCGGAAACTCCGAGCCCCAGAGGAAAGGCATTGAATTGATTAATTGAATCATCAATTATCTGAATAAACTATTGCCTGCCCATCTCGTTCAGATAATCGAGGTTCCTGTGTAAACCAGGATGATAACCTGGTGTTGTGTGATTGTTACCTTCACCCTGCTCAATCCTTCTGAATGGCCCCAATATTGGCCCTGTTCCAGTTTAAGACCGTAATCTGTGGACCTGTCTGATCTTTCTCCATAACTATGTTAAAACAAAGACAGTTGTCGTCACTGAACCCAAAGTGCTCTCCGACTGACACTTCAGTCACTTGCCCGACCTCGGTTTCTGAGGGGAGGTCCAGTGTTGCATCCGCCTGAGTAGCGTAGAGCCCTCTACACCTTGGTTTAGGAAACTTTCTTCGACATATTTGACAAATTCCACCCCATATGGTCCTTTTACACTCTGGGTGACCCAGTCAATCCAGGGGAAGTTAAAATCTCCAATCACCATTACTCTATTATTTTTATAGGTACCTGCAATCTCACTACACATTTTCTCCTCTCGTATCCGCTGGCATTTGGAGGTCTAAAACACGATCCCAGCAGACTGACCATCCCCTTTTTGTTTCTAACCTTTAAATATATGGCCTCATTTGAGGAACGCTTAACAATATTGTCTCTAAGCACTGTTGTAATGTCCTCCCTAATCAAAGGGACAACACCCCCTCCTCACGTATTGTCCTTCTGTCACGCCTGTAGCTTCTTTATCCTGGAATACTGAGCTGCCAATCCTGCCCTTCTCTCAGCCATGTTTCTGTTATGGCTATAATATCCCAGTCCCCAGAGCTGATCCATGGTCTGAACCTGTCTGCCTTACCAGTCAGGCCTCGTGCGTTGAAATTAATGTCCTTTAAACTAGAAGTCTTTTCCCTTCCTATACTATACCCCGAATACCCCGGATAGGAAACTTGCTCTTGATGGCTGATGCATTTTCCCCTGACTAATTGATGGCACCTGTCTTATTCAGAGTCTCAACTCCCTGCCAACCTAGTTTAAATCCTGCCCGGGTAACACTAGCAAATCTCCTCCCAGGGATACTGGTGCCCCTCGGCTTCCAGTGCCATCCATCCCCCTGGTACAGGTCACCTCTACCCTAGGAGAGATCCAAATGACCCAAGAACTGAAAATCCTGCCCGCTACACCAGTTCCTCAGCCACACATCCATCCGGCCTATCTTTCTATTTCTTTCCTCACTGGCACGTGGCACTAGATGTAACCTGGAGATCATTAACGTCAATATTCTGCTTTTTTTTAACTTCTCACCTAACTCCCTGTACTCATTTCACAGGATCCCATCCCTTTGTCTACCTTTGTCATATGGGCTGATGTGCACAATGATCTCTGGCTGTTCCACCTACACCTTCAGAATGTTCAGTAACTGCTCAGAAACACCAATTACCTGGTACCCGGGAGGCAGCACACCATCCTGGAGTCTCTTCTGCAGCCACACAGTCTCCTGTCTGCCCCCCTCACAACTGTGTCTCTTATCAGTATCACGATCATTAGACAGGATCTGGAAAACAGACTGGGAGGAACTCCCTGCAGTTGGGTCCGTGTTAGGAAAGTGGAGTATTTTAAAGTGATGCAGTGAGAACGCAGGGTCAGTGTGCTCCTTGAAGAGTGAATAGTAAAGGCAGCAAGTCCAGCGAATACTGATCAAGTGATATCGTGAGTTTGATAACGAAAATACAGTGCAACAAAATCAGATGAAGCCCTTCACAAGTATAGAGATTGCAAGGGGATTGTGGAAAATTAGGGACAAACAATGGTCATAAAATATATTTGGCAGATACGATTACGGAAAAGCCACAGGTATTTTATCAACATCGTGAGACTAAGAGCATTCCCAGCGAAAGAGGGAGGCCTGTGTGAAACCAAAGGGGCAATCAGTACATGGAGTGAGAGGAAGCAGGTGAGGTCTTCAATGAATACTTCCCACCTGTATTTACACAGGAGAAAGGCATTGTAGCCGGGGATTTCAGTCGGGATGGTAAGGTTCCAGAAATGTTAAGACCAATAAGGAGGAGGTATTAAATGTTTTCACAGGCATAAAGGTGGAGAAATCCCCACTACCCAATGGAATGTACCCCAGGCTGCTATGGGAGGTAAGGGAGGAGATTGCTGGGGCCCTGGTGGATATATTTAATACTTTGCTGGCCACAGGTGAAGTGCCGAATGACTGGAGGATCGCTAATGTGGTTCCTTTGTTCAAGAAGGATAGCAGGGATAGGCCAGGGAATTACAGAGCAGATAGTCTGACAGCAGGGGGAGGGAAATTCAGAACAATTCTTAGGGACAGGATGGATCAATAACTGGAAAGGCAGGGATCGATTAGTGATAGTCAGCATGGATTTGGAGAGGTAGATAATGTCTGATGAAATCTGCTGAGGTTTCTTTGAAATTACGATTGAAGATATTGATGAGGGCCGTGCAGATGATGTGGGTTCCATGGAGTTCATTAAGGCGCTTGACAAGATCCCGAGTGGAAGGCCCATGGGATCCAAGGCAAGTTGGCAAATTAGATCCACAATTGTTGGAGGGTTGTTTTTGTGATTGAAAGCCTTTGCCCAGCGGGTGTACCACAGGGATCTGTGCAGGAACCATTGATGTTCCTTAGGGGCATTAGTCACTTGGATGTGAAAGCAGAAGGTATCATTATCAGGTTTGTAGATGACATGAAAGGTGAGGGTGTTGTCCACAGTGAGGGAGGTGGTCTCAGGCTACAGTCTGAAGATTGAGGCTAGGACAGAATTTCAAGTGAGTCATTTCAATTGACAAGGCAGGCAAGAGCACAGCAGGCAATGAGGGAAAACGCATCAATAAAGTTGCATTTACTTTAATGATAAAGACCTAACAGGTTATAAAGGTGAACGCATGGCATGGTTGGGAACATGAGACAGGGATATCACAGGAATTACAGAAACACAGCTGAGGGAGGGCCGGGACAGGCAGCTCAATGTTCCCGGTACAGATGCTACAGGAAGGACAGAAGGGGAGACAAGAGAGGAGGGGGATTTGTGTTTTTGTTCAGTGAAACATCACTGCGGTGCTTAGAAAGGATATTCCTGGGGATCGCCCAGTGAAGCTGTATTAGTAGAACTGAGAATTCAGCTGGATGATCAGTTTGATATGACGGTACTACAGGCCCACAGTAGTCAGCGGGAAATTGAGCAGCAAATATGTCGGAGATCTCAGATATCTGTAAGAATGATAGGGTTGTAATGGTCAGGGATTTTAACTTTCTAAACCTAGACTGGGACTGCCATAATTTTCACAGCTTGGATGGGAGGAATTTGTTCAGTGTGTTCAAGAAAGCTGTCTCAGTCAGTATGTAACTGTTCCGACTGGAGAAAGGGATGAAACTTGACCTCCCTTAGGAAAACAAGGGAGAGAAAGGGGCTGAAGTGTTTGTGGGGGAGGGAGGGGAGGGGCAGTTTCGCAAAGTCACCAAAATTCTATTACTTTGAAAATAGCGATGGAAAAGGATAGGCCTGGTCCACAAGTTAAAGATCAAAACTGAACTTGCCCCAGTCCAGAAGGTATTAGGCAAGACGGTCCAAAAGTTGATCATGGAGGCTATTTGAAAGACAAAGGACGTCGGGCAAGTGGGATTCTTTCAAAAGAGAGATAAATTAAGATTTCAGGGGCAGCATATTCCTGTTAGTGTGAAGGACAATGCTGACACAAGTGGGAAATACTGGATGACTGGGGATATTGAGGCTCTGGTCAAGACAAAAGGGGGCACATGTCCTATATAGCCAGCTGGATTAAGTCAATCCCTTGAGGAACATTGTGGGTGTAGTAATACTCTAAGGAGGGACACCATGAGGGCCTAAAGGGGAACTGACAGAGCTTTGGCAGAGAATGTTCAGGAAAATCCAAAGAGATTCTACAAGTACACTAACAACAGAAGATTAACTCGAAACAGAATGTGACCCCTTAAAGGTCAACGAAGCCATCCGTGTGTGAACCCACAGGAAATGGGTGAGATCCGAAACAAAAATTTCAAGTCAGAACTTACTGTGGAAAAAAACACTGGGGAAGCAGGGAAATAAACAGTGATGTATTCAAAAGAGTCCACATTGGACAACAGGAGATGCTGAAGATTTCAAAGCGCATTAAGATTAGACAACTCCCTGGGAACTTATCAAGTACATCCCAGGACATTGGGGTAAGTTAGGGAAGAAACTTACAAAGATATTTCTATCACTGACAGCCACGGGTGGTGAGCTGGGAGCCTGGAGCTAATGTTGTGCAAGTATTTAGGAAAGACTGCGAGGGAAAGCCACGGACGTAAAGACCAATTAGCTTGATGTCAGTGGTGCAAAAGTTGTTGGAAGCGATTCCGTGGGACAGGAGTGACATGCATATGGAAAGGCAACGATTGATTAGGGATAATGAGCACAGCTTTGTGCGTACAAAGGAGTGTATTTCAAACTTGATAGAGTTTGTTGAAGTGGTGACCAAGGAGATGGATGACGGCAGAGCAGTGGAAGTTATCTATACTGACTTCAGCAAAGCCTTTGACAGGGTTTAGCATGGTGCACTGGTTAGTAAGGCTAGATCACATGGGATCAGGGAGAGCGAGACAAACGGACACAAAATGGGCTTGACAGTAGGAGAAAGAGGATGGTGGGAGAGGGTTGTTGTGCAGACTGGGGGCCTCTGACCAGCGGTGTGACATAAGCATCGATGCAGAGTCCACACATGTGTACTATTGACATATACGAGAAAATATGAATTATTGTTAGTAAGTTTGTGGATACTAAAATAAGCGTTATAGTGGGCAGTGAACACAGTTAACAAAGGTGATCTTAACCAACTGAGCCAGTGCGTCAAGAAATGAATGATTGAGCTGAATTCAGGTGATTTTGTTAAGACAAACCAGGGAGGACTAACACAATTAATGGCAGAACTCTGTGCAGTGTTGTCGAACAGAGAGAGACCAAGGGGTGCAGTTACATTGTTCCTTGGAAGTGGCATCGCAGGTGGGCAAGGCGGGGAAAGCGGATTTGGCACACTTGCCCTCATGGGTCAGAGCATTGCGTACCTGAGTTGGTAAATCATGATACGGCTGTACAAAACATTGCTGGGTCTCCAGTTGGGGCATTATGTAGTATTCTGATCCTCCTGCTTCAGGAAGCATTTTACAAAACTACAAATGGTGCAAAGATTGACGAAGATGTTGCTGAAACTGGAGGATTTGACAGAAACAGAGAGGCTGGAGAAACTGGAAAGCAAAACAGGGCGATGAGATAGCTTTGGCAGATAAGGTTAAGGAGTATCCAAAGAGATTCGACATCATAAATGTACAAAAATGCAACTAGAGAGACAATGGGGCCCCTCAAAGATCAAGATGGCCATCCATGCCTGGAACCACAGGAAATGGGCGCGACCTGAAATGAATATTTCATGTCAGAACATACTGTGGACAAAGACCAGGAAACAAAGGGAAAGAAACAGTGATGTCTTGAAAAGAGTCCCCATTACAGAAGAGGTGGTGCTGGAGATCTTAGAACACAAAGGTAGAGAACGCCCAAGGTCCTGAACAAGTGTATCCCACAACATTGTGGCAATGTCGCAGCGGGGACTGTGGCAGAGATATTTGTATAATTATCCTTCGTATTTCCCTTGGGTGGAGGTGGCTGAGGGGTGACCTTATAATGGTTTATAAAACCATGAAGGGTATACGTGATGTGAATAGTAAAGGTCACTACTTCACGGTAGGGGAATCCATAACTAGGAGGCAGAAATATGAGGTTAGAGAGGAAATTCTTACAAACGACTAGAGGAGAACATTTCCAAACAGAGAATGCTGCATGTATGGAATGAGCGTCTGGTGAAGGGGTAGAGAAAAGTAAAATTACAACATCGAAAAGACATTTGGTCAGATATATGGGGAAGAGAAGGTTTGAAGGGATATGGACCAAACACATGGAAATGCGACTCGTTCATGAACAGTGGTCAGCATGGACTAGTTGGATGGAGGAACCGTTTCCATGCTGCATGCCTCTGTCTCTAGTTATTGGAGGAGGAGACTATAGAGATAAGGCATGGTGTAGACACTGAAGAAAGTTACAGAGATAGGGATAATAGATTGAAATGCAGTACATTTCAAATATGGGGAGGGACAATAGTGAAGGTGGAGGTTACAGGGACAGGAACTGTTGAAGGAGTTACAAATTATTGAAGACACTGGTCCATGAGGCATGGCACATGTACAGTGTTGGAGGGAGAACACAGAACAGAAAGATCCCAGGCAGCATTCTCACACACACATGGGAAGCCTGCTTTCCCCTCTGTTGTCCTGGTGCTCACTAAGACATCAGAGGCCTGGGTTAATAACTGTGACACTTCCAATACTGTCTCAAAACAACAAAACTTACTGTAGATGTGGTGATTGAGCCTGGGGTGTGTCTGTACACTGTTGCCCCTCCAGCACTGTTAGCTGATGTTTGTAGCCCTCTCGATGCTCTCTGCACTGTGCACGGTGAGTGATCTTACCTCAGCGCAGGATTTATTGAAGGCTCCAGATCTCCCTGCCCTTTGTATCTCTGGCTGAGTAACCATCTTCAATGTGGTGATGGATGGGACATCCAGTAGCTGGGAAGGTGATTGGGTCAGGACCTTCCTGAGTACCTACAGGAGACAGAGAAATAGACAGAATGGGAACTTAGACTGATGCAGTGAGCTTTACACATGGAGAATAGTACTGTGTCCCACAGAGATCTGGAAAATCCCAGTCTCCATCCCTGGCCTGTGCTGCTGCATCTCTCTGGAGTGCAGAATTCTACTGGCTCAGGATCTGGAATAGCTGCAAGAGTGAGAGATGCTGACAGAGGCAGCAATTAGACCCACACAGTAAGGGATACCACATGGAGATAGACTGAGTGATATCACCAGAGTGCAGGAAGGTATCAGGATCAAATAATCATGAAGAAAAAAACAGGCTTAGCTTCGTGATACAGTGGTATCAGTGTTCAGGGATAAATAGCCTGTAAGCACTGAAGGTATTGGCCTACTCATATTGTTGCTAGAGCATGTATCCCAAACCTCAGCTAATGCTCAGGAGAGGCAGGTTTGAAACACATCATCTGAAATGGTGGAATTTGAAATAAATTATTTAAAAAATAGTAATTGACCATCTATAAATACCATTACTGATGTACAATAAATCCAAACCCTTGTCATTCAGAGAATGACATCTGCCCATCCTCACGTGGTCTGCACGACATACCCACAGCAAAGTGTTTGCCTCTGAATTACCCTCTGAAATGGCCGAGCAAGCTACTCAGCGTAAGGGCAGCTAGGGCTGGGTAAGACAGGCTGGTTAGTTAGAGACACCCGCATCCCATACCTGATCTAAAAAAATCCATTAGGATGGGGTCCCACTGGAACTGAGCTGGGACCAGTGTCCTGGCCTATCATGTCGGTAGGTTTATGGACAGGGCTTTAAACGGACAGAGGGTTCAGGTGAAAGGAGCTTTCAAAATCCAAATAGAAAAGATGACGCATGTGAACAGCACGGGGATGTGGCTGAAGACAAGCAGAAAGGAACAGGAAGGGACAAATTTTAACTAAAACTGTACAGCAGTGAATCAATTTGTGACAGGAAATTTTGGGAAAGAGTAATTTCTGATTTTTTTTTGCAATGGACAAAGTGTCTGCAGCAAGGTAGACTGATATGTGACCCAGAGATAAAAGAGATTTAGACACCAGGGAGACATGGGTACAGGACGAATAACAGTTGGAACATAAATATTCAATGGTTTACAACCTTTCGGAAACTCAGGCAAAATGGGTAACGCTAACAATAATGGATAACAAAGGTGTTACAGAGAAGGCATTTGGCGCATATCATGAAGTAGAGTCACTCTGAATGTAAGTTCTGGCTACTGCTTGCCAAGGACACAAGCAGCCGAACAGTTTTAGGCCACTTAACAACATTTCATTGCTCATCATTGCATTAAAGAGGAACTCATTGGAATATTTAAGCGTTTCGTCCCCTGTCTAGGTGACATCCTCAGTGCTTGGAAGCCTCCTGTGAAGCGCTTCTGTGGTGTTTCCTCTGGCATTTATTGTGGTCTGTCCCTGCCGCTTCCGGTTGTCAGTTTCAGTTGTCCGCTGTAGTGGCCGGTATATTGGATCCAGGTCGATGTGTTTGTTGATGGAGTTTGTGGATGAGTGCCATGCTTCTAGGAATTCCCTGGCTGTCCTTTGTTTGGCTTGCCCTATAATGGTAGTGTTGTCCAGGTCGAGTTCATGTTGCTTGTCATGTGCGTGTGTGGCTACTAGGGATAGCTGGTCATGTCGTTTCGTGGCTAGTTGATGTTCGTGGATGCGGATCGTTAGCTGTCTTCCTGTTTGTCCTATATAGTGTCCTATATATACCATACATCAAGAACATCTCTGAACAGACAGCCAGACTACTGCAACCACTAGGACTTATAACAACACACAAACCAACAGCAACACTCAGACAACTCACCAGAACGAAGGACCCGATACCCAGCATGAGCAAATCTAATGTAGTGTACAAAATCCCATGCAAGGACTGCACAAAACACTATATAGGACAAACAGGAAGACAGCTAACGATCCGCATCCACGAACATCAACTAGCCACGAAACGACACGACCAGCTATCCCGAGTAGCCACACACGATGACGACAAGCAACATGAATTCGACTGGGACAACACTACCATTATAGGGCAAGCCAAACAAAGCACAGCCAGGGAATTCCTAGAAGCATGGCACTCATCCACAAACTCCATCAACACACACATCGACCTGGACCCAATATACCGGCCACTACAGCGGACAGCTGAAACTGACAACCGGAAGCGGCAGGGACAGGCCACTATAAATGCCGGAGGAAACAGCACAGAAGCGCTTCACAGGAGGCTCCCACGCACTGAGGATGTCACCTAGACAGGGGACGAAACGTTTGCAACAAAAACTTCCAGCTCGGCGAACAGAACCACAGCAACGAACACCCGAGCTACAAATCTTCTCAAAAACTTTGGAATATCTAATAAAGGCATTGTGATAATTTAGTGAAACTTCAATATTCATATAATCTTGACAATAATACTGACAAGAGTGATATTGGAAGAGGAGTTCAGAGATTTTTTTCAGTGTTTCTTTGAATAACACGTTGTGGAACTGGCTAGGAACATAACTATCTCAGAGCGACCGTTGTGTGATGAAACTTAGTGAATGAGTAATGTCACCTGGACAGATCCTCTTGGATATTGTGATAAAGTACAGATTAAAGAAATATAAAATTTTAAAGTGAATCACAGAAAGCACAAACTACATCTAGAAACAAAAATAGCCAATTACATGAGTTTGACAGGAGAACTGAACAAGGTAAACAGGCTAAACAGACTGAAACATGTATCTAGAACATAGAACATAGAACATAGAAGAATACAGCGCAGTACAGGCCCTTGGGCCCTCGATGTTGCGCCGATCCTAGCCCACCTAAACTACACTAACCCACTATCCTCCATATACCTATCCAATGCCCTCTTAAATGCCCATAAAGAGGGAGAGTCCACCACTGTTACTGGCAGGGCATTCCATGAACTAACGACTCGCTGAGTGAAGAACCTGCCCCTAACATCAGTCCTATATCTACCCCCCCTTAATTTAAAGCTATGCCCCCTTGTAATACCCGACTCAATACGCGGGAAAAGGTTCATACTGTCGACCCTATCTAACCCCCTAATCATCTTGTACACCTCAATCAAGTCACCCCTAAACCTTCTTTTCTCTAGTGAAAACAGCCCCAAGTGCCTCAGTCTTTCCTCATACGATTTTCCTTTCATACCAGGCAACATCCTGGTAAACCTCCTCTGCACCCGTTCCAATGCCTCCACATCCTTCCTATAGTATGGCGACCAAAACTGCACACAATATTCCAGATGCGGCCGTACCAGAGTCTTATACAACTGCATCATGACCTCAGGACTCCGGAACTCAATTCCTCTACCAATAAAAGCCAGTACGCCATATGCCTTCCTCACCGCACTATTTACCTGGGTGGCAACTTTCAGAGATCTGTGTACATAGACACCAAGATCCCTCTGCTCATCCACACTACGAAGTATCCGGCCATTAGCCCAGTACCCCATCTTTTTGTTATTCTTCCCAAAGTGAATCACCTCGCACTTAGCTACATTGAATTCCATCTGCCACCTTTCTGCCCAGCTCTGCAGCTTCTCTATATCCTGCTGTAACCTGCCACATGCTTCCTCACTGTCAACAACTCCTCCGACTTTCGTGTCATCCGCAAACTTGCTCACCCAACCTTCTAACCCCTCTTCCAGGTCATTTATAAAAATGACAAACAGCAATGGTCCCAAAACAGATCCTTGCGGAACACCGCTAGTGACGGCACTCCATGAAGAAACTTTGCCATCAACTACTACCCTCTGTCTTCTTCCATCCAGCCAATTCCTAATCCAAACCTCCAACTCACCCTCAATGCCATATCTCCGTATTTTCTGCAGTAGCCTACCATGGGGAACCTTATCGAACGCCTTACTAAAATCCATATATACCACATCTACCGCTTTCCCCTCATCAACCTCCTTCGTCACCTTTTCAAAGAATTCAATAAGGTTTGTGAGGCACGACTTGCCCTTCACAAAACCATGCTGACTATCCTTGATCACATTATTCCTATCTAGATGTGCATAAATCCTATCCCTTACAATTCTCTCTAAGATTTTGCCCACAACAGAAGTGAGACTCACCGGCCTATAGTTACTAGGGCTATCCCTACTCCCCTTTTTGAACAAGGGAACCACATTTGCTATCCTCCAGTCTTCTGGGACTACTCCTGTAGACAAAGAGGACATAAAAATCAAGGCCAATGGCTCTGCAATCTCCTCCCTTGCTTCCCAGAGAATCCTAGGATAAATGCCATCAGGCCCAGGGGACTTATCTATTTTCACCTTTTCCAGGATTTCCAACACCTCTTCTCTACATACCTCAAAGCCATCCATTCTACTTATTTGTGCCTCAGTATTCTCATCGACAACAATGCCCTGTTCCTGAGTGAATACTGAAGAAAAGTATTCATTCAGTGTCTCCCCAATCTCTTCCGCCTCCACACGCAACTTCCCCCTACTATCCTTGACTGGACCTATTCCTACCCTAGTCATTCTTTTATTCCTAACATACCTATAGAAAGCCTTAGGGTTTTCCCTAATCCTATCTACTAAGGACCTTTCGTGTCCCCTCCTTGCTGCTTTTAGCTCTCTCTCTGTAAATGAACAGTGAAAAACATTTCAAGGAACAGTGTAAATCACTCGACAAAAGGACATTCCATTGAAACAGAAAATCCTCAGCAAGAAATTCCCACCAGTCCGTCACTCAGGACAAAATGGATCATATCAGATGATGAGGCTAAGACGATTACCATAAAGTACTTAAAATCCTTAAATGAGAGACAGTTTAAGCAGTAAGTGTAAAAGGTATTGAAAAGGGTCTGCTAGCAGGGAGGAAGGCAATGGGAAGCGGAATCTTTGTCAGGGTTTAGTGACATGATAGGAACAGGGAGATGTGAAGGTGCTGGAGGTGGTGAGAGTTTTACAGAGAGTGGTCAGGGCCTTAATGGTGTTACCAAGCCAGTACGGATTGCTGCAGGTGGAGGGGTTTGCAGAGGTAGGGAGGGACATTTTTATTTCTATTTATTCATTCATGGGATGAGGCTGTCACTGATTGGACCAGCAGTCTTTGCCCCTCTGGTAATTACCCAGAGGGCAGATCAGAGTCAGCCATACTGCTGTGGGTCAAGATTCACATGTAAGCCAGGCCAGGTTAGAATGTCAGATGTCCTTCCCTAAAGGAGGTGAATGAACTAGATGGGTTATTCCGACTGATCAACAATGTTTTTATGGTGGCCTCACCAATGTCTTGTACAGCCACAACATGATATCCCAACTCCTACTATTAATGCTTTTCCCAATGAAGGTAACCATCCCAAACACTTGCTTCACCACCCTGTCTACCAGTGTCGCCACTCTCAAGGAACTGTGTACCTGCATCCCTGGGTCACTGACTGACAACACTAACCAGGGCCCGAACATTAATTGTACAAGTCCCACCCTGGTTTGTTTCACCAAAATGGAACACTTCACATTTATCTAATTAAACTCCATCTGCTATTCTTCAGCCCACTATCCCTGTAGTTCTGTCCATTCTGTTGTTTCATAAATAAACTTCTTCACTATCCACTTTACCACCAATGTCAGTGTCACCCAAAAATCTTACTTACCAGGAAACCAATATTCCCATCCAAACCATTTATCCAAATGACAAACAACAGTTCACCCACTGCACCGGTGGTCACATGCCTCCAATCAGAAAAAACATCATGTCTCCCACGACGCTCTGTCTCCTACCATCAAGCCAATTTTGTATCCAGTTCCCTCGCTCCTCCTGAACGCTATATCCTTTCATAATGTTCTGGGCTTATGACTCAGTTTACCACACGGAACGGAGAACTCAGAACAGTACAACACAAGGCCCTTCGGCCATGATGCCATGCCAAACTTTTGTCCGTCCGTAAGATCAAATAACCTACATACCCTTCATTTTACTGCCATCCATGTGCCTCTCCAAGAGTCTATTAAATGTCCCTCATGTATCTTATACTCCTCCCACTGCTGACAGTGCATTCCAACCACGCAACACTCTTTGTAAAGAACCTATCTCTGAAATTTCTCCTTACCCATCCACCAATCACCTTAAAATTATTTATGCCCACTGACAATCGCTGTTTATGCCATGGTATAAGGAAGTCTCTCACTATTTACTCTATCTATGTCTCACACAATCTTGCTCACCTCTACCAAGTCGTCCCTCACCCTTCTTCACTTCAATGACAAAAGGTTTACCTCCCTGAATCTTTCTTCCTAACACATGCCCTCCAGCACAGGCAGCATTCTGGCAAATCTCCAATTTACCCTCCCTAAAGCTTCCACTGCCTTCCTGTAATGAGGGGATCAGAACTGAACACAATATTTCAAGTGGGATCTAACCATGGCTCTATAGAACTGCAGCATAACCTCACAGCTGGAAAACCCAATCCCCCAGCAATTGAAAGGCAACACAACATATTCCTTCTTAAAACCCTATTAGCTTGGTTGGTAACTTTGAGGGATCGATGGACGTGGAATCCAAGATTTCTCTGTTCCACAACACTTTCAAGTATTTGCCTTTTACCCTGTATTCTTCATTCGACATTCCAAAATGAATAATTTCACACTTTTCCAGATGGAACTCCATCTGCCACTTCTCAGCCCAGCTCCACAACCTGACAATATCCTGCTGCAATCTACAACAGCCCTCCACACTATCCACCATTCCACCAACCTCCATGTCATTGGCAAAATTGCTAACCCATTCTTCCACAACCACATCCAAGTAGTTTATAAATAAAATCACAAAGAGCAGAGTTCCTGCAACCGATCCCTGCAGAATGCTTCCCATCTATCACCACCCTCTGTATTCTATGAACCAGGTATTCCATATCCAAACAGACAGATTTCCTGTATCCTATTCCTCTGTATTTTCTGAATGAGCCATAAAGGTGTTTTGTCACATGCTCGAAGGATTAAATAAGATTTGTGAAGCATAACCTGTTCCTTGCAAAGCCATGCTGGCTATCTCGAATCAAACTATAATTTTCTACGGAGTCATAAATCCGCTCTCTCAGAGTCATCTCAACAATTTGCATACCACAGACATAAGAAAGTGACGTCTGTAATTCCCAGGATTATCCCTATTCCCTTTCTTGAACAAGGGAGTAACAATTGCCGCCCTCCAATCATCTGGTACGACTCCAGTGGACAGTGTTGGTGCAAAGGTTATCGCCAAAGGCGCAGCAATCCCTTCCCTCGCTTCCTGTCGTAACATTAGGCATATCTCATCTGGTCCAATTGACTTATCTATCTTTATGTTTTACACAATTCTCAGCACATCCTCCTTCTTAACATCCACCTGTTCACATATATCAGTCCTTTTCACACTGTCCTCACAAATGACAAGGTCCCTCTCATAGGACTGAAGCATAGTATTCATTCAGGGCCTCCCCTACCTCCTGTGACTCCAGGCACAAGTTCCCTCCACTATCCCTGATTGGTTCTACCCTCACGCTGACCATACTCTTGTTCCTCACATAAGTGGAGAATGCCTTATGGTTTTCCATAATCCTTCCCAACAAAGATTTTTCATGTCCCATTCTAGCTGTCCTAAGTCAATTCTTCAGTTCCTTCCTCGCTACCTTCAGTGAGTCCCCAGATTGTGGAAACAGGCCATTTGGCCCATCAACTCCATACGGACCCACTGGAGAACATACCGCCCAAAACCACCCTATTACACGACATTTACCCTAACCACCATGTCAATCCTGCACATCCCTGAATACTAGGGGTAATTTAGCATGGCTGATTCACCTAATCTGCACATCTTAGTAAAGTGGGTGGAAACTGGAGCACCTGGAGGAGTTCACGCAGACGTGGGGAGAAAGTGTAAACTCCACACAGACATTCGCCCAGGACTGGAATCGAAATCGGAACCCTGGTGCTATAAGGCAGCCATACTAACCACTGAGCCATCGTTCCGCACTCATATAACCCTATAGAGGTATAACGATCCTTGCGTCCTCAACCTTATGTAAGCGTCGTTCTTCCTCTTGACTCGATGTTCTCCATCCCTTGGAATCTTGTCAAATGCTTTGCTGAAGTCCATGTCGACAACATTGACTACTCTGATTTCATCTATCATTTGGCCACCTCCGCGAAGAATCAATCCGGTTTGTGAAACACGGTTTTCCACTCACAAAGCCATGCTGACTATCTCTAATCAGCCCTTGCCTTTCCAAATATATGTAGCTCCTTTCTCTCAGAATCTCCTCCAACAACTTCCCCATCACTGGGCTCACGGGGCTGTAATTTCCTCGCTTTTCCCTGCAACCCTTAAATGATGGAACTGCATTAGCCGCCCTCCAGTCTTCCAACATCTCCCTGTGTCTGTTGATAATATAAATATCTCTGTTAGGGATACTGCAATCTCTTCCCTAGCTTCCCACAATATTCTCGGATCGACCTAATGAGCTCCTGTGGATTGATCTACATTTACGTGTTTTCATATTCCAGCACTTTCTCTTCTCTGTTGAGGATTCTTTCCAAGACATCGCTATTTATTTCCCAAAGTTCCCGAGCTTCCATGTCTTTCTCCGCAGTAAATACTGACAAGACTTTTTTTTTGTATAAGATCTCAACTATTTCCTCTGGTTCCACACATTGGTGACCTTATTGATCTTTTAAGGGGCCCTATTCTTTACCAAGTTATTCTTTAGACATTATTGAAACTTGCACAAAGACTTCTGTAAATTCAAATAAACCATATCCTCCGTGCCATCACCCCCCCCCCCACCCCCCACACACACACACACACACGCCCTTATCTATTCTGCCATTTATATTCACACCAACGAATAAAATCCAACAGGCTCCAAAACACGTTATCTTTTATAAAATGTGTTTCGAAGGGTTCAGTTTTTTTATTGATATGCCGTTTCTCACTCATTTCAGCATGCTGCTGACTTACTGTCAAGCTAACAGTATTTGGTTTTAGACTGGAAACATAAAGGGTTGTGGGAGTTCTTGTTTATCAATCCGGAAAAATAGTAGCTTACAGGGTCATCAAGTAATAGCGAAGGCAAATCAAATGCTGCATTTACTACAAAGGGAATGGAGGCAAAATATAGGGAGGTATTGCTAAAACGATGCAAGGTACAAGTCAGACCACACCTAGAATATTATAAACAGTGTGTGTGCCCGAAGGAAAGATATTCTTGTATCAGAGGCAGGCCAGAGAAGGTCCACTTGGCTGATGTTGGAAATGGAGGGATTTTATAATAAGAAGAGGTGGAGTAGATTGAGAATAAACCCATTGAAGTTGAGAAAAATGAGAGAAAAACTGAATGAAACATGCAAGATTCTGAAGTGATTTGATCGGTTAAATGCTGGGAATTTAGAAAATCGAACAGTGCAGCAGAAGGCTCTTCGGCCCACCTTGATGTCATTCTCAACTCATCCCATCTGTATGTACATGGTCCATGTCCCTCTATTCTCTGCCCGTTCATGTTTCTGTGTAAATGCCACTTCAAAACTTTACTCACATTTCTGTTTCTATGAACTCGCTTGGCAACATCCCCTCTCTGTAAAAAAACACACTTGCCTCACGCACCTCATTTAAACTTTCTCTTTCTCACTTTAAACCTCTGCGTCCTAGTATTTGAAACTAACACATTGGAAAAGAGATTCTGACTATCCACTTGATCTTTCCCTGTCCTAATGTTATATTCCTGTACCTTGTCGCCTGTCAGCCTCTGATACTCTCACAAAGCAATCCAACTTTGTTTAATTTCCTCTTAACACCTAAGACACCCTTAAAATCATAACACAGGAAACGTGCTGATGAACCTCCTTTTCACCTTCTCCAAAACCTCCACATCCTTCCTATTGTGTGGAGATGAGAACTGCACAATGTACTACAAATGTTGCCAAACAGAAAGTTTATACAGTTAAAACATCAGATGCAGCCCACTATACCCAACGTTTTGACCGATGAAGGCTAGTGTTCCCTTTGTTTTCTTTCCAATCTGAAACACTTCCGTTGGCATTTTCAGAAAGTTACTGACTTGCACCAACATCCTTCTGTATATCAATGTCCCTCAGTATCCTAATTTCTTCTTGAATTGACATCATCTCACACTAATCCAGGTTGAACCCAATTTGCCATTTCTCTGCACAACTTTCTAACTGATCTTTAACCTCCTGCAACCTTGGATCTCCTTGCTCATTAACCCCAACTCAACCAATTTTCATTTTGTCTGCAATAATTATATTTGTCACTACCTTTCATTTCAATTGTGTGAGAATCTGTAAGCAGGGGGCAGGAAATCCCAGCAAGGGCTCACCCATTTAAGATGGCGATGAGGAGGAATGGCTTCACTCAGAGGGTAGTGACTCTGTGGGAATTCCTGAATGCAGGGGGATGCCAAGGCTTGGTCATTAAGAATATTTACAGCAACGATGGTCAGATTTTAATTAATCAGGGAAACAAGGGTTTTGTGTAATGGGCAGGAGAGTAGAATTGAAGATCATCAGATCAGCCATGATCTGATTGTAGGGAAGAGCATACTCAATGGGTCAAATGGCATAAATTCTGCTCCTACATCTCATAGTCTTAACTCAAGCACAGTATGAGTTAAGGGTCCCTGCTCACAAAACTCCTTTATAATGGGATCATTAGATATTTATTATTACACAGCATTTGATCTACAATAGACAGGTTTGTTGATGGCTCCTTGTTATGATGTTATAGAAAACCATCTCGTATACAATCCAGGATTCCATCCATTACAGCCCAGATACTCATTAGTTCTCCAGTCGGGATGGAGACCACTGTCACACACAGTTACGGTACTGCCCTTGCTACAACTATATTCAGTGTCCTGACTGTAACCATATTGACATTACCACTACTGTCTGGTGCCTATAAAGGAATTCCTGCTAACGGTTGCTGCTGCTTGCGGTTTCTCAGCTCCACCGAAATAGACTCCAAATTTTGATCTTCAGTTCCACGTGGCTATCTCATTAATGCATTGACGTCATCGTTTCTTCACTACTTGGTGGATTTTTGACTATCCTGCCGAGATCCCAACAAACGTTCCCAGCGATGGTCATTCTGCAGCTACATCTCCGGGAAGACAGTTCCATCGTGTCTGTTCACTGTCATTCCATCTGCCTTATGGCGAATACAGGGAGTCATTCCTCAGTAGTGGGGGGGGGGGGGGGGGGGGTAGATGGGTAGAGGTTACAGAGATAAGGAGGCTTACTGGGACTCAAGGATGTTAGAGTTAAACAGAGTTAAATTTGGTCAAGAATGTCAGTGGGACAAAGGTGTTTGGGCATTGGATGAATTTACAGAGCCAGAGGGAGATGGATTAGATTCTGGAGAAAGGGAAAGCGATGGATGTCGAGAGAGGCAAGCAGACTGAGGCACAGACGGGGATGTTTCAGGGAGAAGAGTTCAGTATAAACTAACAGAGATATGGAAGGTTGTAGTGACTGAAGACGTTCATAGATATAAGAAGGCATTTAGGTTCTGGAGGCTACATAATTAGGAAGGCAATGGAGAATGCGGGGTTGCCGGGTTGGAGACAGTTACAGAGATGGGGAAGGTTGCCCAAACTGAAAGAGGTCCCTGTGGTCGGGAGAGTTAGTTGGGGGGGGAGGGGCGGTTGGTTAATTTAAATGCATTAAGTCCTAAGAATTTGAGAAGGATAAGAAGGTTACACATGGGTGTGGAGACTGGATGAGCTGGCATTGAAAATGTGTCTTTTCGGAACTGGAGAGTCACAAAGATTGGGGTTGGTGCGAAGATCAGGAAATCGCTGGGGACATCAAGGGATTACCCAAACAGGGAAGAATAAAGGAGCTCCATAGATTGGGGATGATATCAGGAAGAGGTTACACAGAGGGGGCGGGCTTCAGGGGCTGCAGCAGTTTATGCAGATAGTGGAGGGCATGGAGCAGTTTACTGAGACATGAATGTTTTTAGGACAGTAACAAGATGCACAGGCTTTAGTTAATGCAAGAATGGGAAGCTTAGAGGGACTGGAGGACCGAAGGAAAATTGGGACAGTAGTGGTGGCTACTGATGTTAATGGATTTTCGAGAGATTTGCAGATTAGAGAGGCGGTGGACTTCAGATTCTGACAGACATTACAGGAACTGGAGTAACTTTGGCAAATGGGAATTTGCAGTTGTAGAATGTGCTGAAGGAACAGGAAGCAGCACAAAAGTAGGGAGGGTTGTGGAGGCAGTTGATGGTTAGAGATATGGAGGGCTGCAGAGTTTGCAGTGGATCATGCAGACAGGGAGGGTTCTAAGAGCAGGGGAAAGTAACAGAAATAGATAAAGTACAGTGCCTGAAGAGGGTACAGCAATCAGGAGGTTTCAAGATGCAAGACAATGTTATAAAGACACTGACCGTTGTTGGGATGGGAGGAGCAGACAAAGATAAGGAGGGCTTTCAACACTAGGGTAGTATGTTGCAGAGTTGGAGAGACGTTCACAACTAAAGAGAGTTAGAAAGATCAGGAGGATTTCAGTTTATTGGAGCAGCTTTGACTGTAGAGTTTCTGCAGAGATAGGGAGGGACGTGGAGACTGGAACAGGTGACATAGAGAGGGAGGGTTCTAAGAATAAGGAGGACTTTTCAGAGAAACGGTGGGATGTAGGGATGGGACATGGTGAGGGTCACCGTGGGAATTACGGCAGCTCATGAAGGGAACGGAAATAAGTAATGTAGTCATAATAGTATAAAGATTTGTAATGACTGAAGGAGATTACATGCACGGGGAGAGTAGTAGGGACCAGCAGAGTTTACAGAGATTGAGTATGTTTTAGAGAGGAAGAGATTATCATCATCATTAGGATTGTAGAGACTAAATTCCATGATAGGGACGGTAGAAATGGATGGTATACACAGCCATGGAGGATGTTAACAGGTGGAGAAGGTTCCTAAGGTCAGGACGTCCTTGGGAAATTATACAGATAGTGAGATTCTCAGGTAGGAGCCTGCCATAGTTACAAAGACAGGGAGGTATTTCAGGTCTGGAAGGGACTACACAGATCGGGACAGCTCAATGGACTGAATAATTTTTCACGGATAAGGAAGAGTTGGAGGAGCTGAAGGAGTTTGCACAGACAGGGACGGATGTAGAATTTTAAGGCAATTACATTGACATGGAGGGTAGTATTGGTAGAAGGAGTTTACAGGGGTAGAGAGGATAGTCGGGGCTTACAGGGCTGATGGAATTTTCTATATCCTGGAGAAATGTAGGGATTAGGGTGTTAGTGATTGGAGAACCCCTCAGAGACAGAGAGCAGTGTGTGGAGCTTCCAAGCAGAGGAAGGATTATCGGGACTGGAGGATATTACAGAGATCACTAATACAGCGTGTGCCAGGAGTGATGCCTGCTATCACCTGTGCTGTCTGAGTTAGGAACAGTACAGCAGAGGGGAAAGCACTATCTTCACAAGATGGTGGGAATGAAGCCTAGAATGTTGTTGTTCCTTTGCCGAGCTCTGTATCTGTGTCCTGTCTTCTGGGTCTTAATACAGAAGGTCACTTTACTTCTCCCTGTGCTGTTTACTGTGAGTGAGCTTACAGACTGCAGGATTTACTGAAAGTTCCAGACCTCTCTCTCCATCTCTGTCTGGCTGACCAAGGGTCTTCAATGAGGTGATGGATGAGACAGGAATTAGGAAGATTCTGATTACCTGCCTGAGACAGAGCAAAGGACAGAATGGGAAATTAGAGTGATCCAGTGAGGATAACTCATGTACAGTAGCACTGAGTCCAGCAGAGATCTGGAAAATCGCAGTCTCCATCCCTGGCCTGTTTTTCCTCGTCACTCTGGAATGGAGAATTCTGTTGGCTCCGGATCTGGACTAGTTGCAAGAGTGAGAGGTCTGACAGAGGAAACAATTAGACCCTCACAGTGAGGGATATCACATGGAGAGAGACTGAGTAATATCACCAGAGTGCAGGAAGGTTTCAGAATCAATCAATGGTGTCAGAAGAAGTGGGTCTGATGCAGTGGGCATTGCTACCAGTACTCAGGGAGGAGTCAGCTATTTTATTGGGATGGTACAGTGGTGGGATGAGTGTCCTGGTCAATCATATGTCCAAAATTATGCAGAGTGCTTTAAACTGACACAGAAGAGGAGGGACAGGATTCAGCTGAAAGGAAATTCCCAATTCCATGGAGAAAGGTTGAAATATTGAAACATGGGGATGTAGCTGAAGACAAACAGAAAGAAACAGGAAGCAACTGAGTTTAAGCAAAATTGTACATCAGCAGATAGTTTTTTGACAGGAAATTGTGGCAGAAAAATAATTTACGGTTTTTTAATCTGAATGCACGAAGCATTTTCCATAAATGATATGCACATGTGGCATGTGATCTCTGTTTAATCACCATCAGGGAGACATCGGCACGGGGTGGGGCATAAAAAATTCCCCTCTCCACAACGTTGTGGAAAGTCAGACAGAATGGGAAGCAGGATGGGGAAATCTCAGTTAGAGATAACGTTGGGATTCCCAAGAAAATATGTGGCCTCAGATTATCAATTAAGAGACCAAATTCTGGGAAATAAGAGTCAGAACACAAAAGTGGAAGGGTACTGTTAAAGCTCCTTTATAGCATTATATTTTGAGACATGGCATTGGACAGGGAATTATTGGAATTTGTAACAAAGGCACTGAGATAATTGTGAGGAGATTCAATCTCCCTATTTCATCCTCTCATTGGCGGTGAGTCACAGACGAGGCTGACTCTCTCCCACTCTCAAGGGGAGTCTGTAGGTGGGTGTACAGACCGATGTGGCCTTCCACAGACGCTGTTCCACTTGGGGCAGAAGGTGGCTGTGGGAAGGGGGTGGGTGGAGCTTTGGTGTGGCTCGACACACCCAATGCTCCTCCCCCACTTTGGACGGTCATGGCCCAGTAATTCCTAGGATTTACCAGACTTGATTAAGAGAAGCTTGGAAGACAAAAAAAAAGAAAAATTCTGTAGACGTCAATGCTTCAGAAATAGGGAAGCATTTGTTAAAGGGATCATTCCGTGTCGAATGGTAGGAGGAAACTTATAGGAAGAGGAAACGTTGTCAGGGTTTAATGAAATGATAGGAACAGGGAGAGTTGAAGATTCTGAAGGTAGTGATAGTGCTACAGAGAGGGACAAGGGCCTGAACAATGCTACAAAGTCCGTACGAAGTGCTGCAGCTGGAGGTGTTTGCAGAAGTAAGCGATGGAAGTATGTATTTTTATTTATTCATTCATAGGCTGAGGATGTCACTGCCTGGACCAGCATACATTACCCCACTGTTACTTGCCCAGAGGCAGCTCAGGGTTAGCCATATTGCTGTGGGTCCGGAGTCACATGTCAGCCAAACTGGGTAACAACGTCAGATGTCTTTCCCTCAAGGATGAGTGTACTAGTGGAGTTTTTCCACATAATCAACAATGTTTTTATGGTGGCTTCACTAATGTCCTGTACAGTCACAACATAACATCCTGACTCCTAATCTCAATGCTCTGCCCAATGAAGGTAACCTTCCCAAACACCTGCTTCACCAGCTTGTCTATCTGTGACACCACTTTCAAAGAACTGTTTTCCTGCATCCCTACGTCTCTATTTGACAACACTACCCAGGGCCCGAACATAACAAGTGCAGTCCTGGTTTGCCTGAGCAAAATGCAACGTCTTGCTTTTCTCCACCTGTTAGTCCTAAATTCACTGGCCCAGCAGTACTGCTGATCCAACTGTACTCTTAGATAACCTTCTTCACTGTCCACTTTCCCACCAATTTCAGTGTCGCTCATCAACTTGCCAACCATGACTCCTGTATTTTAACACAAACCGTTCATATAAATGATGCATAACAGTGACCTAGCACTGAAGCCCATGGCACACCATTGGTTGCAGGCCTGCAGTTTGTGGAGCAACCCTCTATGAACACACTCTGTCTCCTACCGTCAATCCCAGTTTGTATCCAGTCGGTGAGTGCTCTCTGGTTATGTGTGATCTAAACTTATTAACCAGTCTGCCAGGCAGGACCGTGTCAAAGGCCTTGCTTACGTCCATGGAGACATCTACTGCTCTGCCTTGATCTATTACTTGCCTACCTCCAAAAACACACAGTCAGCATTTTCCACACACAAAGCCGTGCTGATTATCTCTAATCATTCCTTGCTTTTCCAGATGCATGATGATCCTTTCTCTCAGAATCTAGTCCAACAACTTACCCACCCCTGCCACCAGTCTCATTCGTCTGTAGTGGCCGTCGCTTATACAAACACCTCTGCGAGGAGCCCTGCAATTTCCTCCCTAGCTTCTCACAGAGCATCTGATCATGTCCCATGGTTTTATCTAACGTTTTGCATTTTAAGACATCCAGCACCTCCTGTTCTCCAATGTGAACTCTGTTCAAGACATCACTATGTATTTTCGCAAGTTCCCGAGATTCCATGTCTTTCTCCACAGTAAATCCTAACGCAAAATATTTGTTTCGGATCTTCCCCATCAACTGTGATTCCACATGGAGAGCTCATTGACCTTTCAGGAGCCTATTCTACCCTTCGTTATACTTAAGCCCCTGTTGAAACTTGTCAAAATGCTTCTGAAATTTCAAATATCCCCCTCCGCCACTCGCCTCCCCCAGCCTTATCTCTTCTGTCAGTTATGCTCACCTAAAAATAGAGAGTCCAACAGATTTCAAAGTATTCCCCTTTCATAAAGTTATGCGTCTCCCATTTTTTCTAAGCGTCCAGTTATCATTTATTGCCATATCCATTATAATACCGACCAGCACCATCCCGACTTACTATCAGGCTACCCTCAGTGCAGGCCAAATGTGCCGCCAGCCTGACCCTCACCGGTGTCAACACACTAACCGAGCCAGACCCTTACTGACCCTAGGAACTGCCCCCAGCCTGACCCTTACCGCTGTCCAACATCGTCCCCAAGCTGACCCCCAAAGCTGTCCAACGCTGCCCACAACCTGACCCTCACCGGCATCCATACACTGCTCCCAGCCTGACACTCACTACCGTCCACACACCGCTCCCAGCCTGACCCATACCACCGTCGAGGCACTGCCACCAGCCTGACGCTCACCACCGTCCACACACCACCAGCAGCCTGATACAAACCACCGTCCAACACTGTGCCCAGCCTGACCCTCATTGCTATCCACACACCGCCCCAGTCTGACACTCACTGCTGTCTACTCACCACCCCCAGCCTGACCCTCACTGCCGTCCACACACCGCCCCAGTCTGACGTCCACCGCCATCCACACACTGACCCCAGCCTGACTGTCAGCGCCATCTGCACATCGTCCCCAGCCTGACCCTCACTGCCGTCCAACACCGCCCCCTACCAGACCCTCACTGCTGTCTGACATCGCCCCGAGCCCGACCATCAACAATATCTTACAGACCGCCCGCAGCCTGACCCTCACCGCCCCAGCCTGACCATCACTGACATCCCCTCACTAACCCCAGCCTGATCCTCACCACCATCCACACACCGCCCCGTGCCTGAAATTCACCGCCCCGATACACCGCCCGCAGCCTGACCCTCACCACCGTCCACACACCGCCCAAGACTGGTCCTCAGTGCCTTCGAACACCGCTCCCAGCCTGACCCTCTCCACCATCTACAGATCGCCCAATGCCTGACATTCACCACCGCCCACACATAGCCTCCAGCCTGACTCTCACAGCCATCCACACACCGCGCCCACCTGACCCTCAGCGCCATCCAACACTGCACCCAGTCTGACCCTCACTGCCCCGATATACCTGACCCTTACCACTGTCCACACACTGCCCCCAGCCTGACACTAACTACTGACCACACACTGCCCCCAGCCTGACACTCACTACCGCCCACACACCGCTCCCATCCTGACCCTCACCGCCATCCACACACCACCCCCCGCCTGACCCTCACTGCCCCGATACACCACGCTCAGCCTGACCCTCACTGCCGTCCACACACCGCCCCAGATTGGCCCACAGCTCCGTCGATAGACTGCCCCCATCCTGACCCTCATCACCGACCACACACTGCCCCAGACTAGCCCTCAGCGCCGTTCAACACAGCCCACAGCCTGTCTCCCACAGCTGTCCATGCACTGACTCCAGCCTGACACTCACCTCCATTGACACACTGTCCCCAGCCTGATCCTCACCGCTGTCCACATACTGCCACGAGGATGACTCTCAACACCATTCACACACCTCCCCCAGCCAGACCCATACCACTGACTTCACACTGCCTTCAGCCTGACCCTCACCACCGCCCACACACCGCCTCCAGCCTGACCTTCAGCGGTGTCCACACACCATCCGCAGCTTTACCCTCTCTGCAATCCAACACCGCCCCCAGCCTGACCCCCACTGCCGTCCAACACCGCCCCCAGCCTAACCCTCAATTGCATTCAACACTGCCCACAGCCTGTCCCTCACCGCTGTCCACACACTGCCCACAGCCTGACCCCTACTGCCGTCCACACACCGCTTCCCTCCTGACACTCACTGCTGCCCACACAAAGCTCCCAGCCTGACCCATACCGCCATCCACACAGCACCCCCAGCCTGACCCTCAACACCATCCACAAACCACCCCCTGCCTGACCCCCACCGCCCCGATACACCACCCCCAGCCTGATCCCCACTGCCATTCAACACCGCCCCCAGCCTAACCCTCAACACCATTCAACACAACCCACAGCCTGACTCTCAATTGCATTTTACACTGCCCACAGCCTGACCCTCACCGCTGTCCACACACTGCCCACAGCCTGACCCCCACTGCCGTCCACACACCGCTCCAAGCCTGACACTCACTTCCACCCACACAACACTCCCAGCCTGACCCTCAACACCATCCACGCACCACCCTCTGCCTGACCCTCACCGCCCCCGATACACCACCCCCAGGGCTGACCCTCACTGCCGTCGAACACCGCTCCCAGATTGATTCTCACCACCATCTACACATCTCCCCCTGCCGGACCCGCACCTTCCCCAAACACCGCCCCCAGCCTGCCCCTCGCTACCATCCACACAACGCGCCCGCCTGACCCTCAGCGCCATCCAACACCTCTCCAGGCTGACCCTCACTGACCCAATGCACACCTCTGGCCTAATCGTCACTGCCCCGACACACTACCGCCAGTCTGACCATCACCGCCAACTACACACCGCCCTCAGCCTGACCCTCACCGCCACCAACTCACTGCCCTTAGTCTGATACTCACCACTCTCCAAAAAAAAGGCCGCCAGCCTGACCCACACCATCCTGCACATAGCACTCACAGCCTGACCCCCACCGCCCCAGACACACCGCCCACAGTCTGACACTCACCACTCTCCAAGAAAATCTTCCAGCTTGACCCACACTGTCCCCAGCCTGACCATCCACACCGCCCACACACCGCCTCCCACCTGACCTTCACCACCATTCAAATACATCCCCAGCGTGACCCTCACTGCTGTCAAACACCGCCCCCAGCCTGACCCGCACTGCCGTCCAACACTGCCCCCAGCCTAACCCTCAATGCCGTTCAACACTGCCCACAGCCTGATGCTCACCGCCATCTACACACTGCTCCGAGCCTGACACGCACTACCACCCACACACCGCCTCCAGCCTGACACTCACTCTGACACTCACTGCCGCACACACACTGCTCCCAGCCTGACCCTCACTGCAATCCACACACTGCTCCCAACCTGACCCATACCACCGTCCCCACACCGCCTCCAGCCTGACCCACAGCACCGTCCACACACCGCCACCAGCCTGACCCATACCACCGTCCACTCACAACCACCAGGCTGACCCATACCACCGTCCCCACACCGCCTCCAGCCTGACCCACTGCACCGTCCACACACCGCCACCAGCCTGACCCATACCACCGTCCACTCACAACCACCAGGCTGACCCTGAACGCCATCCACCCACCATACCCAGCCTGACCTTCACTACGGTCCACACACCACCCCCAGTCTGACACTCACTGCCGTCCACACACCGCCCTATCTGATCCCCACGGCCATCCACATACTGTCCCCAGCCTGATCCCCATCCCTGTCCAAAACCGCCCGCAGCATGACCCTCACAGCCGTTCAACACCTCCCACAGCCTGACTCTCACCACCGTCCACACACGGCCCCCAGCCTGACCCTCACCGCACTAACAGACCACCCCCAACCTGACTCTCACTGTCACCCCACACACCACACCCCAGCCTGACCCACACTCACCGCCCCGACACACTGCCCACATCTGACACTCACCACTCCCCAACAAACCGCACCCAGCCTGACACTCACCGCCCCAGCCTGACCCTCACCGCCGTCCAACATCGCCACCAGCCTGACCCTCAATGCCATCCACACACCGCCACCAGCCTGACCCTCACAGCCACCCACACTCCGCCCACTGCCTGACCCTTACTGCTGCCCACACACCACCACCAGCCTGAACCTCACAGCCGCACACAAACCACCCCACCTGACCCTCACTGCAGTTCACACACCATCCCTTGCCTCACCCTCACCGCTATTCAACACCGCCCCCAGCCTCACCCTCACCACCCTCCACACATTGTTCCCAGCCTGTCCCTCACCACCCTGACACACCGCACCCAGCCTGACTCTCACCGCCCCCCACACACCACCTACAGCCTCTCTCTCACCGCCCCCAGCCTGACCCTGACCACCATCCACACACCACTCGCTGCCTGACCCTCACCACTCCGATGCACCGACGCCAACCTGACCCTCACCATCGTCCACACACCGCCCCAGGTTGGCCCTTAGTACTGTCCACACACTGCCCCAGACTGGCCCTCAGCACCATCGAACACTGCTCCCAGCCTGACCCTCACCACCATCCACTCACCACCCCCAGCATGACCCTCACCACCGTCCACACACCACTCCTTGCCTGACCCTGACAGCCACCCACACACCGCCCTCAGCCTGGCCCTAACTGGCAACCACACAACGTGCCCGCCTGACCCTCAGTGCCATCCAACACCGCTCCCAGCCTGAATCTCACCACCCTGATACACCACCCCCAGCCTAATCTTTACCGCCCTGACACACCGCCCCCAGCCAGACTATCACCGCCACACACCGCCCCAGCCTGACCCTCACTGCCCAGACACACCACCCACAGTCTGATCCTCACCGCCCCCAACTCACCACCCACAATCTGACACTCATCACTCCCCCAAAGATTGCAGCCAGCCTGACCCTCACCGCCCCCAGCCTGACCCTCACTGCCGTCCAACATCGCCCCCATCCTGACCGTCACCACCGTCCACACACTGCCCCCAGCCTGACCCTCACGGCCCCAACACACCGCCCCAAGCCTGACCCTCACCACACCGACACACCACCCCAAGCCTGACACTCACCACCCCCGACACACCGGACACAGTCTGACACTCTCCTCTCCCCAAAAAACCGTGGCCAACCTGACATTCCCCGCCCCCAGCCTGACCCTCACCGCCGTATACACCGCCCCCAGCCTGACCCTCACCGCCGTTCAACACCGTCCATGGTTGACTCCCACTGCCGTCCACACACTGCCACCAGGCTGACCCTCAACACCATCCACACATCGCCAACAGCCTGACCCATACCACCGTCCACACACTGCCACCAGGCTGACCCTCACCGCCATCCACACACTGCCACCAGCCGGACACAAACCACAGTACACCCACCATCCCCAGCCTGACCCTCAGCACCATCCAGACACCACCCCCAACCTGACCCTCACTGCCGTTCAACACCACCCACAGCCTGACTCCCACTGCCATCCACACACCGGCCCTGTCTGACACTCACTGCCGTCAACACACCGCACTAGACTGGCCGTCAGCACCATCAAACACCGCTCCCAGCCTGATCCTCAGCGCTGTCCAACACCGCCCCAAGCCTGAACCTCACCAGCCGCCAACAGACCGTCCCCAGCCTGACCCTCACCGCCACCCACACACCATCCTCAGTCTGACCCTCATCGTCACCCACGCACCGCCACCAGTCTCACCCTCACTGCCCCGACACACCACCCACAGTATGACCCTCAGCGCCCCCACAAACCGCCCCCAGCCTGACCCTCACTGCCCCAACACACCACCTCCAGCTTGACCCTCACCACCCCCGACACACCGCACACACTCTGACACTCACCACTCCCCAAAAAACGGCCGCCAGCCTGACCCTCACCGCCCCCAGCCTGACCCTCACCGCCGTCCACACACCGCCCCCAGTCTGACCTTCATCGCCATCCACACTCAGTCCCCAGCCTGACCCTCACCGACGTTCAACACCGCCCACAGCCTGACACCCACTGCCGTCCATACACTGCCACCAGGCTGACCCTCAACGCCATCCTCACACCACCCCCAGCCTGGCGCACACCGCCGTCCACAAACCGCACCAGACTGGCCCTCAGCGCCGTCGAACACCGCTCCAAGCGTGACCATCAATGCCACGCACACACTGACTCAGCCTGATCGTCTCTGCTGTCCATCACCGCCCCCAGTCTGACCCTCACTGCTGTCCAGGATTGCCCCCAGCCTGACTCTCACGGCCGCCCACACACCACCCCCAGCCTGACAATTACCGCCGCACAAACACCGCCCCCAATCTGGCCCTCACTGCCTTCTACACACCGCAACAGACTGGCCCTCAGTGCCATCGAACACCGCTCCCAGCCTAACCATCAATGCCACCTACACACTGACGCAGCCTGACCCTCAACACCGTCCACACACCGTTCTCAGCCTTACCATCACAGCCGTCCACACACAGACCAGAGCCTGACCCTCCCCACCATCAACACACCATCCCCAGCCTGATCCTTACCACCATACAACACCATCCCATCCTGACCCTTACTGCCGTCCACCCACCGCCAACAGCCTTACCGTCACTACCGTCCACACACTGCCCCAGCCTTACCCTCACCACTGTCCACACACCGCCACCAGCCTGACCTTCACTGCCAAACACACGCTGCTAACAGCCTCACCCTCACTGCCGTCCAACACTGCTCCAGCCTGACCCTCACTGCCCCAATACACTGCCCCAGCTATATCCCCACCGCCCTGAAACACCGCCCCAGCCTGACCCTCACTGCCACCCACACAACGCCCCCAGACTGACCCTCAATACCAACCACACACCGCCTCCAGCCTGACCCTCATTGTCCAGACACACCGCCCACAGTCTGACCATCAGTGCCCCCAGACACGGCCCCCAGTCTGACACTCACTGCCCCCACACACTGCCCCCAGCCTGACCCTCACCGCCCCCACACACCGGCCCCAGCCTGACCCTCACAACCCCCAATACACCGCACACACTCTGACACTCACCACGCCACAAAAAACGGCCGCCAGCCTGACCCTCACCGCCCCAGCCTGACCCTCACTGCCGTCCACACACCGCCGCCAGCTATTCCTTCATCACCATCCACACTCTGCCCAGCTTGACCCTCACCGCCCTTCAACAGCGCCCACAGCCTGACTCCCACTGTCGTCCACACATGGCCACCAGGCTGACCCTCAACGCCATCCACTCACCGCCGCCAGCCTGAGACAAACCACAGTCCACACACCACCCCTGTCTGACCCTCACTGCCGTCCACACACCGACTTCTCCCTGACCCTCACTGCTGTCCATACACCGCGCCCTGACTGACCCTCACCACCATCCACACACTGCCTTCAGCCTTACCCTCACTGCCGTCCACAAACCGCCCCGTGCCTGACCCACACTACCGTCCACAAACCACATGAAGCCTGACATCCACCGCCATCCACACAGCACACGCAGCCTGACCCTCACTGTCGTCCACATTCCGACCCCAGCCTGACACTCACTGCCTTCCGCACACCACCCCAGCATGACCCTCACCATCGTCCGTACACTGCCCCCAGCGTGATCCTCACCGCCATCCACACACCGCCCCCAGTCTGACCTTCCCTGCGCCCCACACACCGCTCCCAGCTTGACCAAACACTGCAGTCTACACACTGCTCCCAGCCTGACACTCAGAGACACCGACTTTGTACTCGGTCCAACACTGCCCCCACCCCCAACCACTTCGAACACCATCCCCACGCCCATAGCCCCGTCCAACACCTTTCCCTCCCCGAACCCCGTTCTACACTGACCCCTCTCCCAACCCTGTCCAACACCGCCCCTCCCCAAACGTGTCCAACACCACCCTCTCATCCTCCCTGTCCAACACCATCCCCTCCACGACCCCATCCAACACTGTTTCCTCCCCTTGACCCGTTCAACACCGCCCCTCCCCAAAACAGTCCAAAACCGCCCCCCCTCAAACCTGTCCAACACCGCCCCTCCACAATATAGTCCAAAGCCGCCCCTTCCCCAACCCCGTCCAACACCGCCCGCTCTCCAACCCCGTCCAACACAGATCTCTCTCCCAGCACCGTCTCTCTCACACTCCTCGCTCTCTCTCACCCCTCCCTCTCTCTCACCCATTCTCTCTCTCACCCTCTCTCTCTGTCATCCCCTCTCTCTCCACCTCTCTAACCCATGACTCTGTCACCCCTCACTCTCTCACCCTCTCTGTTTCTGACCCCTCTCTCTCACCCCCTCTATCCCTCTCACCCCGTCTCTCTCTCACCCCTCTCTCTCTCTCTCTCCCTCTCTCACCTCCCTCTCTCACTCTCACCCCCTCTCTCTTATCACCCTCTCTCTCTGTCATCCCCTCTCTCTCTGCCACCTCTCTCTCTCACCCCCTCTATCTCTCTCACCCCCTCTCTCATTCAATCTCCATCTCTCACACCCCTCTCTCACCCCTCTCTCTTTCACCCCTCTATGTCTCTCACCCCCTTTTCTTTCTCACCGCCCTTGCCCTCTTACCCTCTCTCTCTCAATCCCCTCTCTCTCACTACCTCTCTCACCGCGCTCTCTCTCTCAATGCCCTCTCTCTCACACTACCCTCTCACCACCTCACTGTCTCTCACCCCTCTCTCTCTCTCACTCCCTCTCTCACATCCCCTCTCTCTCACCCCCTCTCTCTCACACCACCCTCACTCTTACCCCATTCTCTCTCAACTTCCTCTCTCTCCCGCCCCATCTGTCTCTCACCGCCCTCTCTCTCTTACCCACCTCTCTCTCTGAACCCCCTCTCTCTCCCATCCCCATCTCTCTCTCACCCCCTCTCCCTCTCACCCCCCCTCTCTCTCATCCCCTCTCACTCACCTCCCTCTCTCTCTCCCCATCTCTCTTACCCCCCTCTCGCCCCCACCATCTCTCTCGCCCCTCAACCTCTCTCGCACCCCCACCCTCTCTCTCCTTGCTCCTTCACTCTCCTTCCACATTCTCTCTCTCTCGCCCACTCTCGCTCTGTCACTCCCTCTTCACCATCTCGCCCCTCTTTATGTGTGTGTCTCTCTCTCTGGACCCACCCCCCTTGCTCAATCACTCTTTGTCGAGTCAGTGTCGCCTCATCTCTCCCTCTCTCTCCTCCCTCTCTCCCTTGTTCTCGCCCTCTGTCTCTCTCTCTCACTGTCTCTCCCTCTGTCACACACACGCGACCCTCTCTAACTATCTGTTCACGCTCGATCTTGCTCTCACTGACTCTCTTCTGTCCTCTTATTCTCTCTCTCGCTCATTTTTTAATCCCTCTCACTCTGCCTCTGTTTCTCTCTCTCTCTCTCTGTGTCTCGCCCTCTCTTGCCCCTGCACTCTCTGTCACACTCTCTCTCTCCCACTCCCTCTCTGTCTAAACCCGTCTTACGGAGACCTTTCTCCTTCTTGCCCTTCCTCTCTCTCGTCTCTCTCACCATCTGTCTCTCTCTCTCTCTCTCGCCCTCGCTCTCTCTCTCCACCCATCACACTCTCTCTCTGCCGCTCTCGCTCTCTCTCTCGCCCTTGCTCTCTTTCTCACCGCCCGTCACACTGTCTCTGTCGCCCTCGCTCTCTCTCTCCGCACATCATACTCACTCTGTCGCCCTCGCGCTCTCTCGCTCGGCCTCACTCTCTTTCTTGCATTCGCTCTCTATCTCCCTCCCTCTCTCTCTTCCACCCCTCTCGTCCCACCTCTCTCTCTGTCATCCCCTTTCTCTCTCCCTCGCCCCCTCCCTTTCGACCAGTGTCTCTCACACCCTCTTTCTCTCTTTTGCCTCACTCTCTCTCTCGAACCCTGTTTCTCACTATCTCTTACTCCTGCTGCCTGTCTTGCTCGCTCTCCCTCTCGTCCCCCTCAATCTCTCTTTCTTGCCATTCTCTCTTTCTCACTCTCTTACCACCTCCCTCTCTCGCTCTTTCTTTCTCTCACCACCCTCACCATGCCCCTCCTTCTCTCTCTCTTGCCCTACTCTCTCTCACTCCCTCTCTCTCGCCTCTTCACTCTCTCACAAACTCTCTCTCTCAACCTCTCTCTCTCAGTCGCCCTCATATTCACTCTCTCACCCTTTCCCTTCCCCTCTCTCTCTTTCTTACATCCCTCTCTCTCGCTCTCGCTCTCTCCCTCTATCTCCCTCTCTCTATCTCTCTCTCTCTCTCTCTATCTCTCTCTCTCTTAACTCTCTCTGTTGCTCTCCCGCTCTTTTTTGCCCCGCCATCTTTCTCTCACCCCTCTCTCTCTGTCTCTCTTTCGCCCCGCACTCTCTCGCCACCTCATTCTATCTCTCTCTCTCTTCCCACTTTCCGCTTCTCTCTCTCTCGTCCCCTTTCTCTATCCTTGTCCCTCTCTTTCTCTAAGTCTTGCACCTTTCTCTCTCGCCTCCATCTCTCTCACCCCCTCCCTCGCACCTCACTTAGTCTCACTCTCTCTCGTCTCTGTCTCTCATTATCTCCTTCCCTGTCTCTCTCTCCCTCTCTCACTCTATCTCTCCCTTGTTCCCCCTCTCTCTCACCATGCTCCTTCACTCTGTCTCCCCCTTCTCTCACTCTCGATCCCCCACCCTCGGTGTCTCTCTCTCCCCACCTTCCTCTGTTCCTCTCTGTCTGAATCTCTCTCCCTCCTGCCCCTCCCTCCCTCTCACTGACACACACTGTCTCCTTGGTCCTTCCCTCTCCCTCTGACCAAGTGACTGGGGGGTGGGAGGTGGATTGGTCGTGAGGCTGCATGTGGGGGAGGGTGAGATGTTGGAGGAGGGGAAAATGGGGTAGAGATGGAACTGCAGGAGGGAGACAGAGATGGCAGGACAGAAAGAGTGATGGTGAGGGGAAAGGGAGGACTGGAGGCAGGTGGAGAAACCGGGGTTGGGGGTTGAGTGTGAGAGGGGAAACGAGGGATAGTGAAAGGGAGAGATGGTGAGAGAGAGGGAGAGAATTGAGGAGAAAGAGTGGGGAGAGGAAATGGGGAGGCCAGGTTGGAGTGGGGGTGGGTGGGACAGCGGGAGTTAAACCCAGCTCCTGAGCTCAGGGCACGTTGCCCTCCCCTTCCCTGAGGACCAGGACTTGGGGCTGAGTCTGTCTCTCTCCAGTTCAGCTTCTCCAACACAAAGACACACAACAACATCGGTCACTCTGCAGCTCGGCACGTTTTAATGAACATTTTATTGTTTACAAATACAAGTGATGGATACAGTCAGTGGGATGATGCCTTTTCTCACTGGCCCCTGAGATGTGAGAAACATTGAAATGTTTCCCTGTAACCCCCCGGGAGATAAGCATGGACCAACCAGTGCGACACTCAGTCTGTTACAATAGCGACAGGCTGCTCCATCACTGAAACACTGAACTGAAATGAGAAAATCCCGGATGGATTGATTAATGAGGGAATTTGATGGATGGATGGATTTGGGTGAAGGGATATTTCAGCACATTCTTCAGCTGCTGCCTGAACTTAGTCTGGGTGACGGCATAAATCGGAGTGTTTGTGCAGCAACTGAGGAGCTGCAGCATGAAGCCCAATTCCCGCACAAAGGGATCGAGATACACACGGGTATACACAATAGCAATCATCCGTACCCATATAGAATACAGCATTAACGTTGACCATAACAGTATGAAATTGGCCGATATCACAAACAGTAAAATGATGGATTTTTTTCGGTTTCTCATTTCTGTGTCAGACTGAGCGTCCCCATTGGTGTGAGCGCGGAGCCTCCTGCGGGCTCTGCTGGTCACTAAAATGTGTCTGACGGTGAGAACATTGAGCAGCAGAATCAGGAGAAATGGGACACACGGGGTTAGAATGTTGTGGAGGACTCGATTGTGACCCAGACACTGGAGAATCGAACAGCGTCCGTTACATCACAAAACCAGGGGTCGTTCCCCAGCAAATACCGAGCCGTGAACATAAAATACCAGGAAATGTTCTTTAAACAGCTCAGCACAATCACTGCTCCTAGAACCACAGCCGCCGTTTTCTCACTGCAATATTTACTTTTCAGCTTCTGGCAACAAATGGCCACAAACCGATCAAAGGTGAAAGTGACGGTGAACCAGACAGAGCAGTCAGTGGCTGCATAAAGCAGGACGGCGTGGATATTACACAGGGGGACGGAGTCCCTCAGGAAATAAAACTGTTCCCGATAAACAATGGGAATGTGTCTCAGTATCAGGTCGAGTATAATGACCAGGAGATCCGCCGCTGCCATGGCCCCCAGGTAACGTCTGACACATGGAGACAATCCACAATCTTTATAAAGCAGGATGTAGATGGTCACTACGTTAACTGTGAAGAAGGAAAAGAAACAAATTATCCATCAGCCTGGAGGCAAAGGGACCCGTTTGATTGGGGACCCAGTGAGACTTTCAAATGTGTCCCTGTATTCAGGGATTCACTAAAATAATTGGAGATGGAATAACAAATGGAAAGGTCGGAATTACTGACAAAAATGTGACAAACCACAAGAAACCCTCTCTCCACAAATACACATCCGTAAGGACAGATGGTTTCTAGAACATTCACACACACTGATCACTCGAGAGCAGACACAGGTCACTCCTTCCCAGTTCCTAATACGGAGAGTGGAAACGTTGCTGTCCTGAAGGATTCTCTCCCAATTTCCTGAAGACAAACAGAGTTGGGGTATTTCCTGTATTTTGGTCTAGATTAGATTACTTACAGTGTGGAAACAGGCCCTTCGGCCCAACAAGTCAACACCGCCCCGCCGAAGCGCAACCCACCCATACCCCTACATTTACCCCTTACCTAACACTACAGGCAATTTATCATGGCCAATTCACCTGACCTGCACATCTTTGGACTGTGGGAGGAAACCGGAGCACCCGGAGGAAACCCACGCCGACACGGGGAGAACGTGCAAACTCCACACAGTCAGTCGCCTGAGGCGGGAATTGAACCCGATCTCTGGCGTTGTGAGGCATCAACAGATGCCTAAGGGAAAGACAACGTAACAAGGACATGCCGCAACCCAAATGACTAGCCACACTACCATACATCAGGAGCATTTCCGAACTGACAGCCAGAATACTGCGAACACTAGGACTCATAACAGCACACAAACCAACAGCCACTATCAGACAACAACTCACCAGAACGAAGGACCCGATACTCAACATGAGCAAAACCAATGTAGTGTACAAAATCCCATGCAAGGACTGCACAAAACACGATATAGGACAAACAGGAAGACAGCTAACGATCCGTATCCATGAACACCAACTAGCCACGAAACGACACGAGCAGCTACCCTTAGTAGCCACACACACAGATGACAAGCAATATGAATTCGACTGGGACAACACTACCATTATAGGGCAAGCCAAACAGAGAACAGCCAGGGAATTCCTAGAGGCATGGCACTCATCCACAGACTCTATCAACAAACACATCGACCTGGACCCAATATACTGGCCACTGCAGCGGACAGCTTAACTGATAACCGGAAGCGGCAGAGACAAGCCACTATAAATGCCGGAGGAAACAGCACAGAAGCGCTTCACAAGAGGCTCCCAAGCACTGAGGATGTCACCTAGACAGGGGACGAAACGTTTGCAAGATAAATTCCCAGCTCGGCGAACAGATCACAACAACGAGCACCCGAGCTACAAATTTTCTCCCAAACTTTGGAAATTTGCAGTCCATGTTGGAAGTGACAGGATGTACAGCTCCCACCTATTTCCAGCTCATCACCTCTATTGTGCCCTTACAAGGGGGTGCAGTGGGTGTGAACATCACTGCCAGAGAGAGATTGTGAGGATATCAGGTTAAATATCACAGCATGAGAGGGGTTTGGGGTATTGACAGAGAGGGGGAGACTGAGAGTTAGTGTCCTGGAAGAATGTGTCCCCAGGTTTCAGAATGCTGAAATGTAGACACTTCGATAGCATCCTGTAACATGAGACAGTCTTCCCAGGAAAGATTGGAAAAAGGGATATTGGTATGAGGTCAGATGAGCATTTGTTCTGCATCTTTGGAACTGGATTGGTTTCAACAGAATCTATAACTCATTGGGCAGATTCTAACAATAATTTATCTTTGTTTGATTTTCCTTGAGTGTGCCAACATCAAAATTTGATAGAACAACATGCGATACATGCTGAAAAATTGCTGGCCCAAGAGAATGATAAGCAGAAACTAAAGATGGAACAGCAAGCACATAAAGCTCAGCCTACTATGATGCACATGGTCACCCAGCCGTTGGAGGGAGGTGCTGCCGAAAAAGAGGGAGGAAGAGGCACTGGCAGAGGTATATCTGGCTGGTGCTTTGTTTGTGGAGAAATGGACCACTGGCCGAGGCAGTGGCGGAAAGACAGTCCCAATCGGTCCTGAAGGCTGTGCAGCAGGGTGACCGACAGGGGAAGGCTGAGGTGGTGGCCCACAACACACAAATTACAGGTAAACCTTTTTCCTTTATGCTTGGCAACGAAGACTCGCTTACAATAATCTCTTCTACTAAACTTACGGCAACTGAAACAACTCCCATTCCCAAATTGAGCACTGAGATTATAGAGCGTGGACCATATGCTCAGTACAATGATGATGCATACAAGTCAATGCCTACCACTGTGATACATGGGGAAGGTCCACCAGTTACCTTCTTTGGTGGATACAGAGGCATCTCTGAAAGGCTTAGTAGTGACAATGGGACATCATTTGTCAATAATACCCTACAACAGATCATTATTTAGGAATAAACATGACACAACACTATGCCTACCACCCAGCGAGTGGTGGGGCAGTGGAAAGAGAAAAGGCAAATTTAAAAAACTAAATTAACAAAATGTTGTGATGAACTAGGGGTGACATAGACAAAGGCATTTCCGATTGTGCTAATGTATATGAGATCTAGGAGGAGAGGAAGAGCTAATATTAGCCTGTTTGAGATTTTGTTTGATGGGCCGCCCAACACAGAAATTGGCCCAAGACCTAAGGTAACACAGATAACAGGCCGCTGTGAGGATGAGATGTTGAGTTACTGTATAAAACTGTCTGCACTTTTGTCTGAAATACAGAACCAAGTGAAAACAGCTCTACCCCAAGCAGCAGGAGGGAAGCTGCATGATCTACAACCTGGAGACTGTATAATGGCGAAAGGTTTCAGGAGAAAAAAATTGGAAGGCGAAGAGGTGGCTGAGAATGTTACAAATGCTCCTCATAACATGGACAGCTGTTAAGATTGCTGATGTTTTAGATATCTGGTTCGGTAGATAATTGTTTTTAAATCTGGCTCTTTTTTTGTTGTCTTTGTTGTCATAAATGACAAAAAGGCGGAAAATGTAATGGAAAATTAACAAAATTAACATATTTACTCTGAAATCTGAAAGTTTTAGTACGATTTAATTTAAAACCTTTCTGACACTTTGCAACGTTGCTGAAGTCTGCAGTCGAGAGACAGCTTCTCTCTGCGGAACTTTGTAAACATTCAACAAGGGAAACATAAGAACAGTATGTCCACAACAAAAGAATAAAAAAAAACAACTTGAGTTTCCCAGTCTTTGCCCTTGAGAGCGTGATAAAAAACAGTATAAGACGACTATTTGAATTATGCTCAGGGACCTTGCACAAGGTACTTGTGCTGAGTGCATGTGGCCCCTCTGCAGAGCAGAGGTTAAAGATTAATATCAATTCTTTGATCTTGCGAATAGGTGAATCGAGTCCATTTAATTTCCACAAGACAAGTATAAATCTGCAATGATTCCTGAGGAGAGCCAATAATAATAAAGACCATATAACCAGAAGACATAGGAGTAGAAATCTGACTATTCAGCCCATCGAGTCTGCTCCAACATTCAATCAAAGCTGATGAGTTTCTCAACCTCACTCTCCCCATCACTATTGATCCCCTTTACAATCGAGAACGTATCCTACGCTGGCTTAAATCTACTCAATGACCTGGCCTCCACTGCCTTCTGTGGCAGTGAATTCCATAGACTCACAATGCTCTGGCAGAAGAAGTTTCTCCTTATCTCTGTTCTAAAAGGTCTTCCCTGTAATTATCTCTTTGTCTTGGATCCTAGTTTATCTTCCCAATGGACACATTTTCCCAAAATCCACTCTGTCCAGGTCATTCAGTATTCTGTAAATTTGAATTATAGCCCCCTCATCCTTCTAATCTCCATCGAGTATAGACCAAGAGTCCTCAAACATTCCTCATATGTTAAGCTTTTTCATTCCTAGGACCATTCCAGTGGACGTCCTCTGAAAACGCTCCAGGCCCAGTGCATTCTGGCTGAGATATGGGGCCTAAAACTGCACATAATAATCCAAATACAGCCTGACCAGACCTTTGTAGTGCCTTAGAAATACATCCCTGCTTTTATATTCAATTCCTCACGAAACAAATCCCTTCATTGTATTTGCCTTCCTAAATACTGACTCAATTTGCAAGTTTACCTTGAGACTCCTGGTCTTGGATTCCAAGTCTCTTTGCACTTCAGACTTCTGAATTTTCTCCCCATTTAGAAAATACTCCTTGCCTCTATTCTTCCTACCAAAGTGCATGACGTAATACTAGTGCATGTTTTCCTCCTTCTGCCACCTTTTCGCCCATCTACTAACCTGTCCAAATCCTTCAGCAGCTTCTCCACCTCCTCAGTGCTACCGGCCCCTCTACATATCTTTGTAATATCTGCAAACTTAGCCAGAATACCCTCCATTCTGTCATCTAGATAATTAATGTACATAGTGAAAAGGTGTCCCAACACTGAGTCTTGCGGAACATATTTTGTCACCTGCTGCCATCCTGAGAAGGACAATTTTATCCCCACTATCTGCTTTTTGCCAAACAACCAAACTTTTATCCATTCTAACACATTGTCTCTTATGCCATGGGCCTTTATCTTAATCAATAGCCTCCTGTGTGGCACTTGTCAAAGGGCTTCTTGAGGTCTGAGTGGATAACATCCATTGGCTCTTTTTGTTCTAAGCTGCTCGTTACTTCCTCAAAGAATTCTAACAGATGTGTCAGGCATGATCTCCCCTTGAAAAAACTATGCTGACTTTGCCCTATAATACTATGCGCCTCTAAGTATTCAAAAATCTCATCCTTCCTGATCGATTCCAGGATCTTAACCACGGCCGAGGTTACATTAATTGGTCTCTAAGTTTCCATCTTCTGCCTTATTCCCTTTTTAAACAGGGATTTTACGTTAACACTTATCCAGTCCTCTGGTACATTCCCTGGTTCTAATGATTCCTGAAAGATCCCCAATAACGCCTCCACTACCTCTTAGCTTTCTGCATTAGAACTCTGTCATGCATTCCTTTTGCTCCAAGTGATTTATCCACCTCCAGCCCATTCAGTTTCTCTACCATCTTTGCCTTGGTGATGGGTGACATACTCAGCTCTGCCTCTTCACACTCTTGAATAATTGGGAAAATATTACTGTTCTCAGCCATTTCTATGTTCCGCCGACTGTCTCTCCTATGCCATTTTCCATTAGCCCAATGTCCACATTTGTCTCGTCTTTGTCCTTTGAGATTAGATTAGATTATTTACTGTGTGGAAACAGGCCCTTCGGCCACACCGACCTTCCGAAGAGCAACCCACCCAGACCCATTCCCCTACATTTACCCTTTCACCTAACACTATGGGAAATTTAGCATGGCCAATTCACCTAACCTGCACATCTTTGGACTGTGGGAGGAACCGGAGAACCCAGACGAAACCCAAGGGTGAATGTGCAAACTCCACACAGACAGTTGCCCGAGGTGGGAATTGAACCCAGATCTCTGGCGCTGTGAGGCAGCAGTGCTAACCAATGTACCACGTGCCATCTAAAGATGTATCGAAAGAAAACCTTACACTTTTCCTTTATTTTACTGGCAAGCTTACCCTCATATTTAATGTCCTCCCTCCATATTTATAATTTGTCGCCCTCCGTTGGTCTTCGTCAGCTTCCAAATCGTCTGGTTTTCCTCTGCGCTGCGTCACGTTATAAGCTTGCTCTTTTGCTTTTATGCTATCCCTGAATTCCCTGGTCAGCCATGGTTGCTTCATTCTCCAAGTTCCATGCTTCTTTGTTTTCTTGGAAGAATCTGTGTTGTGTCTCCTGAATTACTACCAGAAACTCCTGCCATTGTTTTTTCACTGTTTTTCCTGCTAGGCTCCTGTCCCAGTCAATGCTACCCATCCCCTCCCTCGTCTCTTTGTAGTTGCCTTTATTCAACTGCAATAACATTACCTCTGATTCTATCTTCTCCCGCTCAAATTGCAGAATATATTCAATCCTATTATAATCACTACTTCCTACGTGTTCCTTCAACTTAAACTCTCTTAAGTAGTCTGCCTCATTGCACAACACTAAATTCAGTATTGCATGTTCCGGAGTGGGCTCCAATACAAGTTGTTCCAAAAAGCCCTATCATTGATATTCCACAAATTATTTTTCTTGTGAACCACTACCAACCTGATTTTCCCAGATCCACCGTGCATTAGAATCTCCCATGACCACTGTACTTGACCTTTTCTACCCATCATTGCTATCTCCTGCTGTGTATTGTGCCCCAGCTCCTGACTACTTTTTGGAAACCTGTACATAACGCCAAATATGTTTCTTCTTTCAAGCTTTGCGGATATTCAATTGCAACCACACAGATTTTGTTCCCTCTGACCCTACTTCATGCCATACAGTCAGAGAGTCATACAGTCAGAGAGACATACACATGGAAACAGATCTTTCGGTCCAACTCGTCCATGACACCCAGATATCCCAACCTCATCTAGTCCCATTTTCTAGCACTTGGCCGATATCCTTCGTACACCCCCTCCCCCTGCTGTTTACATACCTATCCAGAAGACTTTTAATTGTTGGAATGGGACCAGCGTCCACCACTTTCTCCCACAGTTGTTTCCAACACACACGAACCAGTGCATGAAAAAACTTGCACCTCAGGTCACTTTAAAATCTTTGCCCTCTCAAGCTAAACCTATGGCCACTCGCTCTCCCCCACCTCAGAGAAAATACTTTGTCTAATTATCCCATGCATGACCCTCGTGATTTTCGAAACCACGATCGGGTCACCCCTCAGCCGCTGAACTTCCAGGGAAAACAGCCCCAGTCTATGCAGCTTCTCCATGTAGCTCAAATAGTCCGATCCTGGTAACATTATTGTAAATCTTTTCTGAATCCTTTCATGTTTCTCAACATCTTTCCAATAGCAAGGAGGCCAGAATTCTTAGGATCGATTTATTTTCACTCTAACGAATAAGGCAACCGCTCCCCCCCACCCCGCCCCCCCCCCACTCCCGCGCTATCTTTTCGATAGTATATATATCCTTGAATATTCACCTGTCAATCCTGATCCCCTTGCAGCCACGACTCTGTGATGCCAACCATGTCGTACCTGCCAATTTCAATAAGTGCCAAAAGCTCATTTACCTTATTCCTTCTATGATATGCATTCCGATGTAACCCTTTCAACCCTGTATTACGTGTCCCTCCTCTCAGTGTCATTTGTTTGTTCAGTGTGCTTGAAGTTTGATTGCTTACACTTTCAAAACACACTGTCCTATTTGTGTCTGTGCTGGAGATTTTAATAACCTCTCCTGAGTTCTGCACTCCTCCCTTCTCTTTTAACTCGAGTTTTCTAATTTCCCCTATAACTGAAACCGCACCCCAAACATAAAAAAATGTTGAAAGATCTGAGCGCGGCCCTAATTATGTGACTAGGACTGTGGTCCCAGCATTGTTCAGATGAAGACCGTCCCATCAGAACAGGTCCCTTCTCCCCAGTAATAAAATCTGTTTATTCAGCACAAAATACAGGGACAAATTACGCTTTGTACATTCCAAAATATAGAATGTACAAAGAGATAAGATTGTTAAAATACAGCCATGACATTGAGCTATATAAATTGAAATGTAGATTGCAAAACCATGGAAATGGTGTGCAAACATTATCTGTCACTATTCCACCAACAGTTGAGATCCTGATTTGACCTCTGTCAGTGATCCCCCTCACTGAGATTCTCTTGCCCAATCTCTCGAACAGAATCTCGGGGGGGTTATCAGTTCCTGCTGTTGTTCGCTCAGGCTATTTAAATTAATCCATCCTCTCCCTGGAACCAATCCATTGGTCTATTGGATTCTGTTTAACTGTCAGTAACCCAGCTCTGTGATGTTATTCGCAATAAATGAGCTGGGATCACAACCAGTATCAACACAGTGCTCATAGGGTACGACACCCAGGCAAAAGGTTTGCTGTGCATAGAAATTTCTAAATAAAATTTCCATCTTCTGTCTACTTTCCTCAATCTGTCTCCTGATTTATCCAACTTCATTCTCATCTAATATCTGTTCCTCTCACTCAATCTGTCACTCTCTTTTCCCTTCACTCTGTTTACCTCTCTTCACTTTGTTTCTGTCTTATTACTTCTCTTTCTCTGTCAGTCTGTCTCCAATCAGTCTCTCTGTTTTCATATTGTGCAGTTGGAGAACTCGTGAACGGACAATGGGCTGAATGGCCTCTCTCTCTGCTGCATCAATTCTGAGGTTCTCTGACCCACAATAAAACTTTAGGTGCCCACTGAGACAAGCTGGTGCTGCAAAGGACACATTGCACAATCATCCACAATCTCTTCCAGGCCTCTGACATGCAGCAGCATCGAAATATCTGTTCAAACAAAGTAGATTAAAATTTGAGCAGTCGGGAGGACATTCACCAGATGATGTTCCAATCAGGATTTAATAAACAGTTCCCCCATGCAAAATGTGGATTTGCCTTGATAGCTGCTCCTCCCAATTAATATTCCCTAGCTCCTGCCTAATACTGACGTAATTTGCCTTCGGCCAATTTAGTAAATTCCACAAGGTCCAGACTTACGAGAATGGTCATAGGAATGAAAAGCTTATTGCATGAGAAATTTTTAAGGACTCTGGGTCTATAGTCGATAAAGTTTAGAAGGATGAGAGGGAATGTAATTGAAACATATAGAATACCGAATGTCTTGGACAGAGTGGATGTTGATAAGATATTTCCATTGGAGTGGGACCTGAGGACACAGCCTTAGATTAAAAGGAACACTTTTAGAACAATGACTTGGAGAACCGTCTTTAACCAGAGAATGGTTAATCTTTGATATTTATTACAACAGAAGGCTGTAGGGCAGGTCATTGAGTATATTTGAGACGGAGATAGATAGATTTTTGATTATCCAGGTAGCCAATGGTTACAGGGAGAATGTCGGAGAATGGGTTTGAGAAACCGAACAGCGGCGACTGAATGGAGGAGCAGCCTCGATGGGCTAACTGGCCTAGCTTTTTGCTCCTATGCTTTATCGTCTTATGGTCGAATCATAAAGGAAACACATTGTATCTCTGAGAAGACGGATTCATGTTCTTCATGAATGTCAGAAGCTGGTGGGAATAGTTAACTGTTTTGGAATGAAGGTATTGTGGCTGCTGTTGGGGTGGTGAATAATATGACTTTAAGTGCAGAATCACACATCAACTCGACCTCAAAATCTGAACCTCACCATCTCTCTCAATCGCCGTGGAATTGGGGTAGGTAGGCATAACGTCCTCCAAGCACTTAAACTATCCTGAATTATGCATCCTGAGTGAAACAGAAGGCATGGAATTTATCACCTTCTCATTGTCTGTTTAGAATATAAGGAGTGATTGTCCATCCCCCTCAGAGTTCAATGCAATCAACTCGTATTCTCTCAAAGCGCTACAGATCAACCTTCACTCACTCCCCATTGAGCCATCATCCCAGGCATTAATCTGGTTGATTAATCTATTGTTCTCTCTCTCTCTCTGATAAGGAGATCTCTCATTATAAAGGAGAGACAATCAGTCCACAATACACCAGATACTGAATCAAAAACACCTTCAGGTTTGATCACAATAATTCCCTTTCCTTACTTTGCTGGCTCCATTTATTTTGTGTGACATAAGAAATCATTCATTTACAATGCACTGCCACTAATGTGGAATTTAAAACATCCTTACATCAGTAGGTCAGCATCAGTAAAGCAAGCAACAGAGGTTGCTGTCGAGATGGGCATCACTCTTGGGAGATACTCAATCACAAAGCATCCATCTAAAACAGTGAATGGTCACATACCTGAATGGCAATCAGCGACAGGAATTTGGGATACATGCAGAGGAAGGGAGTTATCTTTCCTTTTGATCTGCCCTCAAGGGATATACGCAGCCCTGGTCAGGCCAGCAGGTCATGCTGATCTTGAACTGAGTGGATGGTTCAGCTGTTCCACAGCTCAGTATATAGTAAAACAAACTGCCGTGGGTTTGCAGTTACACAGAGAACTAACCAGGGAAGGATGACCCATTGCCTTCTCTAATTGGCATCAGGCAAGCGGATATCAACAGATTATTATTATGTTGTCGAGATTACGAGCCAATGGTGTGACCACCATACACTGTCTTCCCATGTATCAGATTCTGTGCAGAGAACAAGTTAAACATCTCAAGTGCAATTATTTTGCTATGGACACGTGGTAAGAAGGGACTTGAAGCAGATGTATCCAGAATTAACAAAGGCACAAACGATGTTTATTCAGAAGTTACACTGAGGCTGAAGAGGAGACTGGGACGTCTTACTGGTGGTATTGGACAGGATTCGTATGGGGGGAGGATATGGAGATGTACACTTTGCAGGCGAAAATGAATCAAGGAGATTGAGAACAATGTGTTTCATCCTCGCATATTGGTGAGCAATTTGTATTGAGTAAATTGCTCGTTATAATTTCGAAGGAATTGAATCTTTGCTGGGAACTGAAAACGTTGACTTGCACCTTTCCAAAGTTTACATATCATGAGCATCAATTCAGTTTAGACCGTTTCACTAGACAGACAGACTGACTTACCAGGAACACCAACTATAGCAAGGATAGGATAGTAACCAGCTTGAATAACCATCAGTACATCTTCAATCTGCTATGCTATTGATATCCAAGGCTGGGAATGCCAGTAAAGACCATCGGATAAACTCCTGTCCATTGTTGGAACATTCCTGTCTAGATTAGATTAGATTAGATTAGATTAGAGTGTGGAAACAGGCCCTTCGGCCCAACAAGTCCACACCGACCCGCCGAAGCGAAACCCACCCATACCCCTACATTTACCCCTTACCTAACACTACAGGCAATTTAGTATGGCCAATTCACCTGACCCTGCACATCTTTGGATGGTGGGAGGAAACCGGAGCACCCGGAGGAAACCCACGCAGACACGGGGAGAACGTGCAAACTCCACACAGTCAGTCGCCTGAGGCGGGAATTGAACCCGGGTCTCTGGCGCTGTGAGGCGGCAGTGCTAACCACTGTGCCACCGTGCCGCCCACCGTGTCTAATGTACTTTACACCCTGTACAGCCAAGGGTGTTCACTTAGCCCCCTACTGCAATCCCGGTACACGCCGGCTGTGGCCTCAGCCTCCTACTGTACTCCCTGTATACTCACTGCTGTGTCCACTACCCCGTATTGTACCCCCTGTATACCCAATGCTGTGTGTTCATCCCCTACTGTACTCCCTGTATACCCATTACTCTGCCGTCAGCACCCTACTAAACTAACCGTACACACACTATCTGTGCCACCAACCCGCTACTGTACGACCTGCATAGACATGGCTGCGCCCTCAGCCATATACTGTACTCCCTGTGCACCCACTCCTGGGTCCTCAGCACTCTACTGCAATTCCTGTACACCCCCCGTCCTCTCAGCCCCCTATTGTACTCCCTGTACACCCACGGCAGTGCCCTCAGCCTCCTACACTATTCCCGGTACACCCACAGCTATGTCCTTCGCCCCTACAGTACTCCATGTATACCCACTGCTGTGTCCTCAGCACCTTACTGCACTCCCTCTATACCCACTACAGTGTCATCAGCCCCCTACTGTACTCCCTGTATACATACTGCTGTGTCTTCAGTGTCCGTCTAAACTACCCATACATCGACAGCTGTGCCCTCAGCCCACTTCTGTACTCCCCATACACCCACAAATGTGTCCTCAGCCCCCTACGTGTTCTCCCCATATAGCCACGACTGTATCCTCTGCGCCCTACTGCCCTCCCTGAATACCCACAGGTGTGGCCTCACCCTCCTACTGCACTCCTTGTATATCTATGGCTGTGTCCTCAGCCCCCTACTGTAGCCCCTGTACATTCATGGCTGTGCCCTCAGTCCCCTACTGTACCACCTATATACTCACAGATGTTCACTCAGCCCCCTCCAGTACTCCCTGTACATCCAAGGCTGTTCACCCAGCCCCTACTGTACACCCCGTGCACTCCGCTGAATCCTCAGCCCGCTACTTCACTCCCTGTACACCCATGCCTGTTCCTTCACCCCACTACTGTACTCCCTGTATGCACACTGCTGTGTGTTCACCCCCTTCTGTACTCCCTGTACACCCATTACTGTGCCATGAGCACCCTACTAAACTAACCGTGCACACATTATCTGTGCCACCAACCCGCTACTGTACTCCCTGTATACCCACTGCTGTGTCCACAACTCCTTGTTGTACTCCCTGTATCGCCCCTACTGTACTCCGTATGTAGCCACTGCTGTGTCTTCAGCCCCTACTGTATTCCCTGTATGCCCATTACTGTGCCATCAGCACCCTACTACACTACCCGTACATGCACAGCTGTGCCTTCAACCCCCTACTGTACTCCCTGTGCGTCTTGGCTGTGCCCTCAGCCCGCTACTATACTCCCTGTTCACCCACAGCTGTGTCCTCATCCCTCTGCTGCAGTCCCTGTCCACCGCCTTGCATTCAGCCCCCTCCTGTACTCCCTATACACCCACAGCCTCCTACACTGCTTCCTGTACACCCACAGCTGTGTCCTCAGCCCCCTATGTACTCCATGTATACCCACTGCTGTGTCCTGAGCGCCCGACTAAACTCCCCGTACACCCACAGCTGTGCCCTCAGCCCACTTCTGTACTCCCCGTACACCCACAGCTGTGCCCTCAGCCCACTTCTGTACTCCCCGTACACCCACAGCTGTGCCCTCAGCCCACTTCTGTACTCCCCGTGCACCCACAAATGTGTCCTCAGCTCCCTCCTGTTCTACGCATATGCCCACGAATGTGGCCTCAGCCACCTGCTGCACTCCTTGTATACCTATGGCTGTGTCCTCGACCCCCTACTGTACCACCTGAACACACACGGCTGTGCCCTCAGCCCTCTACTGTACCACTTGTATACCCACAGATGTTCATTCAGCCCCCTAAAGTACTCCTTGTACATCCAAGGCTGTTCACTCAGCCCCCTACGGTACCCCTGTACACCACGGCTGTGCCCTGAGCCCACTACTGTACTTCACGTGCACCCCAGCTGCGTGGGTCCTCAGCTCCCTACGGTATCACGTGTACACCCAAGGCTGTTCACTTAACCCCCTACTGCACTCCCCATACACCTTAAACTGTGCCCTCAGCCCAATACTCTCCTCCCTGAAAACACACATATCTGTCCTCAGCCCTCTACTGTGCTCCCCGTACACCCACAGCTGTGTCTTCAGACCCCTACTGTACACCCTGTACACCCACTGCTGTGTCCTTAGTGTCCTACAGTACTCCATGTACACCCCAGCTGTACTCTCAGCCCCCTACTGCACCCTCTGTACACCCTGGCTGTGTCCTCAGCCTCCTACTGTACTCCCTGTACACCCACAGCTGTGTCCTTAGTGTCCTACAGTACTCCATGTACACCCCGGCTGTACTCTCAGCCCCCTACTGCACCCTCTGTACACCCCGGCTGTGTCCTCAGCCTCCTACTGTACTCCCTGTATACCCACAGCTGTGTCATCAGCCCCGTATTGTGCGCCCTGTACACTGTATACCCACTCCTGCGTCCTCAGCACCCTACTTTGTACAACCACGGCAGTGTCCTCAGCTTTCTACTGTATCCACTGTGCCACCACGACTGTGTCCTCAGCTCCCTACTGTACCCGCTGTAATCCACCTACTGTACCCGCTGTAATCCATGGCTGTTCCCTCAGCCCCCTGCTGTACCCCTGGACACCATCGGCTGTTCACTCAGCCCCCAACTGCATTCCCCGTACACCCAGAGCTTTGCCCTCAGCCCCTACTGTACGCCCTGAATACCCATGGCTGTGTCCTCAGCCACGTATTGAACTCCCTGTACTCCCACGGCTGTGTCCTCAACCCCCTACTGTACTTCATGTACACGCACGGCTCTATCCTGAGCTGAGGAGAAAGTGAGGACTGCAGATGCTGGAGATCAGAGCAGAAAATGTGTTGCTAGAAAAGCACAGCAGGTCAGGCAGCATCCAAGGAGCAGGAGAAGGGCTCATTCCTGAAGAAGGGCTCATGCACGAAACGTCGAGTCTCCTGCTCCTTGGATGCTGCCTGACCTGCTGCGCTTTTCCAGCAACACATTATCAGCTCTGTATCCTCAGCCCCCTACTGTACTCCCTGTATACCCATGGGTGTGTCCTGAGCCCCCTACTGTACTCTTTGTACACCCACAGCTGTGCTCTCAGCCCACTACAGTACACCGTGTACAACCACAGCTCTTCACTCAGCCCCCAACTGTACCCCCTGTAAACCCACAGCTGTACCCTCAGCCCTGTAATGTACTCCCCGTACACCCACGTCTGTATCTTCATCCTCCTAACGTGATCCTCGTAAACCCGCATCTGTGTCCTCAACCCCCTACAGTCCTCCCTGAACACCCACAGCAGTGTCCTCAGCCCCCGACTGCACGCCCTGTACACACACGGCTGTGCTCTCAGCCCCTAATGTTCTCCCTGCACACCGCAGCTGTGCTTTCAGCCCTCTACTGTACTTCTTGTACACCCACAGCTGTACCCTCAGCCATGTACTGTACTCCCGGTACACCCACATCTGTGTCTTCAGCCTCCTACTGTGATCCTTGTAACCCCACATCTGTGTCCTCAACCCGTACTGTCCTCCCTGAATACCCACAGCTGTGTCCTCAGCACCCTACTGCACTCCCTGTACACACACGGCTGTGTCCTCAGACCCCCTACTGTACTCCCTGTATAACCATGACTATGTCCTCAGCCCCTACTCAACTCCCTGTACACAAGGCTGTGCCCTCAATCCCCTACTCTTCTCCCTGTACACCCCTGCTGTGCCCTCAGCCCCCTACTATACTCCCTGCAAACCTATGTATGTTTCCTCAGCCCCCTACTGTACTTGCCATATGTACACGGCTGTGAACCTGCCCCTGACTGCGCTCCCTGTAATCCCACGTTTGTGTCCTCTGCGCCCTACTGTACTCCCTGTACACCCACGACTGAGACTTCAGCACGCTTCTGAACCCCGTGTACACCCATGGCTGTGCCCTCAGCAACCGACTGCACTCCCTGCACACACACGGCTATGCCATCAGCCCCCTACTGTGCTCCCTCTTAACCCACGGCAGTGCCTCAGCCCCAACTGTACTCCCCATACACATACAGTTGTGTCCTCAGCCTCCTAATCTGCTCCCTGTACACCCAAAACTGTGTCCTCTTCCCCCTACCGTTCTCCCCATGCACACACGGCTGTGTCCTCTGCCCCGATACTCCCTGTTAACCCTGGTTGTGCCTCATCCCGCTACTGAACAACGTGTACACTCCGCTGTGTCCTCAGCCCCCTACTGTACACCCTGTGCACACACATCTGTACTCCCTGTATACCCACAGTTGTGTCTTCAGCCCCCTATTGTGCGCCCTGTACACACATGGCTGTGACCTCTGCACCCTGCTGTACCCCCTATACACCCTGACTGTGTCCTCAGCCCCCTATTGTACCCCCTATATACCCATTCCTGCGTCCTCAGCACCCTACTTTGTACAACCACGGCAGTCTCCTCAGCTTTGTACTGTATCCACTGTGCCACCACGGCTGTGTCCTCAGCCCCCTACTGTACCCGCTGTAACTCATGGCTGTTCCCTCAGCCCCCTGCTGTACCCCTGGACACCATTGGCTGTTCACTCAGCCCCCAACTGCATTCCCCGTGCACCCAGAGCTTTGTCCTCAGCCCCCTGCTGTACTCCCTGAATACCCATGGCTGTGTCCTCAGCCCCATATTGCACTCCCTGTACACCCACGGCTGTGTCCTCAACCCCCTACTGTTCTTCATGCACACACGGCTCTATCCTGAGCTGAGGAGAAAGTGAGGACTGCAGATGCTGGAGATCAGAGCAGAAAATGTGTTGCTGGAAAAGCGCAGCAGGTCAGGCAGCATCCAAGGAGCAGGAGAAGGGCACATTCCTGAAGAAGGGCTCATGCACGAAACGTCGAGTCTCCTGCTCCTTGGATGCTGCCTGACCTGCTGCGCTTTTCCAGCAACACATTATCAGCTCTGTATCCTCAGCCCCCTACTGTACTCCTACCATGATCATCGTAAACCCGCATCTGTGTCCTCAACCCCCTACAGTCCTCCCTGAACACCCACAGCTGTGTCCTCAGCCCCCTACTGCACGCCCTGTACACACACGGCTGTGCTCTCGGCTCCAATGTTCTCCCTGCACACCGCAGCTGTGCTCTCAGCCCTCTACTGTACTCCTTGTACACCCACAACTGCCCCCTCAGCCATGTACTGTACAACCTGTACACCCACATCTGTATCTTCAGCCTAATACTGTGATCCTTGTAACCCCACATCTGTGTCCTCAACCCGTACTGTCCTCCCTGAATACCCACAGCTGTGTCCGCAGCACCCTACTGCACTCCCTGTACAAACACGGCTGTGTCCTCAGCCCCCATACTGTACTCCCTATACAACCAAGGCTGTGCTCTCAATCCCCTACTCTTCTCCCTGTACACTCCTGCTGTGCCCTCAGCCCCCTACTATACTCCCTGCAAACCCATGTCTCTTTCCTCAGCCCCCTACTGTACTTGCCATATGTACACGGCTGTGAACCTGCCCCTGACTGCACTCCCTGTAATCCCACGTTTGTGCCCTCAGCACCCTACTGTGCTCCCTGTACCCCCACGGCTATGCCCTCAGCCCCCTACTGTACTGTACTCCCTCTTAACCCACGGCAGTGCCTCAGCCCCAACTATACTCCCCATACACATACAGTTGTGTCCTCTGTGCATTCAGTCTCCTAGTGTACTGCCTGTAAACCCATGGCTGTGCACTCACCCCCCTACCCTACTCCCTGTAAACCCACAGCTGTGTCCTCAGCCCACTACTGCACTTTCTGCACACCACGGCTGTGTCCTCAGCCCCCTACTGTACTTCCAGTACACCCACGGCTGTGCCCTCAGCCCCCTACTGAAATTCCTGTACATCCCAGCTGTGTCCACCGCCTCCTACTGTACCCCAGTACACCCCGGCTGTACCCTCAGCCGCCTAATGTAATCCCTGTGCACCACAGCTGTGCCCTCATCCCCCTAAAGTAATCCCCGTACAAAAGGCTGTGGTGTCAAATCTGGACTGTACTCCCCGTACATCCTCAACCCTTACTGCATTCCCTGTACACCCATGACCATGTCCTCAACCAACTACTGCGCTCCCTGTACACACAAGGCTCTTCTTTCAGCCCCCTCCTGTACCCCCTGTACACCCATGGCTGTGGCCTCAGCCCTCGACTGGACTCCCCGTACACACATGGCTGTGCCGTCAACCCTCTACTGTACTCCCCGAACTCACAAAACTCTGTCCACTGCCCCATACTGCAAACCATGTACACACAAAGCAGTGCCCTCAACCCCCTACTCTCCTCCCTGTACACCCCGGCGTGCCCTCAGCCCCCACTATAACCCCCTGTAAACCCAGGCTGTGACTTCATCTCGCTGCTGTACTCCCTGTACTCCTATGCCCTCAGCCCCTGTCTCGACGCCCCACACACCCACTAATGTGCCATTAGCCCCCTACTGTATTCCGTGTACACCCACAGCAGTGCCATCAGCCTCCTATAGTACCATCCTTACATCCATGGCTGTGTCCCCAGCCCCTTACACCCTCACTGAATACTCACAGCTCAGTCCTTAACCCCACTACTGTGCTACCCGGACAACCTGGCTGTGCCCTCAGCACCTGACTGTACTCCTTGTACACCCCGGCTGTGCCCTCCGCCCTATTGCACTCACTGTACACCTATGGCTGTATCCTGAGCCCGCTTCTGTACTCTCAGTACACCTACTGCTGTGCCCTCAGCCCCTTAGTATACTCCCTGTACACCCATAGTTGTGTCATCAGCCCCCAACTCTACTCCCTGTACACCCACAGCTGTGCCCTCAGACCCTACTGAACTCCATGAATACCCAATTGCTGTGTCCTCAGCACTCTACTGTACTCCCCGTACACAAACAGCTGTGCCATCAAACCCCTACTCTACTCACTGTACACCCACGGCTCTGTCTTCAGGCCCTACTGTCCCTCCTGTACACCTATGTCTGTGTCATTATCCTCCTACTCTACTCATGTACACCCACAACTGTTTCCTTAATCTCCTCCTCTCCGCCCTGTACACAAACGATTGTGTCCTCATCCCGCTATTGTACTCTCTGTACACCAGGGCTGTGTCCTCAGCCCCATACTGCACTCGCCATACACGCACGGCTGTTCACTCCATCCCCGACTGTACTCCCGGTAGACCCGCAGCAGTGTCCTCCGCCCCCTTCTGTTCTCCCTGTACACCCACAACTGTGTCCTCCGCCGGATACTCTACTCCCTGTACACCCACAGCTGTGTCCTCAACCCCCTACTGTACTCCCTGTGCATCCACAACTGTGTATTCAGCACCCTACTGTACTCCTGTACACCCAAGGCTGTGTCCTCAGCCCTCTACTGCATTCCCTATACATCCACGGCTGTGTCCTCAGCCCCCTACTGTACCTCTTGTACACCCTGGCTGTTTCCTCAGGCGCCTATTGTACTCGCTGTACACCAAAGGCTGTGCCTTTAGCCTCCTACTGCACTCCCTGTACTCCCCAACTGTGTATTCAGCACCCCATTGTATCCCCAGTAAACCCATAGCTGTGTCCTTAGCACCCTACTGCACTCCTTGTACACCCTTGGCTGTGTACGCAGCCCCTACTGTACACCTGTACACCCACAGCTGTGCCCACAGCCCCTACTGCACTCCCTGTACACCCATGGCTGTGTCCTCAGTCCCCCTACTGCTCTCGCTGTACACACATGGCTGTGTTCTCAGTCCTCTACTGCACTCCCTGTACACCCACAGCTGTGTCCTCAGCCCCGACTGTACTCCCTGTACATCCGCCACTGTGTACTCATCATCCTACAGTGCTCCTGTACACACAAGGCTGTGTGCTCAGCCCTCTACTGTACACCTGAACACGCACGGCTATGTCCTCAGCCCCCTGCTGCACTCCCTGTACACCCTGGCTGTGTCCTCAGCCCCCTACTGCACTCCCTGTACACCCCGTCTGTGGCCTCAGCCCCCTACTGTACCTCTTGTATACCCTGGTTGTTTCCTCAGCCGCCAGTTGTACCCCCTGTACACCAAAGGCTGTGCCTTTAGCCTCCTACTGCACTCCCTGTACTCCCCAACTGTGTGTTCAGCCCCCCCCCCCCCATTGTACCCCCCGTAAACCCAAAGCTGTGTCCTGAGCACCCTACTGCACTCCTTGTACACCCATGGCTGTGTACGCAGCCCCTACCGTACACCTGTACACCCAGAGCTGTGCCCACAGCCCCCTACTGCACTCCCTGTCCACCCATGGCTGTGTCTTCAGTCCCCCTACTGCTCTCGTTGTACATACATGGCTGTGTTCTCAGCACCTTATTGTACTCCCTGTACACCCAAGGCTGTGTCCTCAGCCCCCTACTGTACTCGCTGTACACCCATCTGTGCTGTTGGGCCCATTCTGTGCTCCCTGTACACCCACAGCTGTGTCCTCAGGCCCTGCTCTACTCCCTGTATACCCACAGCTGTGTCCTCAGACCCCTACTGTACCTCCTGTAAACCTACAGCCTTGTCCTCAGTCCCATACTGGTTTCCCCTTACACTCACTACTGTGCCCTCAGCCCCCACTGTACTCCTGTACACCCAAAGCAGTGCTCTCAGTACACTACCCAACTCCCAGTACAGACACGGCTGTGCCTTCAGCCCCCAACTCTACTCCCTGTAGACCCACAGTTGTGCCCACAGATCCCTACTGTACTCCATGAATACCCACGGCTGTGCCCTCAGCCCCCTATTCTACTCCCTGTACACACACAGCTGTGCCCTCAGCCGCCTATTGTATTCCATGAATACCCACGGCTGTTCCCTCAGCCCCCTATTCCACTCCCTGAAGACACACAGCTGTGTCCTCTGCCCCCTACTCTACTCCCTGTATAACCACTGCTATGTGCACCCATAACTGTGTCCTCAGACCCTATTCTACTCCCTGTACACCCATGGCTGTGTCCTCAGCCCCCTACTCTACTCCCTGTATACCCACTGCTATGTTCTCAGCCCCATACTGTACTCCCCGTACACCCAAAGCTGTGTCCTCAGCCCGATACTCTAATCCCTGTACATCTACAGCTGTGTCCTCATCCCCATACTGTATTCCCTGTACACCCTCAGCAGTGCCCTCAGCCCCATACTGTATTCCCTGTACACCCTCAGCAGTGCCCTCAGCCCCATACTGTATTCCCTGTACACCCTCAGCAGTGCCCTCAGCCCCCTACTCTACTCCCTGTACACCCTTAGCTGTGTCCTTGATCCCATACTGTACTCACCGTACACCCACAGCTGTGTCCTCCACCTCCACGGTTCTCCCATACATCCACAGCTGCGTCCTCAGCCCCATACTGTATTCCCTATACACCCTCAGCATTGCCCTCAGCCCGATACTGTACTCCCCGTACAACCTTAGCTGTATCTCAGCCCCATATTGTGCTCCCCATACACCCACAGCTGTGTCCTCTGCTTCCACAGTACCCCACCATACACCCATAGCTGTGTTCTCAGCCCACTATTGTACTCCTGTAAACCCAAGGCTGTGTACTCAGCCCTCTAGTGTACCCCCTGCACAAACACGGCTATGTCCTCAGCCACTACTGTACTCACTGTACACACCAGCTGTGGCTTCAGTCCGCTACTGTACTCCCTGTCTAGCCACAGCTGTGTCCTCATCCCCCTACTGTACTCCCTGTACATCCACAACTGTGTTCTCATCACCCTATTGTACTCCTGTACACCCAAGGCTGTGTCATCAGCCCTCTAGCATAATCCTGTACGCACCTGGCTGTGTTCTCAGTCCTCTACTGCACTCCCTGTACACCCACGGCTGTGTCCTCAGCCCCTACTGTACTCCCTGTACATCCGCCACTGTGTACTCATTATCCTACAGTGCTCCTGTACACACAAGGCTGTGTGCTCAGCCCTCTACTGTACTCCTGAACACGCACGGCTATGTCCTCAGCCCCCTGCTGCACTCCCTGTACACCCCGGCTGTGTCCTCAGCCACCTACTGTACTCCTTGCACACAATCACAGCTGTGCGCTCAGACCCAACTGTAATCCCTCTAAACTCACGGCTCTGCCCTCAGCCGCCTACACTACTCTCTGTAAGCCCACAGCTGTTCCCCCATTCCCCTACTGCACTCCCTGCACACACATGGCTGTGTCCTAAGCCCCCTACTGCACTCCCCGCACACACACGACTGTGAGCTCAGCACCCTACTGTACTCCCCGAACACACAGGGCAGTGCCGTTAACCCCCTACTGTACTCCTCGTGCACCCTGGCTGTGTCCTCAGCCCCCTACTGCACTCTTGGTACACCCACTGCTGTGGCCTCAGCCCCCCTACTGTACTCCCCATAACACAGGGCTGTGTCATCAACCCCGTACTGTACTCCTCGTATACCCTGACTCTGCCCTCACTCCCTACTATAGTCCCTGTACACAAACGGCTGTGTCCTCAGCCCCCTACTGCACTCCTGTACACACACAGCTGTGCTCTCAGCCCCCTACTGTAACCCCTGTACACCCAAGACTCAGTCCTCAGCCCACCACTGCACTCCGTGTACACCCCGGCTGTACCCTCATCCCCATCCTGTACCCCTACACACTAGTCGTGCCCTCAGCCCCCTACTGTATTGTCTGTACATGCATGGCGGTGTTTTCAGCCCCTTACTGTAAGACCTGTAATCCACGGCTGTGCCCTCAGCCCCCTCCTCTACTCCGTGTACACCCACAGCTGTGTCCTCAGCCCCCGACTGTACTCCCTGTACACACACTGCTGTGTCCTCTGTCCCCTACTGTACTCCCTGTACAGCCACGACTGTGACATCAGCCCGCTACTGTACTCCCTGTACAGCCACGCTTGTGCCCTTAGCCCCCTACTGTACTCCCTGTACATCCACGGCTGTGCCCTCAGCCTCCTACTCTACTCCCTGTACACCCACAGCTGTGTTCTCTGTCCCCTACTGTACTCCCTGTACAGCCACGGCTGTGTCATCAGCCCCCTATTGTACTCCCTGTACAGCCACGGCTGTGTCATCAACCCCCTACTGTACTCCCTGTACAGCCACGGCTTTGCCCTCAGCCTCCTACTCTCCTCCCTGTACACCCTCGGCTGTGTCGTCAGCTCCCCACTGTACTCTCTGTTCTCCCATTGTTGTGCCCTCAGCGCCCTACTGCACGCCCCATACACCCACGGCTGTGCCCTCAGTCCCCTACTCTTCTTCTTGTGCACCCACAGCTGTGTGCTCAGCCCCCTACTGTCCTCCATATATACGTATGGCTGTGCCTCAGCCCCCTACCGTACTCTCTGTGCACCCACGGCTCTACCCTCAGCCTCCTACTGTACTCCCCATACACTCATGGTTGTGTTTCTAAATTCCACACAATGCCAGTTACAAGTTTGCTGCTGACATCACCAAAGCAGGAGGTATAACAAGCAGCTACGAGTCAGATATGGAAAGGAGATCGTGGTGTGGTGGCATGGTGTAATGATAATAACCTCTCTCTCAAATTCGGCAAAAGTAAAGAACTGACCATTGACTTCACAAAGAAAGTAGGGGAGTATGCTCCAATCTATATCAACGGTTGAGGACGTGCAGAGCATCAAATTCCTCGAAGTGACGATAACTGCCAACCTACCCTGGATGTCGCACCTAGGCGTGATAGTCAAGAACACTCAGGTGGCTCAGAAAATTCAACATGCACTACTTCTACAGATGCAACATTAGGAGCGTACTGTCCGGGTGCATAGCAGTCTGGTACGGTAACTGTTGTGCCCTGGACTGTAAGAAACTACAGTAGGTTGTGTTCACAGCCATGATCATCAGGGATTCCAATCTCCAAACGATTCAATCAATTTACATGACTTATTGCCACAGAAAGGCTGCCAACATCTATCCCAGATTACTGAGAGAAGGGTGGGATGAAATAGCAGGGACCTTAACAGATATCTTTGTAGTATCCTTGAACATGGCTGAGGTTCCAGAGGGCTGGAGAATTGCGAATACCCTTGTTTAAGAAAGATAGCAGGGATAATCCAATCAATTATAGACCGGTGAGACTGATATCAGGTCCAGTGAAGCTGCTGGAGATGATACTGAGGGAGAGGATCTATTCTCATTTGGATGAAAATAGTCGCATCAGTGATGGGCAACATGGAGTTCTGGAGGGAAGGTCATGACTTACCAACTTAATAGAATTCTTTGAGGAAGTGACAAAGTTGATTGACGTCGGAGGGGCTGTAGATGTTATGTACATGGACTTCAGGAAGGCGTTTGTTATATTTCCCCATGGTTGGCTTATGGCGAAATTGACGTCGCATGTGGTCCATGATGTGCTAGCTACGTGGATAAAGAACTGGCTGGGCAACAGGAGGCAGAGAATAAGAGGGGGAGGGAGTTTCTCAATATGGAGAACTGTGACAAGTGGCGTTCCATTTAAGATTTTTCTGGAAAGATACATGAATGGGCAGGGAGCAAAAGGCTACAGCCCCTTAGAAAATAGGCGCCAGGTTGAGATACAGGATCTGTGTTGGCACAGGCTTGGAATGCTGAAGGGTCTGTTTCTGTGCTGTAATGCTCTTTGTTCTATGTTATAACATTATCAAATACTCATCACACCCCAGCAATTATCTCCTACAACCTCTTCCTTCAGGCTAGAAAATGCAGAACCTTGAAAGCACGGAGCAGCTGGTTCACGAACAGCTTCTTCCCAATTGTTATTAGACAGATGAATGGACTAATTAATCTCAGATGATGCTGATCTTGTTCATGTTGATCTCGCCTAGTGCACGCTCTAGATGCCTCTCAGACATGTTTTACAGCCAGTATTCTGTACATCCTTGCTTCCTATGGTCTGTGTATACATCTTGGTACAGGTATCAATAAATCCACATCTTCCTCCCCCAAGTTTCTCCAGTGCTCACTCCCAGCTCTCTCTGGTCCTCACCCCAAGATCCTCCCATTTCCCCCAGCTAGCTGTATCCTTCGTCTCTCACTGTTCCTCAAAAACTGTCTATTTCCCTGTGTTTTCCTTTTCTCTGCTTTTCCTGGTTCTTTCCCTTAATTTATTCTCTCCCCTCTCTCTGTTCATCTGACTGTTGTTTCCTTGTTTCGTATCCTTTCTCTCTTTGACTGAATGTCCAACTGTTTCTCGCACTGTGTTTTCTCTCTCTCCTTCCCTCTGTGTCTGACTCCTTCTCCCACGTTGTGACGGTGATGTCTTCTCTATTCCTTTGAAGAAATGATGACTCATTGTTTTGATGTTGGCAACACAATAAACTCAATTGTGTTTGGTATCGTGGACATAGTTTAAATTTATTGGTTAAATTTAAAATGTTGTCAAAACAGCAACCAGAACTTGGATATTCATTTAAAAGCCAATTGTTACATCTAACTATTTTGGAACTGCCCGTCTCCCAGTGTGCCATACACGGGAAACTGAAAGCATTCTATTCACGTGCATAATGGCGCGATGGTAACTGCTCTGCCCAGGACTTACAGACGGTTGTGTGCACAGCCCAGACGATCACGGAAGACAACCTTCTATCCAGTTATACATCTCATTGTCGCCGAAAGGTTGGCAACATCAAAGATCTCTCCAAAATCGGTAATGAACTCCTACAACCTCTTCCAACAGGGAGGAGACAAGGAGGCTTGAAAACAAGGACCAGCATGCTCAGGAACACCGTCTTCCCTACTGTATTTAGAGTGACAAATTGACATCTCTAACTTTTCAAATAATATTAATCTTGTTAATGTCGATCTTTCTTTGCACACCAACTATGCAGCTGTAGCCTTGTATGCCTCACTCTGTCGAAACACCCTATGATCTCTTTTTTCTTCTTTGCTATCATATGCCTGCACTAGTCAAAAAGCAAAGCTTTCCATTGTACATTTGACTAAAATAAATGAAACCAAATCAGGTCAAATATGTGGTCTGCAGTGGCTCAAGGTCTTCTCAAGGGCACCGGGAAAAGTGAACTAATGGTCGCCCAGCCAGAGATATCCATATCCCATAAAGGAGTATAAGATGATATCCACACTCAGGAAAGATAGACAGGGGTATCAAATCATTTAAACATGATCTTAGATACATACACTTATCCCTCGCTATCTGAAAGTAGAATGTTCCTACAAAACCTTTCGGAAACTGATATGGCGCAAAGTGAAGATGCATTAATTTATATCGGGAAAAAATGCCTTTCTTTGTAAAAGTGAAAATCCTCATTAGGATTTATTATGTTTGGCAAAAACAGGTCTTCATGTAGGTCTTTCAGAAAGGGAAGTGGTGAAAAGCGAACTTTTCAAAAGTGGGAAATACCTATATCTACGTGGGCATGATATTCAGAAAGATGGGAAAGGCGAAAAATAAATGAGGTGAATCTTGCATTTTACTTCCATCCCAGCAGACCATCATTCCCTTTGTTTGCTCTTTTTTGTTCTCTCGCTTTCTCTATCGATTCAACTCACTCATCTTCCCCTTCAAAGCAGACATCTCTGTCACCAGCGTTAATCACATTAAATTCCAGCTGCTTACAGTTTGGAAAGTTCCTCAGCACTTTCTGTTCTTTTTTTTTTGCAGTTTTTAAAATATACTTTCAGACCTACCTCGTCTTTCTTTATTTAATTTAACCTTCAATTTTGTTATTTCATAGGATGTTGGCATCGCTGCCAAGGGCAGTATTTGTTAACCATCTCTAATTGCCGTGACTGTGAGGCCATTCCACAAGGCAAGATAAGGTCAAGCACATTGTTATGGATCTGAAGTCACACTCAATCCAGACCAGGTAATGTCGTTAGATTTCTTTACGGAGGGATCTCAATGAATTACATAGGTTTTCAGACAAAATGTTGGTTTTATAGTTGTTTACTGTGAAATTCTCCTTTTTTTTCCAATTCTTATCAGTTTTATTTAAGTTTTTCCATCAGCTGTGGTAGAACTTGAAACAAATCGCTTGAAACACTCTTTTGTTTAATAAGTTTTGCTTCTGAATTTCATCCACCAACATTCTTACATTGAAACGTTGTCCTAATCATGAAGAAACGTCAGAGTCAAGAACAATTTTGTGACTGAAATATTTGTAACTGGAAAATTGGCTAGAAGAGAGCTTGAAACATAAAGTCTGAATTTTACCAAGGTGTAGACAAGGGATTATTCAGCAAAGCACCGACACAGAGATGGAGATTGGGGACGTTATGGGTAGTGACAGGTTTGGTGACAGAGAGAATACGAGATTTAAATCAGTTCAGGGCAACAAGGGATCTTGAGGTTGTGAACGGTTTGGTTCTCAAATGTTTGTAAGGGAGTGGTCTGCAATTCATGTATAATGAATTGACACTGCAATTGCAACTGTCTACAATAGTTTAGTTTTTTGACAAATATTGACAACAGAAATTGCAAACAAGTTGACAATGGTTTATGGGACTAATGAATGGACAGGGACAGGGAACACCAATAACGGCTTGAATAGGTCAGTAACACACTATCAATTCCCCCCAAGAATAATCATCAACCCCGTGGATATCCGATATGGTAGAAATTCCCAATGGGGGAAATCATGATAAGACCCAAGGAACAGTGGGCACAGTGGTTAGCACTGCTGCCTCACAGCGCCAGAGACCCGGGTTCAATTCCCGCCTCAGGCGACTGACTGTGTGGAGTTTGCACGTTCTCCCCGTGTCTGTGTGGGTTTCCTCCGGGTGCTCCAGTTTCCTCCCACCATCCAAAGATGTGCAGGGTCAGGTGAATTGGCCATAATAAATTGCCTGTAGTGTTAGGTAAGGGGTAAATGTAGAGGTATGGGTGGGTTTCGCTTCGGCGGGTCGGTGTGGACTTGTTGGGCAGAAGGGTCTGTTTCCACACTGTAATCTAATCTAATCTAAAAAAAAAAATTTCTCTCCATTGTTGTAATTATCCAGTCCATTATACTCAGATTCAGATCTCTCCCCTCCCTGTCTACGCAACTGCTGATCGCTGTTATAATTAGAGCTGATGCATCTGCTGCTACCGTGGGAAAGCGCACTGAGTGAAGACCCTTACTAATAGGAGAGGGAAACCTTCTCGTGACACAATTACAATGCATGGAGACTGACATCAATCACAGTCACTGAGCAAACAGTTCCAGCTTTCAATACAGCACATTCAGTTCACAATATAACTGGACTGGACTGGATGTTGACATTGCTGGCTATTGGCCACATCTCCCATCACCAATTGCTATGGTGAAGTCAGTTGTGACGGAGAATGATGGATGTTTTCTTATCGCAGGTGAGATAAATCTGCTGTGTTGTAAGTTTGCAATGCTGTAACCATCTCTCCCTAAACCTCTCCACCCTCAAAAGAAACGCAATCAGTTTGTTGTCACTGCTCTAATAAGGCAACTTTAGAACTACTGTACAGAATATGCTTCAGTAATTTATTTATATAAAATGACAAACACTTAAGTGCAGTTTTATTGGCTATGAACCTGTTGGGTTTTTTTTACGTTTTTTGGCCTAAGACCAAAACCAAAAGTGGTAAATACAATGAACTTATTCATTACGACCTATGATTAATCAGTCAGGTTCGAATGAATATGACATTGTCTGGGAGATAGGACGGAATGCGGGCAGCGGCTGTGGAGACTGCATGGGGTGTACAATGATATTCCCCAGTCATCGTCACTCTTTCTGACAGATAAAATTAAATGTAATGCATAAGGAAACAGCCAAGGTTTGGGAGTTGCAATGCTGAATGTGAACTGAACAGGATAATTTTAATGCGATAAAGTGAACAATATTTCATATACACAGCATTTAGTCACTGGGAATACAGATTGAGTAGGGTCAACGGACCTGAAACATTAACTTTGATTTCTCTTCACAGATACTGCCAGACGTGCTGAACTTTCCCTGCAACTTCTGTTTTATTGTTTGAGATTGATCATATTGCTCCTATCTGGTAGGATACTGACAATTAAAAACATACACTAATAACAAAATGTGAAAGGCTATGGGGACAATACAGGTGAACAACAGTAGAGATACAGCTCATTCCAATCTGAAAGAGACAATGGACCGATTTTCCTCCACCTTTGCTGTAATAATTCTGTGATAGGTATTTAAAGATATTGGATATTGGGAGTCAAGCTTGTTGCATGATGGACACAGAGTGTTCCATCATTAGTAATCTATTTCATGAAGTTAAACTGCCTCTAAAACGTCTTTTCAAACAAAGTGGGTTTCCTGGGATTTACGGGATATTCAGAAAAATGTTTCTTTTTTTCCTTTGAATATTAAAGAGCAAACAGATTTTGCCCATATAACAAGTGTCACAGACACCCCAACTGTAATGGGAACAGGAAAGGACCACATTTGTCCAAATGTAATTAAGTTCAACATGCAGACCTGTCATGAAACATGAAATATACTGTTATGGAAAGTTGAAATACAAACAGTACATGGTGGAGAAATGCAACAGATGAGGAAGTATCTGAAGAGAGAAACAAATTTAACATATCGAATAAAATGTGAAACTGTTCTGAAAAATTAATATTGGAATCAAAGGTTGATTGTGTGCATCTTTGCTCATATGCTGACAGACCTGCTGAGTTTCATTCCAGCTCTTTCGATTTCCTTTTTTTCCTGAACTGTGACAAATTGTCTGATCTGAACGAAAGCAGCAAAGACTTTATCTCAATTGAATCTCGAGTAATTTGTTATGAACATTAAATTAGAAATTACAAAGTTCCTATGTTTGACAGGGCTCTAAATATCGATGACGTGTTGCATTGTGAGACTTTGCCATGAATATGTTGAAACAAAAACCAAAGTTGCTGCAAAAGCCCAGTACATCTGACTGCATTTGTGCAGAAAATTCAGAGTTAACGTTCCGGGTTCAGTGACCCTTCCTCCGAACTGAAGGTGCTGGGAAAATGTTGCCTTCTATGCAGAAGAGGCTGAATAGCTCTGAATGGAGACTGTTTGTAGCTAAAAATAGGGGATGAGTAATGGAAGGCGACGTGAGAACTAGGCCTGGTGCATTGGTAGGGGGCAAGGACAAATATGTTGAACTTGAGTTTGAGTCTGAAGGGCTGCAGGGTCCGCACGCGGAAAATGAGATGCTGTTCGTCCAGCTTGCACTGAACTTTCCTGGAACACTGCAGCAAGCCTGACACAGAGATATTGGCAAAGGAACAGGATGGGATGTTAAACTAGCAGGCAACTGAAAGCTCAGCGTTTTTTGCAGAGGTACAACACGGATGCTCTATGAAGTGGTCACCTAGTCTAACTTCAGTTTCCACAATGGAGAGGAGACCACATTGTGAGCAGCGAATGTAGTCGGCTAGATTGAGGGAAATGTTGGTAAGGTGCTGTTTCACCTGGAAGGTATGTTGGGCCCTCGGATACTGAGGAGGGAGGAGGTAAATGGGAAAGTGATACACCTTCGCCAAGGGCAAGTGAAGTGGACATGTGGTGAGGAGAGGTGTTAGGAGTGAATAAAGAGCAGACCAGGATATCCTGGAGGGAAAGGTCCCTCCAGAAAGCGGACAAGGGAGGGGAGGCGAATATGTTCTGGTGATGGCATCTCGCTGGAGGTGGGGAAAATGTGGGATGACGATGATCTCCATGTAAATGCTGGTGGGATGGTAGGTAAGGACAAGGTTAAGTCTGCTGCGGGAGGGAAGGGTGAGCGGGGGGCTAGAAGTACAGAAGATGGTGCAGATCCTGTTGAGGACCCTTATGACAACAATGCTGGGAATCCTTGGTTGATGAACAAGGTGGACATTTCGAAGGCTTCCTTGTTGAATTTTCCATAATCCAAAGCAATTGCAGTGGAGGTGTATGAACTGTGAGAATGTAATCAAGTCCTTGCAGGAAACAGGGTGTGAGGATTATCCTCCAGATAGCTGTGGGAGTCGGTGGGTTAATACTGGATATAAGTGGCTCATCTATCCCCAGAAATGGAAACAGAAATGCCGAGGAAAGGAAGGGAGGAGTCAGAGATAGACCAGGAGAAAGTGTATGACGAATGCAAATTGAAAATAAAATCGATAAGCTTTTCCAATCCTTAACAAGAGAGAGCCGCAACAGCGATGAAAATATCTATGCATCAGAGAAAGAGTTGGGAATGGGCGCTGGAATAGAACTGGAACAAGGAATGGCCTACGTACCCCATGAAGAAACATGTATACATGGGGCCCTCGTGTGTATCCATTCACCCCTTCTTTGTGGCAGGAACAGGCTGAAGCAATGGGTTTTCCTAGTCAGTTTGGTTCATGGATTTTTGGAAAATATGGGAGCAAGCTCTGCTATCAGAGGACCATCAGCTTGGGGACTGTTATTTCGGGGGCGGGTGCGGCGGCAATCTCCAGCTTAAATGTGGCCAGTTATCGTAGCTGATGCGATGACTTGATGTGCCATGGTAGTATCATGGTTCCGGAGGAGAGAGGAAGATGTGTCTGAGCGCGGGCTGTCCATCTCTGCAATGTAGAGGTCAGTCCACCAGAGCACAACAGCAACACCCATGAGCTGAATAACACTGTCAGGGTTGGATATAAGTGCACCGAGCGTAGTCTGTTCAGATGGTGATCGGTTGGATTGGTGTGAATGGATGCAGATAAATTAAGACATCCAATGCCACGTTGAGAGTTCTCAATGAATAGATTGAGTTCAGGTAAAATGGCAGAGGGAGTGGAAAAGGTGGGGGGGGGGAGAATGTTGAAGAAGGCTGTTGCGTCTATGGGACAGGGAGAGGTATCTTGCCCGAAGAAATGGACTCTAAGACGAAGACGGCACAAGAAGAGTTCAACATCATGTCGATTCCAAAAATCATTAAGATAGGGGCACGGAGAGGTAAAGTTCAGATGTTTGCTGAGAACAGAACATTCAGCATCAGAGATTGGAAGTTCAGGAAGGATGGTGAATATATGACAGGAGGTAGGATTGTGTGAGGGGATGGAGTCATAGGGCAGGATATGGGAGGAGAGGAAGTTCCAGAGGGTCAGGTGCATCTCTACGTTGTTGCAAATTTTGGCCCCGAACTTCTGATTAGCACGGTTATTGAGCCTAGTAATAAATTAGAATTGTGGAGTGGTGCAGCCTTGAGCCAATGTAATGCAATGTTGCTGGGCAGAGAAAATGTTGATCTCAGTGGCACTAACATCGCCCGATCAGTCCTCAGAATGTAACTGATTGAAAATAATCGGGATTGTAATCTTTTTGCAATGTCCTGATTTCACCGGGGTGACATTCAATCAGCAAAGTCCTACTTCACTGAGACTTTAGACTAAACTGTGTAAATATCATATATCTTGATGTTATTAACAGGTCAAATCCATCCATGGTTTTGGAAGGCACTAGCAAGGGCAGCGTTTATTTGTCATTCCCAATTGCTCTGGAGAAGGTGTCATTGTTCAATGAGGAAATTACCAGCACAGGGGTTCCTCCGATTCCGTTGATCACTGTTTGCTCAGGCTCTTGATGACGCATGATTCAAATATATTTTGATGCAAGAAAAGTTCCTCTGATCTCACCCTAAATGACATTGGAAAATGCATTAAAATAATAAAGTGTATAAGGATAGAACATGGCTTGTTTTAACACTATCCTCACAATGTGAAAGGGAAAACTGATGCATGGATTTCTGATTCTGTGGAGAGGTTTGTCCTATTTCTGATGAGGCTGTTTGCTTAATCACTGTGACACAGAGACAGAAAGACACTCCACTCTGTACCATGAGGAACAAAACCATCCTGTTCACAGTGTATCAGATAGTGACAGGCACACACAGTTGTCTGTTCCTTTTGGACATTGATCATCTCAATCTCATCATTCACTGATGACAAGTAGCAACGCAGAGGCCATCAGATTCCAATAACCCAGTTGTGAAGCAAAACGGGAAAGGGATGGCAAGTGGGAGTAACTGGAGAATTGGAGTAACTCACAGTGGGAGCCGCAAAAGAAGGGAGTGGATGGAGACCGTCAGTGGAAGAGTATGTACCAGTAGAAAGGGTAGTGCAAGGGAAGTAGGAGTGTGAGGAAAGTATAGGATGGAGGAGGAAGAATGGCAGATGACGTTTTAGTGTCAGGGAAAAGCTTGTTTTTGGGGAAGTGCGATTTGGTGAGAAAACATCATTGTTCAGGAAAATTGAGATCTGGTTTCCAGTCAAAATTAAGAAAAGATTTATTGTACTTTCTTTTCTGTCAATTGATTTTTGTTCAGATTGCACATGTACTCTGTATTTCGGTATCTCCATCAAGTGTAGATGACATGTTTTTCTCGGAGAAAATGAGGTCTGCAGATGCTGGAGATCAGAGCTGAAAATGTGTTGCTGGAACAGCGCAGTAGGTCAGACAGCATCCAGGGAACAGGAGAATTTACGTTTCGGGCATAAGCCCTTCTTCAGGAATCTTTTTTTTCTCCCCTAGTGTGGTATCTCAACATTTTAAATTTCTTTTACAGCATGTATGGGCTTCCAATTCAAGATAGACACGAGAATGTGATTTGATCTACTTCAGTTTGTCCATAATTTAATTGAATATTAATGCTAATCACACTAGCCTGATTTGAACAAACAATGAATGAGTCCATGTCCATCCCGCAGATGGATTTTTTTTTAGCTCTGACTATTGCAGGGAATGTTACAAAGAACAATGCCACGCAAAATGCTAATGTTGCAGTGCAAGGTGCAAAACCCTATTTCACCCTAAATTATTTATAAGTTTTATGAAGGGCAGAGTGTAAAACGTGAATTCAACTCTGTGTCGAAAATGCTGTGTGTGACACCCCCATAAAATACGTTAACTACATCACTCTGTAAATTCACCAAGATAAGAAAAGCACGAAACTGTAATTCTCAAATCTTCCTCTGAATAACATCTGGAGAACAGGAATGAAATCAAGGTTTGTATGTGATCTTCATAAATTATGATGATGAGAATGTGGAAGATGGGGGGTGGGGCTGTGGAATGATAAACAATGTTGTGAATGACACAAAGATGAGCTGGGTGGTTCACAATCAGGATGTAAGTATTAGGCTGCAAGTGGATATAAACAGATTATTCAGATAGCCAGAACAATGGCCGAAACGTTGGCATGATGCACGTCAGAAGGAAAGGGACAGATGAGTCTCAAACATGTTCGCTTTTTCTTTGCAGCAGGGACGTTTGGGGAGCGAAAATGGTACATGTATACAAGAGCATAAGAGGAATGGAGAGGATGAACAAACAGCCGTTTTCCTTGATCGAAGCGTCAAAATCAAAGGGACAAACTTGTGAAGTAAAAGGCAGGGGATTGAGGAAGGATTTGTGGAATCAGTTGCAAATTGAGAGGGTGGTATGAGTCTGGAATATATTGCCTAGTAGGGTGCTTGAGGCAGGTAACCTCACAAGCCTTTAAAAAGACTTTGCACATGTACTTGTTGGTGCAGACGTGACAAGCCTGTTTTTCGTTGCATGGTTCTATGCCATGGCAGCCATGAGCACTCTAATATATTCTGAAGCAATAAACAATGCTAGTTGCTGGTTTGTTTCTTTGATTGTACTCAATAAGTGGCTATATTACTAACCAGCATCATCTCATGGAGCTTCAGCACTTACTCAACCTAGGGCAGCCAAGCCATCTCTGGGAACATCCAGGGTTATTCACGTGCTCAGTGCAAGCATTGTCCAACAACAGCACGAGCATGTTTTCAGCTGTTTGCGACCATTATTATAGCTACAGCAATATCATGGACACAACATTATCTTCATTATAATACAGACCTTTATCAATAACTTTGCTATTTCTCTGAAGCATAATAAATACCTTCCCAGGTATTCACTTTGACCAGCAGCCAGTTTTCCTGTGTTTTGGTGCCAGTTGTTTATCACAGAATTCCCCACCCACTCCACCTCAACCTCTTTCCCATTTAATATTTTCTTGTGCACTGCCTTCCTGATCTCACACACTGGAATCCCTCACAGCCCACAGACTCTCCATCCTTATTTTTGAATCCCTGATAAACCTGCACCTCATCTCTATCATTTATTTCAACTTCCACCTCACAACGTTAAATGATATGATTCCTTCCCTCAGCATGGTCATTACACTGGCCGTGCCTGATGTCCTGTTCACCTCGACCTTTTACTCAGTTGCTGACCTGCTGCTATGGTTCCTACCTTGCCGGTTTATTAATTTAAATCCATTCGACTTGCACTAGCCAACCTCCCCACAAGGATGTTGCTGCTCCTCCAGTTAAGATACAACCTGTCTCTTTTGTATAGGTCCCACCTGTCCTGGAAGAGATCCAATGATCCAATAATCTGAAACCCTCACCCTGAACTAGATTTTTAACAACATGTTAAGCTATACTGCCTTCCTAATCTTTATCTCTTTTCCATATGGCACGGGGAATAATTCAAAGATTAAAGAAGATTTTTCTGTCTCTCTCACACACACACATGCACACACGCAGACAGACAGACACAACGTTACGTTGTAGTAGAATACCAATGACCTCATAAATAATCAGAATGATAACCGGAATGAAGGATTTCGCTAGAGGTATGATGCGAGAAATTGCGTTTCTTCTGGATGTCAGTTTTCTCGCTGAACTGGAGAGTTCATGTTCAGACAGTTCATCACTATACTAGGGAACACTATCAGTGAGCCTCCGGTGAAGTACTAGTGTTTTTTTTTCCAATTTCTATTTAAGTGTTTAGGTTTCCTTGAGGTAGTGATGCAATTTCCTGTATTGGTGATTTCATGTCCGGCTCTTTCTCTCAGAGAGTGTTAGATGGAATCAAAATCGATGTGTTTGTTGATGGAGTTCCGATTGGAATGCCATGCTGCTAGGAATTCTCGTGCGTGTCTCTGTTTGGCTTGTCCGAGATGGATGAGCAGACCCAGTCAAAATGGTATACTTTCTCATCCGTATGTAAGGATACTAGTGATAGTGGGTCATATGTTTTTCTGGCTAGATGTTGTTCATGTATTCTAGTGGCTAGTTTTCCGCCTGTTTTTCTGATGTAGTGTTTGTTACAGTACTTGCAAGGCTGAATCTTCCTGAAGCAGAACAGAGAAAGATGCGAACTTATTGTGGTGCTCAAAGTTATGAAAAAAAGTTGCAGAGTAAAACAGGAATACTCTATTTCTGTTAGTTGGCATTAGTGCATCAATGATTTCTAATTTCAGGATTTTCAGCAAAAGATCCAGGAGTGAGATAATGAAACACATCTTTATAGAGGGAATTGTTAGGAATTGGAATGGACTGCATAGGAGATTTGTGGATGAAGAATCAAAAGAGAATTGGATATGTATTGGGAAATATGAACTTAGCAGGCTGCAGAGATAGGGCTGGCAAATGTGAGGGGCTTGTGAGACATTACTGGAGCTGGTGCACACATGGTGGCAATGGCGTCCTCCTGGACTTTAAGGTTTTGTATTCTATCATTTATCTGATGTGAATAAAAGTCAGTATCCGATTACTTCCCATTGTAAATGCTCGCAAATACCTGATTAGTTGGTGCAGCATAAGCATTTAAAATCCAAACATTACAAGGTCCGCTTCATTATGAAGTCTAATTATTACTCAGAACATGAATATTTCAAATGTTGTATTCCAATTACTAAAACAAATCTGTCGTTTCTTTGGCACAAATCTCTTTGAAAAGGTCTGACTTATCACTCACACGATAATATGTTCATCGTTTTTGTTCACTGTCGACAATTCATATTAAATATCATTCCTTCTAAAAATTGAAATTTTTCAAATTATTTTTCACTAAAATTTGATAACAAAATTCATTCATTTAGTTTAATATTCACAGTGCATGTTGAATTATAGCCATTTCTAAATTGCTGGCAAATAGCTGAAGCTTGTACATTTCAGTGAGAAATTAAACTGATTGATGATGTATAAATGTAAAAGAACGCTAATTCTATTTGATTGTTCATTCGTTTGCTCGCCATGAACATGTAATCGTTCAGAAGCCAACCACTTTCAAAATGTTGGAGTGACAATGCATTGTTTTGAATCCTGACATTGTGTATGTAAGTCTGATCGCCAGAAGAGTTAGATCCATGTTGTTTGTTCGATAGAATATAAAATGTACATTCTTTATTTCTGTGTATGAAAATCTTGACAGGAGTTTATATTATAGGTCCATAAATATAGAATCAATCAAATTGTTTTCAGAGATTATAGTTCAGTTGAATAATCACAGTTGACATTTTATTTTTTCCAAATTCACGAAACATAGCAAACATCTGATTAATACATGGGTCACCCAAAAGACTGTATCTGAAGACAACAGCTGCAAATAACAAGTCAAGAATCACGTTAATAACTGAACTTGGCGGAGCCTGCCGAGTGTAGGACACCACACATACTATACCGGCATTCAGGTGAATGTAACAATGAACAATATAACTCGAAGTTTTGGGTTAACGACCCTCCCCAGCTTCCAAATCTCACACACATCACTCCCTCACACATTCAACAATTGATAAGAATCCACAAGCCGGGTGAGACACAAAACACAGAACAGTACAGCACAGTACAGGCCCTTCCACATTTGACGTCCTGCCTACCTTTTATCCTACTCTAAGATCAGACTAACATACCCTTCATTCTACTTACATTCATGTGCCTATCCAATAGTCACATAAATATCACAAATGCAGCATACTCTACTACCAAAGCTGGCAGTGCATTCCACGCACCCACCATTGTCTGTGTAAAGAACCTACCTCTAACATCTTCCTTAAACCTTCTTCCTATCACCTTAAAATTATGCCCTCTCGAGATAGCCATTTCCGCCCTGCGAGGAAGTCTGTGGATATCCACTCTATCTATGCCTCTCATCATCTTGCCCATGTCTATCAATTCACCTCCAATTCTTCATTGCTCCAAGGAGAAACGTCCAGCTACCTCAACTTTTCTTTGTATGACATGCCTTCCAGTCGAGGCAGCATCCTGGTAAATCTCTTCGGCACCCTCTCCAAAGACTCAACATCTTTGCAGTAATGAGGCGACTAGAACTGAACACAAAATTCTAAGTGTAGACCCACCAGAGCTTTTTGGCTCTGGAGCATAGCCTCATGGCTCTTAAACTCAATCCCCGGCTAATGAAAACACCATACGTCTCAATAACCTTATCTACTTGGGTGACAACTTTGAGCATCCTATGACATGGACCACACGATTCAATGGTCCTCCACACTGCCACGAATTCTGACTTTAACCCTGTATTCTGTATTCAAATTCGACCTTCAAAAACGAATCACTCCACACTTATCCAGGTTGAACTCCATCTGCCATTTATCAGCCCAGTTCTGCATCGTGTCAATATCCCATTGCAACCTACAACGGCCCTTCACTCTATCCTTAAGTCCAACAATCTTTGTAACATCGTAAATCTTACAAAAACACCCTTTCACTCTATCAATCAAGTCACTTATAAAAAGCACAAAGAACAGCTGTCCCAGAACCGATTCCTGCAGAAAACCACTGGTCACCCAGCTCCAAGCTGTATACTTTGCATGTACTACCACCCTCAGACTTCTATGAGGCAGGCAATTCAGTATTCACGCACACAGATTTCCCTGCTTCCCTACATCCCACGCTTCCTTACTTTCTGAATGAGCCGAGCTGAGGGTAACTTATCAACCACCTTGCTAAAATCCATGTACATCATATCCACTGCTCTACCTTCATCAATGTGTTTGATCCCATCTTGAAAGAATTCAAAAAGTTATGTGAGGCATGATTGCCCCTCAAAACGCCATGCTGACTATCTCTAATCAAACTATCATTTTCCAAGTAATCATAAATTCTGTCTCTCAGAATCCTCTCCAATACTTTTCCCAATACAGAAGTAATACTGACTGGCCAGTATTTCGGAGGATTATCCCTATTGCCTTTCCTGAACAAGGGAATAACTTTTGCCACCCTCCAATCATCAGGCAGTACTTCAGTGGACAGTGGGGATGCAAAGATCATTGGCAAAGGCGCAACAATCTCTTGCCTCTCTTCCTCTGGTAACCTTGGGTGCTTCCTGTCTGGTCTAGGGGACTTATCTATCCTTATGTTTGTACTTCAATCAGTTTGTCCTTCACCTTACTTTGTCTACTCCCTGTCCAAACAACTGATTGACCGCTTTCCATTTCAGGGCTATATACACTGCTGCCCTCCTGAGCAAGTACCGTTCCAAATGTCCCATGATTCATGGAATGGAAAAGAATGTGAACACACCAATGCCTTCCTGATGAAGGACTGTGCCCAGAGCTTTCAAAATCCTGCTCCTAGGACGTTGCCTGACTCGCTGTGCTTTACCATTACCACACGTTTCGACTCTGATCTCTAAAATCTGCAGTCCTCAGTTTCTCTGTTACTGAGGCCTAACCCCTCTGCACACTGAGGAGGGAATTAATCAGCAGGAATTCATTGTATTTGGAGCTGACTGTTCAGTTCTGGAACGTTGAATTTGATTAACACATTAATTAAAAATAAATTACAATTCAACAACTATTCATTCAGTCCCAGAGTTACAGTTTTAGTTCATGGAAAAGCAGCTTCATAACAAACAGTTAATGACTGAAGAACTCCGAGGTACAGTGTATTCCATGTGCTATATTCCATTCTGGATGTCCTTTACATTAATGCTGGGAATATTATCGGACTGACAGATGTGATAAGGGAATGAGATGACATGGGGGAGTTTGATATTTTTGCCATCACAGAGATGTGTTTGAGGGAGGTCAGGGCTGACAACTCAATATTCTGTGGTACAAGAACTATGGGCAGCACACGAGAGGGGTAAAAGAGAAGGTGTGTTGCCTTCTTAATTATGTAGTCACTGACTGCAGTTGGGACGGATCATATCTTGGAAGGGTATTCAAATGACGCTTTGTGGGTTGAGGTTAGGATCAAAACAATGACAGACGCACTGCTGGGGACATATTATCGACCCGCAGATAAAAAAAAATGCAGCAGCAGATATATAACCAATTCACTGAGGAATGTAAAAAATAATAATAGGATCATTATATTCAGGCATTTCAATTCGAAACATTCATTAGGGCAGTGATTTTTTTTTTGAAGAGGCGAAAGATGACTTGACATTTATTCCAGAGATCTCCTGATATCAACATGTAGCAGAGACAACAATGGGCGGGGCAGTGCTGGGCCTCACTGTGGGGAACGAAGCCAGTCAGGAGTTGCAGGCATGATTGGGAGAGCATTGCATAACCAGTGACGGTGACTCAAGCATTTTTAGCTTATTAAGGAAAAGACAAAAAGAAAAAGGTTTGAAAAAATATAATTTGGAAGAGGGAGGCAGGATTTATCGATAAAAAGACAGGATCTGGTCACAGTACAGTTACTTCTGGGTGAAACTGTAACAGACCAGCGTGTAGGTGGGGGTGGGGATCACATGCTCACAATGGAATTGATGAGAGTGTCTACGCAACATGCTACTCCAAAGATGAAATGTAGGAAACCAAGCCCGGAGAAGCTTGGATATGTACAAATATTCAGAATGGAATTAAAAATGAAAGGGAAGCTTAAAACAGGCATAAAGTGAGCAGGTCAATGGATGTCCCAGAAGTGTAGCGAATGTGTAGGGCTAAACTCAAGAAAGTAAGTAGAAGAGCAAAAAAAGTGTGGGGGTGCAGCGGTGATAAAAATATTAGTGTGCAATATTTTAAAGGATCCAAAGACATTTTATCGGTTTATTAAGGGTAAGAAGGTAACAAGAGAAAGAATAGGGAATATTAGGATCCGTGGAACCAACCTGTGCATAAAGCCAGAGAATATGTCAAAGACGTACTACATATTGGTCTTCACTTTGGAGAAGCAGTTACTGTATTCAATGTCTGTTCCTGACAGTTTGACCTTGAGCAAATTGACACAGAAGCTGAGGAAGAATTGAAAGTTGATTTTTGATAAAAATTGGGCAAGTCCCTTGATCCTGATGAACTGTATCTTAGACTGATGTGGAAGATGAAGGAGGAGATTACAGGATCTTAAACTTCTTGTTATTGTTTTTTTGTTTTGCCTCTGGCCACAAAGGTGGTATGATCGTACATGACAACATCTAATATAGCTTCAACTTCCTCAGGAAAAGAGAATTGAAGGTTATCAGAATAAATATACCCTAATTGAAAGGAAAAGCAGAGTCAGCGAGAGGATGGGCATCATGTCGCTCGTATGTCTAATGGTAAACCTTTTCTAATAACCTGTATTCACTGGAACATCAGCATCTCTCTCCATCCGGAGTAGGACGCAGTTTGGAAAGCAATCAATAGATTCAAGGAATTCATAAATGCAGTATTAATAGAAAGGAACGACCAGAGGACTACGACAACGCGGATTGGCTGTCAGGGTGAATATTTGCATCAGCGCAGTCACCACTACTAGGAGGAAGACCTCAGCAAGACACCCTTCAAGTCCATGTATCGGCCTGGTGTTAAGGAGTGCTGAAGGCCCAAACGATGCATCGTTATATTGTCTCCCTTCTTCTCTAACTAAAACTAAATGTGGAGTGGTCTATTGACGTACTGTTAGTAGCAGAGTACGTAGTAATTCTTTGGTTCCAGAGGCTTCGGTGAGCAGCGGCTCAGCAAAAGGTACAGATAAGCTCATGTAACGTCTTTTTAACGCTAGTTTGACAACAGTCGAGATGGCAGTGAGGACAGTTGCACGTTCCTCCTCCGGGATGTGGGAGCTCAGGGAGATTTTCATCGTCCCTGATGACTACGTGTGTGGGCAGTGCAACCAGCTGCAGCTCCTGGGAGACCATGATCCGCAGCTGGGGTTGGCTGTTCTACGGATCATCCAAATACAGAGCACTTGAGAGGTAAGAGCTTTAGTGAGGTGGTCACACCCAAGTCCCTCCCTTAGCCGTGTTTCTTTAATGACTGTCATATCCCAGTCCCATGTAAAGATCCACGCCCAGACTTCATCAGCATTACCTGTCAGCCGTGTTGCATTTAAATAAAAGCAAATTAATCCAACAGGCGTTCCTTGCTTCCTGTCGTGTTACAGGCAGAGAGTAGCTGGACGACAACCAAGAATGGTGAAGGGAGTAGGCAGAGAGTGCAGGAATCCCCTGTGGCCATTCCTCTCAAAAACAAGTATACCGTTTTGGTTACTGATTTTGTGCTGTTGGGGGATGGGTGTCAGGAAATGACTATTAAGGAGAAAGCAGCAGTAGCCACCTTAGTTGCATTACGACTGGTTCTGGGGAGCAATGGGAAAGGATAAAGGTAAACAGGGTCTTAGAAATAAGAGATTCTGTGGCCTCAAACGGCAAACCAAGATGGTGTGTTGCCTCTCAGTTGTCAGTGTCCAGGATGTCTCTGAGTGTCTGCTGAACGTTCTTGTTTTTTTTTTTGGGGGGGGGGGAGGTGTGTTGGTGGGGTGTGCGCTGTTAGAAGTCATTATGCGCGTTGGCACAAATGACACAGGTAGACATAGGAATGTGGTCCTACAGAGTGATTACTGAGAGCTCGAAGAAAAGTTAAAAAAACAGGACCTTGACAGTCACCTGATAACTTCCAGTGTCATGAGCTATTGAAGGTAAGAACAGGGGGATATGGCAGATAAGTATGTGACTAAAGAATCGGTGCAGGGGGAGGGATTCATATTTTTAGATCATTGGGAGCTTTTCTGTGACAGAGTTGACCTGTTCAAGAGGGACTGGTGGCACATGCACTGGACGGGGGACCAATACCTTCGCAGCCAGTTTTGCTCGTGCTGCAAGGGAGTGTTGAAACGAGATTGGCAGGAGGTGGTATCCTCATGAGCAGGGAGGCATGTGTGAGGCTGGAAGGAGATACAGTATTCAGAAATAGTACGTTGAAGAGACAGATCAGACTGGAACACGATAAGGAGCAAGGAATGCCTGTTGATTAAATTGCATTTATTTCAATGTGAAAGGTCTGACAGGTAAGGCCAATGAATTCAGCGTGTGGATAGATAATCGGCGCTGGATAGTCTAGCTATTACAGAAACATGGCTTAGGGATGGTAGGACTGACAGCTTAATGTACCAGGATAAATGCATTAGGAGGGACAGAGATGGTGGAAAGAGGGAGGGAAGTTGCATTTCTAATCAAGGGGAGTATAAAGCAGTAATCAGAGATAAAATAACTGATGAATCATCCAGTGAGGCTTTGTGGGTGGAACTAAGAAATAAGAAGCGGATGGTGACTTTGTTGGGGTTGTAAGATAGGACCCCAAACAGTCAACAGAAATTACAGGAACTAAAATATCTAGAGAGTTTGGGGAGACTTGCAGGGAACATTCGGGTTGTCATAATAGGGGTTTTAATTTTTATAACACAGTCTGGAACTGCCAGAGCATTAAGAGATTTGATGGGATGGAATCAATTAAGTGCGTCAGGAAAGTTTCCTCAAGTAGTATATAGAGGGTCCTAATCGGGAAGGGGCAGTATTTGACCTATTCTTACGAAATATATCAGGAAAGGTAAGTGAGGTGACAGTAGATGTGCACTTTCGGACCAGTGACCATAGTTCTGTTAATTTTAAAATATTCATGCAGAGGGAAGAAATTGGTCCACAGATTAAAGTTCTAAATTGGGGCAAGGTTAATTTTGATGGACTCAGACAGGAGTTTGCAGGGGTTGATCGGAGTAGTCTGTTTGCAAGCAAAGGGACCCCCAGCAAGTGGGAGCTTAAGATCTGTATGTTCCTGTGAGGATGAAAGGAACGTTGACAGGAATGAGGAACCCTGGATAACAAGAGGTGTTTAGGCTTTGACCAAACAAAATGTGGAGGCGTGGCTCAGGTAGAGGCAGCTGGGATCACGGAAATCCATGGAGGTGTACAAAGACCAAAGTGGACATGCATGTGTCGTACCATAAGAGATAGGCGATGTCCTCAACAAATATTTCTCCTCTATATTTACAGTGGAGAAAGACATGAATATATGGGAATTTGGGGAAATTAGTGGTGATATCTTAGGGACAGTCTGTATGACAGTAGAGGAGGTAATTAATGTACGAGAATCTTTGAAGTTGGAGAAATCACATGGTCCTTACCAGATATATCCAAGAACACTGGACGGGGCTAGAGAAGAATTTGAGGGGGCCCTGGCTGATAATTTTGATCATCAGTTACCACAGGTGAGATCTCAGAAGACTGAAGGATAGCAAATGTGCACTTAATCAAGAAGGACTGAAAAAATAAAGCCTGGGAAATACAGACCAGTCAGCTTAACATCTGTGGTAGGTAAATTACTTGAGAAGATTCTGAAGGATAAGATGTACATGCATTCGGAAAACAGGGTTTGATTAAGAATAGTAAGCATGGCTTTTTGAGTGGAAGTTCATGCCTGAAGAATTTATTAAATTTCTTTGATGACGTGACCAGGAAGGTTGACTAGGGCGGGCCAGTAGACGTCTAAACGTGTGGTGCTGGACAAGCACAGCAGGTCAGGCAGCATTGGAGGGGAAGGAAATTCGACGTTTTCGGCATAAGCCTATCATCAGGAATGCCCAAGGTTTCGATACTTCTGCATCTTGAATGCTGCCTGACAAGCTAGGCATTTCCAGTGCCACACTTTGCAACTCTGATCTCCAGCATCTGCAGTGCTCACTTTCTCCATGGGTGGTAGATCAGGTCTATATGGATATCAGTTACACCAGAACAGGATAAGTCTTTTCCGCCCCTGGAGTATGATATACAGTTACAGGAGAAGGCAAATCAGCCCTTAAGTCAATAGAACTAGACCCATTCTAGATCATGCAGCAACACGATCAGGCTATTCAGCTACTTGAAGTCAATAACACAGGAAATGGAAAAGGCAACAAAGTGACTGGACTATGGGGTACACTGAAATAACACCAGGCTATATAGCCTGTAATGCCTGCCCTTCCCTTCAATAAGGTCAGGGCTGATCTCTCCCAGCATTAATTTCTCTTCCCTGCCCAATTCTTTGTAGCCCTCAACTCCCTGATGTGTCAAGATCCATTAACACCATTCTGCTCCCCCAAACATTTCAGAGATGTAGCTGTCTGGGCTAGAGAGGCCCGAACGGTCATTACCCTCTGAGAGAAGGAAACAGTCCCCACGGATTTACCTTGACCTTTGACATGAACAAAATATATGAGCACAGTATCAGAGTGACTGACCCTGACATCACTGCAGGGCGTAACTGAGGAAGGTGTCAAGGAGACTGAATAACATTGAACCAAATGGGAATCAGTCGTAAACTCCCAAGTGGTTGAGCCATTCAGGACACCATGTGGCTGGTGCAGATCAATCCTCTCAGTCCCTAGATATCTATGTTGGCGATCCTCAGGGTAGCTTCCTCGCCACAAACATCTTCAGCTGTTTCATCAACGTCTTACCCTCCGTCATTAGATCAGAAGTGAGGATGCTCAGAAAATATCGCAAAAAAGCATCAAAACCTGGTCAACATTCAAGCTCATGCTGTTAACGTCTAGGTAACATTAATGTAACAGTACTACTGGACCCCGAACATTTCCAAAGAACTAAAAAAGAGCAGCTAATTCTATATCTCAAGCTGGTGTCATGCAAATGTGAGAACGCCATTCAGCCCATTGAAGCTATTGGATAAGAAGAGGCACAGTCCATTTACTATCTCTTACCTATTGCACAAGAAGAGTTTTTTTTTAAATAAAACTACAAATGTTCGAAAGCAGGACGCTGGAAGAACACAACAGGCCAGGCAGCATCAGGAGAAGAAGTCCACTCCTTGGGCATAAGATTTCTTCATGACTGGGGGTGGGGGTAACGGTGTGTACAGATAAAGGGTCGAGGTGCAGGAGTAGGAGGAGGCGGTGTGGTGAGGTGGGGAACACAGGTAGAGGGTACCACCGGGTTGGTCAATCGGAGGAATGAATCCAGTTGACAGCTGGAAGATGTGTTGATCAGAGGAATGGAAGGGGGATAGGCTGGGAAGGGAGTCGGGTTATTGGAAGGGAGGTTACTAGAAATTGGAGAACTCAATGTTGAGTTCCCTCGAGCTGTAGGCTACACTGGTAGAATATGAAGTGCTGTTCCTCCAGTTTGTGCTTTGGTTCGTTGAGGCAATGGAGGAGGTCAAGAATGACCATGTCGGAAATGGAGTGGGAGGGGGAATTGAAATCGGAGGTGATTGGGAGGTCAGATCAGCTCTTACAGGTCCAGCTGAGATGCTCAGCAAAGCATTCCCCTTAGTTTACATTTGGTCTCCCTGATATAGTGAAGACCACATCAGGAGCACCAGATACAGTAAACTAGGTTGGATCCCATCACCTGGCACATCTTACACAAGGACCAATCACTTCTCTAATTTTGGTTCATGCCACAATCCCCACCAAACCCACCAATCCCCACTGGCAAGTGACCCTGCAGATGGAAAAAATGCATCACCTGCTGGCACACCTCCACCTCCATCTCATCCAATGCCCCAAACAGTCCTTCGACGTGAAACAGAAGCCACCTACTTCTCCTTCAACCTAGTTTACTGCATCAGATGCACTTGATGTGGTCTTCTCTATATCAGGGAGAGCAACGTAAACTGAGGGCTCATTTCACGAAGCATCACAGCCGGGCCCACAGCGGCCGACCTGAACTCCCAATCACCACCAATTTCAATTCCCCTTCCCAATTCCTTTCCAACATGACTTCCTTGGTCTCCTCTGTTGCCACAGTGAGTCAGACCGCTAATTGGATGAACAACATCTTACCTTCTGCCTGGTTAGCCTACAACCTGGAGGACTCAACATTGAGTTCTCCAATTTGAAATAACCTTCCCAGCCATGGCCCTATTCCATTTCCAGCCCCGACTTCTCCCTTCTATTCCACCAAATGACCCCGCCTTCTAGCTCCCAACCGGATTCATCCCTCCCATCGACCAACCAGGTTGCAACCACCACTGTGTCCACCTATCTGCTACCTCACCATCCTGCTGCTCTCCCCACCCAACCACTGCCTTCCCTCTTTATTTGCAGTTTCCCTTACCCACACTCGCAGTCCTGAAGAACGGGTATACTTGAAGTGTTGACTTCTCCACCTCCTGATGCGGCCTGGCTTACTGATTCTTCCAGCCTCCTGTTTGTCTATTATTACACAGGAAGATAAGGAATCTAGTCAGCACAACACGCAGGTAAGCAGCTACCACGGATCACCCAATAATGGACCTCTTCCCTGGAACGAGGAAGAGGACATTCAGCCACCCGAGACATTGACACACGAACAGAAGAGGCCATTCAGCTCCTCCAAACTGTTACACCGAAATAGGAGGATGTCATTGATGCTGCAACACTACAAACTAATGAAGCAGAGACTGCACAGACAGACTGCTCCATGTTGTGCCTCGTGGCTCATTTGCTTATGTTTCACACGTGTTACATTAATATGGTTTGCTGATGGTAAGAAGGCACAGCGGATGGTTTGTGACACATCTCAAGGAGGCATCTTCCATGTCCGAGAAGACAGGGCTAGTCTTCTTTATGGAGGTCAGAAGCTTTTGAGAATGACAAACCCTGTCAGAATATGGCTGCTGACAAGTTTGTGAACAACTTGATGCTCAGTGCAGGTTCTCACTCCAACCGTGCATTGAGACGGAGAGAGTTTGTTCAGAGCCTGGAGCTGTCTCTCAACCAACATGGGGGCTCCACAGAGACATGTAAACTATCACAGAGTCATAGAGTTCAATAGGCTCTTTAGCCCAAACTGGTGCCTTCAGACTAAAATGTCCATCCATGCAAATTCCATTTTCCTGTACTTGGCCCATGTCCTTGTTAACATTCCCTATCATACATTTGTCCAAATGAGAAAACATATATTGCACGTAATATTTCACGGTATCAAAGTTTAGTTTTGAAAATAATGAATATTGGTCCATAACGCTCAAGTTTTATTGCAATCACTTTTTATTCCTTCGTCACATTACAGATTAAGCACTCATTTCCTTCACACTCTCCTCGTGGTACCTTCAACGCAGGGATTACTCTGGTGTATTGCCTTTATTCTGTCTCATTGTGGCAAGGAGGTCATTCCTCATAAAGGAAAGAAAATCTGTTCACAGCGCCCCAAGTACTGTCTCAATATCACTTTACAACTTCAGTAAGGTGTCTTCACACTTATACTTCCATCATTTTGCAATGAAGGACACTATACATTTATAGTGCTGATTACCTACTGCTCCGTATGAATTCTATCAATAGCTCATGACCAAGGACATCCACCTCCTTTTCACCAGGAACACTTCCCATCATCTCGCCTTCTCATAAATACAAACTGAGAAGGATGGTATGTTTTGCCAAATCATTTTGTTGCCTTGAAAAACGCTATGCTTTAAGCACAGTCAGGCAAAAAAAAGCAACACCACTATTGCCATTGGAGATGGTTGGAAATGCTGCGGAGGTGATGGCCTAGCTGTATTATCTCTGGAATAATAATCCAGGGACCCAGGTGATAACCGAGACCGCGGTTTCGAATCCCACCACGGCAAATATTGGAATTTACATTCAATAAAATATCAGGAATTGAGAATCTAATGAAACCATTGTGTTTGTCATACCTGGCACACTAATGCACTTCAGGGAAGAAAATCGACTGTCTTCACCCGGTAGGACTTACATGTGACTCCAGACCCACAGCACTGTGGTTAACACACAGTTGTAGTTTGAAATGGCCAAGCCAGCCGCTCAGTTATGTCACTCACTACAAATTCTCAAAGAAATGAAACCGGGCAGACCACAGCACTGACTATTTACAGCCCACAGGCTGCAGTGCGTCAGGAAGGCGGCTCACCAACACCTTCTCCAGGACAATCAGGAAAGGGAATTAAATACTGGCCCAGCATCCCATTACTGAACAAAAGAAGATGATGACACTCAAGGAAGAGAGACAAAGGGACATAACTCACTTCAAACCGGGATTTGATGTACACCTTACATGGGCATGCATTTCAGTAACATGGGAACAGGAGAAAAATAAATAAGATTAGTCTTGACTTTTATTTCCACTCCAGCTGATCATCAACAATCCCTCTGTTGGTTTCTTTCTCTCTACCTCTCTCATTCTCTACCTATTCAATTCACTCCTTCTCCCTTTCACAACAGCCATCCCTGTCATCAACATCAAACGCACTATTTCCCAGCTGCATTCAGTTCTGATCTATGGTGATTGGAATGTCACTTCTATTTTTCTCTCGACCCGAGGCTGCTAAATCTGTTCAGTTTCTCTGGCACTTACTCGTTCCTTTTGTTTCTAATCTCTAGCCACATTCTTTTTTTCCCTCTACCTTTCATGGAATGTCTGCATCATTGGCAGGGCAGCGTTTGTGGACCTCAATAAATGCCTTTTACTGTGAGGCCATTCCTTAAGGTATTGGGTCTGACGTCAGTCTTAATGCAGATCAGGCAATAATGCGAGATTTCTTCACCAAAGGACAACAGTCAAATAGATAAACTTATTGACAAAGTGCTGGTGGGATTATACTAGTAAAATTCACTTTTATTTCCAGTTCCTGTCATTTGAATTTCAGTTCTGTCATTATCTGTGGTAGGATTTGAAACAGTGTCCATAGTGTCGTTACTGGGCCACTGAAGTACGTGGCCAGCGACATTACTACTCTGACACAGTGTCCCTGTCAATGATTTACTTTACAGACAAGCACAAGATTTTGATGGAAACATTTGTAACGGAAAGAGTGATTAGAAGAGAACAGGAACCATAAAGTCTGACTTTTACCAAGGTACAGATAATGGTTTATTTAGCACTCGCACTGACGTCAAGATGGGGTCTGGCGATACCATGGAGCTGGTAGTGGGTAGCTTTGGTGATAGAGAGAATACCAAGACATAAATCAATTCGGGTAAAATAGGTACTTTGTGATTGTGAACAGTCTTGTTTCAGATGTTTGTGTGTATGGAGGGATGGGGGTGTGTGGGCGGTCCTGAAATTTGTGGGTAATGAATGGATTTGCATTTGAAACTGAAGGCAATAGTTTCAGTATTTACTAAATATAGATAACAGAAATAGCACTGAAGTTCACCATGGGATTAATAAATCGATAGAGATGGGGAGACTTACCAGGAACACCAACAATAGCGAGCATGGGATAATAACCAGCCTGAATAATCAGCAGTACACCGTATATCCGAGCGGGTAATATGTGCCAATACCAGGAAATATATAAAAGGCCCAAAGATAAACTCCTGTTTATTGTTGCATCATTCCAGTCTACTTTTCTTAGATTCTGAACCATTGTTGGCATATTCCAGTCTAATGCTCTCAGATTCAGATTCACTGTTGAAACATTCCATCTAATGTTCTCAGATTCTGGCCCATTGTTGGAACATTCCAGTCTATGGTTCTCAGATTCTGATGTCTCCTTTCCCTGTCGCTGCAACTGCTGATCCTTGTCAGTGTTGCTGGTGATACATCTGCAGCAATAATGGGATAAAGCATTGGAAGAAGCCCTGTGCAACTAGAAGAGGAAAACCATCCAGTGGCATAATTAGAATCCATGGAGACTGACATCAATCACAGTCACTGAACAAACAGATCCAGATAACTCCTTTCAGAATAACAACTGGATTGAATTGAATGTTGACATCGCTGGCTAATGGTCACATCTCCCATCACCAATTGCTCTCGTGAAGTTAATTGTGAGGGAGAATTATGGAAGTTTTCTTATTGCGGGCTAGATGATTCTGCTGTGTTATTCATTTGTAATACTGTAACCACCTGCACGCTCCACCATGACCAACCACAACAAAAAAAAATCATAATCTAGATGTGGTTTCCATGCTGGCCTCTCCTTGACTAGAACAGGCGCCAAGCAACAGATTCTCAGTGGATATATTTGCACTGACCATACACAGAAAGTATGGATCTGTCTGGACATTCCACTCGTGACAATGCTGAATCTTCAACACACAATATGATTGAGTACTGTTTTATGTAAACTAACAAACACCTTAAAACATTATATTGGTTTCAAAGCGGTAAGACTTACAGTTTTGGAATTCAGTCATAGCCAAATGTGGCATGTTCTCACAAAGCCAGTCCTTTTACAGGGTTATGTTGTCCTTGATTTTTTGAAAGAGGGTCTAAAGGACCCAAGATTCCAATATGTCAAAATTTTGAAAGGTTCGTTGGTGTCCTTTTGTTTATACCTAACAGATAATGCCTCATCCAGAAGCCCTTCAAGTCTTTAAAAAGTACCCTGTATAATCAAGAGGATGGATCAGTTCGGGGGTTAGTTGAGTCAGAGTCACTGGACGCTCTCTGCCTCCTTCTGCCCTTCTGACATTATAACCTGTAAGCAGTTGTGTGAGTTGTGTTCTTGGTGCTGAGGGGTTTTGTCTATTGGAAATGTTGCAAGTATATTGGAACAGCATCCTTAAATCGGGATAGCCTGTCAGGTTCGGATACGATACGTTATTCAGGTATTCTGTTTTCGGTTCCTTATGTTTAATTTGGTAATTTGGCAAATAAATGTCATTTGTTTAAAACTCGGCAGTCTGACCAGCTAATTCACTCTGGGAATTTCAGCTATACATTAACCATCAACAAGTAGCAAATTTACCGTCCGGCTACCTGCTTAAAATGTTTTGAGGGGTCGGGTCTGGTCCATAACAGATTAGGGGGCCTTTGCGGAATTTAGACAGCGAGTGGCAGGTGTTATTGTCTCTTATTTCGTGTGTTGAGTTGGTGATTTAACAGAGCTTCAGTTAGAAATGGTTCTTGCAGGAACCAAGCTGGTTTTGGAGGTGGAGAAAGTGACCTTGGGGGTTTACAAACCGCGGGAATTACTAGACAAAGGGAGTTAAAGCTACCGTTTAATATGAGGAAAGATGAGATAATTGCAGCAGTAGCTCAGCATTCCAATTTGCTGGAAACTCAATCAGGATCTGTGGAGATGACTAAACTTCAATCGCAAAAGAAGCAGCTTGAGGTAGAAGCAGAGATGAAGCAGTTGGAGCTACGATTAAAATCAGAAGAGGAAGAAAGATAACGAATAGGTTTAACAGTGGAAAGAGAAAAAAATATATAGCTTCAGCAGGAGAGAAAGAAAAAGAGGGAGTATTTGAGGTTCAGAGGTGGACACCTAGAATGGAAAGTCAGCTTTAAAGGATGAGGATGAAGGCTGAAGGTAAGCTTAGTGAGGAACAGACAGAGGATGAGCAAACCCATGGTAGTCCAAAGCCTGGTGAGAAACGTGTGTCTGTATATTCACAGCTTGCCTAAATTTGATGAGTAGGAAAGTGGCTAAAGAATTTCAGTGGCCAGTGACCATGTAGGTTTTGTTGACCCAAACAAAACTTGTAGGTAGAGCTAGTGAGGTATGCGCAACACTATCAGAGGAGGGATCTGGGGAGTATGAGGAGAGGAAAATATACATATGAGCATGTGCCAAAAGCTACAGACAACGTGAGGAATTTAAGGAAGGATCCTGGTCGAACTCATATTGAGTTTGAAAGGATCAAACAAAGTAATGTTGATAGATGGATAAGAGCTTTAAAAAGAAAGCAAACATATGATGCTCTTCGAGAGACAATTACTTTGAAGGAGTTTAAGCATTCACATAGCGCAAACTCATTTGAAAGATCATAGAGTTATAAAGCCAAAACTGGCAGCTGAAGAGGCTGATGATTATGACTAGTGATTATGATTATAGAACTTGTTTTGGCTTCCAGAATCAATTTCAGTCCATGATGGATAGAAATTGGGGCAAAGAGAAATCCACACGTAGAAAGGGAGATGTAGATCTCGGTGAAGAACTTACCATAGGGTATAAAGGCAAAACGTGAAAGAGGCAAAGAAGATAAAAAGCTCTGGTGTTTTCATTGCAACAATTTAGGACACATGAAATCACTGTTTTGGTGGGTTCAGAAAAAAAAAACACAGATGCAGGAAAAAAGATAAGTCTGGGAGTTTTGTCGGAGTGGTAAGAGAAAGCACAGTGGAAGCTAGAAAGCTGCATCAGAGTGTACAAGCTAATTGGAGGTTTGTTAAGGAGGAAGTGCCAGATCTGCTTAGAAAATATACCTGCAAAGGGAAATTTTATTCACATAGGGCAGGTAAAGAGGATGCAATATTTAGAGACACAGGATCCTCTGTGAAAAGATAAGGAGGTATGTACTCCTGAAGAACTATTTCCAGAAAAGGTACTGCTAGAGGGAATTCACCATGGGACAAAAGGTGCAAAAGTATATAAAGTGAGCATAGTGTGTCCAGAAAAGTGTGTGGAAATTGTGGTAGGGGTATTGGACAAACTCTCAGCTCCAGGAATAAAATCTGTCCTTGCGGAAAATATAGCTGATTCAGTGGTTGGATTACTGCAACTCTCGTTGAAAAGCCAGTGGATATGCAGGCAACTGAATCAATGGAGGAATCCTATCCTGGAAACTTTCCTGATTGTGGGTAATAAAGTCCCAATGTCACCAGTTGAAACAGAAAATACCCAAAAACGTAAAGATAAGGAAGCTTAAGTGCCATGAGCAGATACTTTGTTCCAGCAGCAAGTTGAGACAAAAAAGGAGCAAATAGGTGATCATGTAAAGATTTTTTGCTCAGCTAAACTAATTGAGTCACAGCAGAAAGATAAAAGTTTAAAGCAGTTGTATCAAAAAGCATATACGTTAGGAAATTTGAATGTATCCCTAAGTGTTATGGCCTTAAAAATGATGTCCAAATGAGGAAATGGGGACTAACATATATTCCAAGGAGATGATAAATGGGAAGAGATTCATCAAATCATATTGTCAATGGGCTACAGAAAGGAGGTGATGCGAATGGTGCATGAGTTACCACCTAGAAGTCAGTTAGGAGTGATGAAAAAACAGACCGAATACAGAGACATTTTACTGGCCTGGACTGCAACAGAATGTAGTTGAATATTGCCAGATGCATCATACATGTCAGGTAATTGGAAAAACACAAGCGATAATAAAACCTGCACCTTTCTTAACTATCCCGGTATTTCAGGAACCTTTTACAGGAGTCTTAATTGATTGGCTAGGTCCCCGACTACAAACAAAAAAGTGGGCATCAGTATTTGTTAACAATAATGGATGCCTCGACTAGATTTCCAGAGGCCATCCCAAGGTGCAGTATCACAGCTAAAAGAATTGCAAAGGAATTACTCTTTAAAAAAAAGATACGGACTACCAATGAAGATACAGTGAGATCAAGGTTAAAACTTCACAACTAATTTATCACGATAATGTCTTCGGAATAAAGCAATTCAAATCTACTGCATACCATTCAAAATTGCAGGGAGCGCTAAAAAGGTGACATTAAACATTAAAGACCATGTTGAGGGCTTATAATCAGGATTATCCAGATGATTAGGATTAGGAAATTCCATTTGCCCTTTTTGTGAACAGGGATGCCCCAAATTAACAGTGCAAATTCATTCCATTGGAATTATTTTTGGGGCATTATGTGAGAGGACCATTAAAATTGATTAAGGAGAAAATAGAAAATCAGAGTTCAAAGGCCACACATTTGGACTAGGTCTCAAAACTTAAGGAACGATTAATAGCGCTGGGGAGTTGGCTCGACAGCATTTAAAAGTATTGCAACATGCAATAAACAGGAAGCGGGCAGGAAATATTTAAAAAATGCAATTTTGCGATTGGGGATAAGGTATGAATGTTACTTCCAGTTATAGGTGAACCTTGAAAAGCAAGGTTTAGTAGACCTTATCAAACACAACGGATATTGAGTGAGGGTAACTACTTGATAGTGCCTCCAATAAGAAAGAAATCTCACAGCGTATGTCATGTGAATATGCCCAAAATGTACTTTGACAGGTAAGGACAGCCAGAAAATAAGGTGTTAATGATTATGGCACAGAAGGAAAAAAACAATTTCAGAGGATTCTGAATCGGACATTCCTCAAATTAAAGTGGACAATGAGGTAGTTGTCTAAACTTGGGATAAATGATTGAGTTACCTTTCTGAGAAAATTCGAAATGACCAGAAAGAGTTATTCCTATCAAATGGGGAGATATGCAGATATTAACTTGGAAGTACTCACCTAATTGTGCATAATGTAGCTATAAGAGATGCCGTTACGATTAAGCAACATCCTTACAGGCATAATCCTCTAAAGTTGGCACAGGTTCAGAAGGAGATTGAATGCATGCTCTACGATGACATAATCAACATGTGTTACAGTGATTGGAAATCACCCATAGTCATGGTGCCAAAGCCAAAAGATACCCAACATTTATGAGTGGACTAACGTAACGTCTATGCAGTTAAAAACATTGATGCATACCCAGTTCCATGGTTGTAAGACTGTGTTGAAAATGTGGGACAAGCAACTTACATTTGATATGAAAAATGTGCCCGCCACATTTCAGGAACTAACCAATATATTGCTGGATTATCCAACCTTTTACATTGATGACCTTGTGAATTTTAGTGAGTCGTGGACGAAACACTTACAGCATCTATCGGAATTGCTTGATGGACTTCGGAAGGCAGGCTTGGTGGTAAACTTAGCGAAAATTGAACTTGGCAAAGCAAAAATCATCTTCCTTGGCCATGCTATTGGTCAGAGATAAACGGTGCCATGAGATTTAAAAGTGAAGGTAATTGGGGAATTTCCCATACCGTTGACAAAAGAAACAGTTCCTGGGACTAAGTGGATTTTATCAAATGTTTGTGCCTCATTTACGCAGTGTGATTGTTCCACACACTGAATTGTTAAAGAAAGGCAAGACGTTTCATTGGACAGAGGACTGTCAGAAGGCATTTGACGGAATTTGAAATATGTGTTAACCACTGCCCCACGATCAGACACACCAGAATATGCAAAACCATTTGAGGTGGATTCAAATGCGAATGATGTGGATTTCGGTGCTGGGCTCCTGCAGGAAGACGACAAGAAGAACACAAAGACCTATTGGGTATTTCTCCTAGAAGTTGAATGTTCATTAGTAGAAATATTCAACAGTTGAGAAAGAGACTGTGAGCTTTGTGTTGGCACGACAACATTTCAGTGTTTACGTTGCCAGCAAAATATCAGAGACAACCATTTGCACTGATCATAACCCAATGAAGTCTTTTTGGAGAAATTTAAGGACAAAAATGCGACACTGTTTAGCTGGGGTCTGTTGCTACAGCCATTCAATTTGAAAACTGTGCACGTGGAGGTCTTGAAAACGTGATTGCCAATGCAAATGGAGCCACTCAATGACGGAAGTACCACACACTGAATCTGGATGTAGTTGTGCCTGTTCGCATGTTTATTGTAAACAAATGTATATGCACATTTCAGAGTACGAACCACTATTTTTGGTAGTTTTCAAAAGTGAAACCATCTTTGGATATTGAAGATTCGGTTTTAAATTGGGGAAGTTGTCACACAGGAAGTCTCTTTATAAGGTTATGTTGTCCATGATTTTTTTTTCAGAGAGGTTCTAAACATCCCAAGATTCCAACATGTCTCAATATTGAATGCTTCATTGGGGTCCTTTGTTTTTTGCCTAACAGATAATGCCTCGGACAGAGGACTTTCAAGCCTTTAAAAAAACTGGCGCATTCAAGGGGATGTGGCCAGCTCTCCAGCTGTACAGCTCAGTTCAGTTCGAGGGTTAGTTGAGTCAGGTTCAGTTTTGAAACTGGACGCTCTCCCACTCCTTCAGCCCTCTGACTTTGTAACCGATAAGGTTTTTTTTTTGGTGTAATGTTTACTCTTTGTGCTCATGGGTTTGTTTATTAGGATTGTTGCAAGTAATTTGGATCAGCATCATTAATTGGAGATATCCTGTCAGTTTTGGAAGGGATGAATTATTCAGGTACGGTATTTTTGGTTCGTTGTGTTTCATTCTTAATTTTTGCAAATGCATTCTGTTGGTTTAAAAGTCGGCTGTCAGACCAACTAATTCACTCTGGAAGTATCCACTATACACTTACCTTCAACAAATGGCAACATTGCGGACTGGGCTATGTGCTTAAGAATGTTGTGACGGGTCGGGCCTGGTCCATAACAATGTATAATAACCTTGTTTATTAAAAGTCATGAATTAACGAGTAAGGGATAGAATGAATATGATAATGGCTATGAGACAGAAAGGGCTGCGGCCAGTGGCTGAAGTGACGTGAGGGGAGTGCAGCAATATCTCCCAGTCACGAGTATTCAGCCATCACTGTTTCTGACAAATGGAATGAAATGCAATGCAGAGCAAGATAACAGATGACCCCTGGTATATGGAATGTTGAACAACAATGCGAATGGAATAGGGCAATTTTAAATGTGAAGTACATAGTTATATTTTATATATCGATTTTTTAAACACAGGTTATACAGGTTGTTAAGATTGTTTATATCTGGACGGGATATTCAGAAATAAAACAGACATAGATAACAAAATGTATTTCATTATTGTGAGTTACAGCAGAGTAAGAGTGAGAATACAGCTCCTACCGAGCTGGTATAGAGATGATGGGCTGCATGACAACCACCTTTATTGTACTTATTCAGAGAAATATTTTGAAAATGTTCAGAGACTGAGGAGACAAGGTTAGTCATAAAACGCACAGACAATATCATAATTAATAAACTATTCCTATTTTTCATCAAGTGAAGCTGTCTCTAAAAGGCCTTTTAAATCAAAATCACTTTGATGAGTTCCGCGCATTTATTTTCAGAACTTAAAGAAGAAACAGACTCCAGTGCAATGCATGTGTCATTGACACAAGTGATGGGAACAAGAATGGAGGATGTTGTCCTAATATAATCGGTTTCAACATCCAGAGCAACCAGGAAAAGCAAAATATTTGAGATAGTGGAATTCTGAAATACAAATGCATTATGAAGGAGGAATGCAACAGATGATGCAGGATCTGGGCAGAGAAGCAAAGTTAACATATCGAGTCTTATATGAACCAGTTCTGAACAAGTTATGTTGGACTCAAAAAGAGTTACTTCCATTTTTCTCTGCTCCGATGCTGCCAGAACTGTGGGGTTTCTCTCCAGCACTTTCAATTGGTGCAATGACAGGAGACAGAGAGTAATGGTGGTTGGTTGTTTTTCGTACGAAGGACTTGTGCTCAGCAGTGTTCCACTGAGGTTGGTTCTGGGTTTTCATTGTTTGACATTTATGTAAATTATTTGCGTGAAAATATCGAAGGCACGGTTCATAAGTTTGCGGATGACACCAAAACTGGTGGCATCATGGACAGTGAAGAAGGTTTTCTAAGAATACAAAATGATCTTGAGCAAATGGGTCAAGAGATTGACAAATAGCAGATAGAGTTCAAGCTGGATGAATGTGAGGTGCAGGCA